>NC_060190.1:39461871-39781871 GCF_021184085.1 Oncorhynchus gorbuscha | reverse complement strand
TCACCCATCACTGTTATTAAAATATGCTTGACAATCAAACATTTACACATCCCACTGAGAATAAATGATAAAATAATTGCAAATGGCTCAGTTTCAAAAAAGGGGTTTATTCACAGCATCTGCAGCCACAAGTAGGCAGCAGCTTTTGCAATTTCACAATCCATTATATTGATTACTCATATGGATATAATTATTTTACTCTATATTGAAATAGATTCAGTGGAAGACATTCATTGCAACTCACAGGTAAATTGTTAATCTAGGGCAGCGGAATGTAGGTAGACTAGGGAATGTATGTAATAACCTATGGTATTGGACGAACTTTGAATGAGTCTTTCTAGCTACCTCGTTATGTGTATGTAACCCTTTCAGATTTTGGTTTGTCAGTAAGCTTCTTAAGCATTTGTAAGTAATCATTAGAATGCTTGCTAAACCATTGTGTGTATATGCCCATGAGTATGTTCCCATTGCACCTAGTTAAGCCAAGGGGTTCCTGAAGTTCTTCCCAGCAAAGACAGCCTTGTCTCCCAATTCCTCTTCAATTCTGAGAATGAACAGGGGGATAAAGTTTAGCACCACAAAGCAATACAATTGTCATGATGCCATATCTGAAAACCATGCTCAACAAGTAAGCCTTTGTAGCAGAACAAAAATGACAAGCGTCACAACATTGATTAGGCTGTAAAGGACATGAACCCTCACCTGAGAATCTGGTTGTACTTGGCCAGACGCTCAGAGCGGCAAGGAGCCCCGGTCTTAATCTGGAGATGAACAGACAGAGGAAACATTACTTAAACAGCAATAATGAAGACAGTAACTAAAACACAGTAATATGACTAGATAATACAAATGTTTTTTTAAACTGTCATATACAGTTGAATACCAAACAGTATTTCCTTTGGGAAGCCCCTTACCTGTCCAGTGCATAGGCCCACTACCAGATCAGCAATGAAGGTGTCCTCTGTCTCCCCAGAGCGATGGCTGACCATCACTCCCCAGCCACTTGACTGAGCCATCTTGCACCTGGACAGTGGGAAGAGAGGAGTCATCAGATATAATTTTCCAACTGTGTGAAAACATCTATAAATGTAAGGCTCACGTTAGACTTGCAACCGTCAGGCTATTTGACTTGCCTTGACTCATGAGACACATCTCGGTTTGTTGACAGTTTCATGAATAGATCATGATTGTAATGCATATTTAGTGTAATTACATCAACTCAAATCTCAAAATAAAAGAGTCTGGAGTTCCTCTTGTAGAAGTCATTATGGAGTAAAGGGAGATTGAAACTTACGCGGCCAGAGACTCGGTCACAGAGCCGATCTGATTGACCTTCAGCAGCAGGCAGTTGCAGGCCTTGTCCTCCACAGCCTTGGTGATGCGTTTGGGGTTGGTCACTGTGAGGTCGTCACCCACCACTTGGATCTCAGTGCTGCCGGTGAAGTTGGACCACGCCTCCCAGTCATCCTGGTCAAAGGGATCCTCAATGGATACCACTGTCAAAGAGGGGACATATTATCATAAGTGACCACATACAGAGAAGAAAGTCATGGTCCTGTACCTTACAGAGTAGACAACCAGAGAAAAGGACAATTTTATGTGCGTAACTTTAATTTCAATTGCCAACTCAGAGCAGTCCTACAATAGGTATTTGAACCATACTATTCAACACAGTGCCCATCTCCATTGTAGTGTACAATGATTGAGTTGAGAGATAAATTGCATATAAAGCTGATCCATCAAGAGACAACATTACATAGGTTTTAAACAATTATCAAGGAATGACTAATAGGTCAACAAGAGAGGACAGAACGCGCACCTGGGTAATCCTTGCAGAAGCTCTTGTAGAGGTCAGCCAGCTCATCAGGAGTGATGTAACGCTCTGGGTCATCAGGGGACTTGAAGTCTAAGTCGTATTTCCCATCCCTGTAGAACTCAGAGGCTGCCACATCCATGCCGATCACCACCTCTTCTGTGTATCCTGCTTTGCTGATGGCCTCTTTGATCAGCTCCAGAGCTAAGGAAAATTAAGCAGAGATGTACATTTGTTAAAATATGGTCAATTACATATTGGCAGCACCTTGTGATCATGTGGGTACTACACAGGGGTGGATGAGGTGAGTTTTTCCCTTAATGTAAAGAGCTGAATCCAATCAAGTATCAATAGTTTTTTGGGGCTGAAAATAAAACCCTCTGATCCTGTCGCTCTTGTACCTTCCTTGTTCTCCAGGATGTTGGGAGCGAAGCCCCCCTCGTCTCCCACATTGGTGGCGTCCTGGCCGTACTTCTTCTTGATGACGTTCTTCAGGTTGTGGTAGACCTCGGCCCCAATACGCATGGCCTCCTTGAAGGTGCTGGCACCCACCGGCAGGATCATGAATTCCTGCATGGCCAGCTTGTTGCCCGCGTGAGATCCACCGTTGATCACGTTGAAGGCCTAGGAAATCAGAAATCCACAATTTATTAAAATGACATTTCATTAAATAAAATAAAATAATTTTATTACCAGTCCCTTAAGATCTTTTAACAGAGACGTAGGTGGAGAAATGTAACTACACAACAAGCTGTAAGACAAGCAGTGGTGGAAAAAGTACCCAATTTTCATACTTGAGTAAAAGTAAAAGATACCTTAAAATAAAATGACTCAAGTAAAAGTCACCCAGTAAATACTACTTGAGTAATAGTCTAAGAGTATTTGGTTTGAAATGTACTTAAGTAGAATTATAAATTATTAAATATTTCTTATATAAAGCAAACCAGATGACTTGATTTCAATTATTATTTTAAACAGATAGCTAGGGGCACAGTTCAACCCTCAGACATAATTTTACAAACGAAGCATGTATTTAGTGAGTCTGCTAGAGCAGAGGCAGTAGGGATGACCAGGGATGTTCTCTTGATAAGTGCATGAATTAGACTATTTTCCTGTCCTGCTAAACATTCAAAATGTAACGAGTACTTTTGGGTGTGAGGGAAAATGTAAGGAGTAAAAAGTACATTATTTTCTTTGGGAATTGGAGTAAAAGTTGTCAAAAACATAAAGTACATATGTTTTCATTTGAACCTTTATTTAGGTTCAAACCAAATTCTTATTTACAATGATGGCCTACAGTGGGTTAACTGCCTTGTTCAGGGGCAGAGCGATAAGTTAAAACAAATAAACCTGTCAGCTCGGGATTTTATCCAGCAACCTTTCGGTTACTGGCCCAACACTAACCACCAGGCTACCTGCCACCCCGCGGATCCCCCCCAAAACTACTTAAGTAGTACTTTAAAGTATTTTTTACTTAAGTACGATACACCACTGAAGACAAGGCAGCATGTGTGAGCGCACTTTGATATTAAATAAGAGCAAAATATGCCCCATGCTCACCGGTACGGGCAGTATGACCTCTGGGTTCCCAGCGAGGTCAGCGATGTGACGGTACAGGGGGACGCCTTTCTCAGCTGCACCAGCCTTACACACCGCAAGGGAAATACCCAGGATGGCATTGGCACCAAACTTGGCTGATGTGTCAAAAACATGAATTAATAAGTGAAATAGATAAGATATACTTTCATATGGGGCAAATATTTAGTCATTAAGCAGACGCCCTCATTCAGAGTGGCTTACAGTCAGTGCATTCAACTAAACTAGGTCAAACATAAGAAAATATAAACAATAGTCCTCTGACGCATTCTAATCTGAAACAACTTACACTTGTTCTCGGTGCCATCCATGTCAAGCATGATCTGATCGATTTTCTCCTGCTCAACCACAGACACCTCCTGAGATGAAGAAATAAAATGAGTGTTTGGCACATTGCACACTGAGGAACTAGGCCTGCATTAACTAGGAGTATGTGGAAGTGGAGTGAACACCTAGACCTGCTTATCTTTACCAGGGTGGGAAATATCAAGACAATACTCCATGTCATTGCCGGAATAACATCAACTTTTTAAAAAGTATTATGTTCCTACCTGCCCAACGAGTGCAGGTGCAAGTGTAGAGTTAATGTGGTCCACTGCTTGTGAAACACCTGAAAGACCAAGGAAACATTACTGACTAAGAAACATGGAGACAGATGGGGGATTTGGAAACAATCAACAATCCAGTATGCTTTTTCAGAAGCAAACAAACGGTCCTCAAAACAGTTAGCACTAATAATCCAATACGTTTTTTAGCTTCCTTGTTATCAAGCTCGGTGAATCATGCAACCATTACTGTGACAAAGTGTTGACTTCATGCGCAAGGATGAGTACAGTAGTTATTAAGAGAGACAACAGATCACTCTGCTTTAATTTCCAAAGTCATCAAGAACATACATCACACAGCAAGACAGGAAAGATGCCTTGGATAAACAATGAAGCTAATTTGTAAAAAATCATGCATAAGTGAGCACTACTACTCCATAGTTCTCCAGTATGTCGATACATATGATTGTTGATTTGTCTAGCAAATGTTCAATGTGTATAAACCCTGTATGACTGACAGAGGGTGGTGTTTTGGTAGTCATGCTCAATTGTAAAAAGCATTACATGTCAACATTTGTTTTTGCCAAGGATATTCTATGATAGACACCTTAAGGCAGTGATATTCAAAGTCGTTTTCTAGACTGCCCCCAACCTTTAAAAAAAATAAAGTACAGATTGTACAATTATGGGACCATATACAAATGTTTATGAGAAAGAGCATTTTAAAATTACATGTATAGGCTTCTTTTCTTTGTGATATAGATTAAATGCAATTCATTTAAGGTTACTTGTTTTTTGAAAAAATCTAAATGTATCAACTTTAAGATTGTGACATATTTGGGATTGGGTCATCAGAACTTCTGATAGAATTAAAAAAGGAGTCCCGGCTGAAAAACATTCAATACCACTGCAGGCTTAATTAACGTATACTTAAATTATATGTGAACGAAAGTGTTCTTCATTTTTTATTTTTACAAATCCTAAAGTCTCAACTACAATCTATTCCCTCCGCAAGGCTATTAAACAAGCTAAGCATCAGTACAGAGACAAAGTGGAATCTCAATTCAATGGCTCAGACACAAGAGGCATGTGGCAGGGTCTACAGTCAATCACGGACTACAAGATGAAATCCAGCCCAGTCACGGACCAGGATGTCTTGCTCCCAGGCAGACTAAATAACTTTTTTGCCCGCTTTGAGGACAATACAGTGCCACTGACACGGCCTGCAACGGAAACATGCGGTCTCTCCTTCACTGCAGCCGAGGTGAGTAAGACATTTAAACGTGTTAACCCTCGCAAGGCTGCAGGCCCAGACGGCATCCCCAGCCGCGCCCTCAGAGCATGCGCAGACCAGCTGGCCGGTGTGTTTACGGACATATTCTATCAATCCCTATACCAGTCTGCTGTTCCCACATGCTTCAAGAGGGCCACCATTGTTCCTGTTCCCAAGAAAGCTAAGGTAACTGAGCTAAATGACTACCGCCCCGTAGCACTCACTTCAGTCATCATGAAGTGCTTTGAGAGACTAGTCAAGGACCATATCACCTCCACCCTACCTGACACCCTAGACCCACTCCAATTTGCTTACCGCCCAAATAGGTCCACAGACGATGCAATCTCAACTACACTGCCCTAACCCACCTGGACAAGAGGAATACCTATGTGAGAATGCTGTTCATCGACTACAGCTCGGCATTCAACACCATAGTACCCTCCAAGCTCGTCATCAAGCTCGAGACCCTGGGTCTCGACCCCGCCCTGTGCAACTGGGTACTGGACTTCCTGACGGGCCACCCCCAGGTGGTGAGGGTAGGCAACAACATCTCCTCCCCGCTGATCCTCAACACGGGGGCCCCACAAGGGTGCGTTCTGAGCCCTCTCCTGTACTCCCCGTTCACCCACGACTGCGTGGCCACGCACGCCTCCAACTCAATCATCAAGTTTGCGGACGACACAACAGTGGTAGGCTTGATTACCAACAACGACGAGACGGCCTACAGGGAGGAGGTGAGGGCCCTCGGAGTGTGGTGTCAGGAAAATAACCTCACACTCAACGTCAACAAAACTAAGGAGATGATTGTGGACTTCAGGAAACAGCAGAGGGAACACCCCCTATCCACATCGATGGAACAGTAGTGGAGAGGGTAGCTAGTTTTAAGTTCCTCGGCATACACATCACAGACAAACTGAATTGGTCCACTCACACTGACAGCGTCGTGAAGAAGGCGCAGCAGCGCCTATTCAACCTCAGGAGGCTGAAGAAATTTGGCTTGTCACCAAAAGCACTCACAAACTTCTACAGATGCACAATCGAGAGCATCTGGCGGGCTGTATCACCGCCTGGTACGGCAACTGCTCCGCCCTCAACCGTAAGGCTCTCCAGAGGGTAGTGAGGACTGCACAACGCATCACCGGGGGCAAACTACCTGCCCTCCAGGACACCTACACCACCCGTTGTTACAGGAAGGCCATAAAGATCATCAAGGACATCAACCACCCGAACCACTGCCTGTTCACCCCGCTATCATCCAGAAGGCGAGGTCAGTACAGGTGCATCAAAGCTGGGACCGAGAGACTGAAAAACAGCTTCTATCTCAAGGCCATCAGACTGTTAAACAGCCACCACTAACATTGAGTGGCTGCTGCCAACACACTGTCATTGACACTGACCCAACTCCAGCCATTTTAATAATGGGAATGATGGGAAATGTAAATATATCACTAGCCACTTTAAACAATACTACCTTATATAATGTTACTTACCCTACATTATTCATCTCATATGCATATGTATATACTGTACTCTACATCATCGACTGCATCCTTATGTAACACTAGCCACTTTAACTATGCCACTTTATTTACTTTGTCTACACACTCATCTCATATGTATATACTGTACTCGATACCATCTACTGTATGCTGCTCTGTACCATCACTCATTCATATATCCTTATGTACATGTTCCTTATCCCCTTACACTGTGTATAAGACAGTAGTTTTGGAATTGTTAGTTAGATTACTTGTTGGTTATCACTGCATTGTCGGAACTAGAAGCACAAGCATTTCGCTACACTCGCATTTAACATCTGCTAACCATGTGTATGTGACAAATAAAATTTGATTTGATTTGATACAAATACATGTGATTTTGTAATTAAAGCATTTTATTGAAATGCTGTAGAATTCCCCTCGTTCTCCTGAGAACCAATACGGCAGCCTGTGGCTTTAAAGACTCATTGGCCAATACATAGCATCGATAATCCAGGGTTTACACACATATTTGGAGCAAACTCACCAATTTAACAGGCCATTTTAGACCTGACAGAGAGGAAGAGTATAAAAAAGGAAGGAAGACTGAAGATGGAAGAGACTGCCATCACAATCATACAATATAATGAAGTTACACTATATTAACCCCAGATACACACCTTTCCCAAGGTAGCGTGACTTGTCATTGTCTCTGAGCTCCAGGGCTTCATAAATACCAGTGGAGGCACCACTGGGTACAGCTGCTCTGAACAGACCTGGGAGATGGAGAACAGTGACAGAGATATAAAATACTGACTCATGAAAAGTAGGGCAATCGCCTATAGGAGGAAATATTGAACTCACTGTCAAATTTGTATAAAAAGGTAAGGAGGGTGAATGAACAGGCTGCTGCACAGTCACTACTATGGGAGCTATTTCTAGAGCACCTGATTAAATTACACATAAGAACATTTAAAACTAAATGTATAATCTAGTGAGAAACATACACCGACTTCACAAAATATTGTGAGTGTCATGCTCATTCCATGACAGACTGACAAGGTGAATCCAGGTGAAAGCTATGATCCCTTATTGATGTCAATTATTACATTTATTTCAAATCAGTGGATATAAAGGGGAGGAGACGGCTTAAAAACCCTTCAACCTGTGAGAAATGTGAACGAACGTGTGCCATTCAGAGGGTGAATGGGCAAGACAAAATATTTAAGTTTCTTTGAATGGTGTATGGTAGTAGGTGCCAGGCGCACCGGTTTGAGCGGGTTAAGAACTGCAACGCTGCTGGGTTTCACACTCAACAGTTTCCAGTGTGTATCAAAAAGTGTCCACCACCCCAAAGGACATCCAGCCAACTTGACACAACAGTGGGAAGCATTGGAGTCAACATTGGCCAACATCCCTGCGGAACACTTGACAGTCCATGCCCTGACGAATTGAGGATGTTGAGGGCAAAAAGGGGGCGCAATTCAATATTAGGAAGGGGTTCCTAATGTTTTGTACACTCAGTGTATGTGAAGATTTTTTTAGATACATTTTTTAGAACTGCAGTCATTTTCAAACTCGTAATGTGACAGATTTCAGGACGGTCTCTTTATAAAAATGGTCACGGACCTCACAACAGATTTGAAAGTCAAACTACCACTTAAACAGCCAACCCTTGTCAGTGTTGATATCCTATGTCGGGTCGTGATCCGTTTGCGTTAGATAAAAGAAACTGATTAGTTTCATCCCCGTTTCGGCAGCCTCCCAGAATCTCCACCCGACATTCCAAAAGCGACCACCGTCTTAAGCAAATTCTCTTGTAACCAGCGATATAAAAATACTCCGAATTAGTGTTGTTAATGTTAGTTTAAACAGTGCACACTACCAAAACATTTCCCCTGACAATTTCAATGTGATATCAACGAGTGATTAACAAAATAGTGTTGAGTTTACTTTTTTGCGTTGACGACCCACGTAAAAAAAAAAAAATATTTAAAAAAGACAATCCAAAATGTAGCTGGTTGTCTTCTCCAAGTTGTCCTCTAACCAGTGATATACATATTATTCCCAGATTCCTGCAGTTTTCCAATAGGGTTAGTTTCACCAGCGCCTACAACCTGTTGTTCCCCCTAATCGATACGCGTGATTTATTTACCACTTGTCAAAAAAGGGTTTTGGAGTTTAATATGCAGTTTAAGGTGCTCATTATTATTATTATTTTTTTAAATACTAGTAATATGATTACTATTGTGGCACATATATTTAGTACATTTTATGTTTTTAATATACACTACATGACCAACAGTATGTGGACACCTGCTCGTCAAACATCTCATTCCAAAACCATGGGCATTAATATGGATTTGCTGCTATAACAGCCTCCACTCTTCTGGGAAGACTTTCTACTAGAGGTTGGAACATTGCTGTGGGGACTTGCTTCCATTCAGCCACAAAGCATTACTGAGGTCGGGCACTGATGTTGGGCAATTAGGCCTGGCTCGCAGTCGGCGTTCCAATTAATCCTAAAGGTGTTCGATGGGGTTGAGGTCAGGGCTCTGTGCAGGCCAGTCAAGTCCTTCCACACCGATTGACAAACCATTTCTGTATGGACCTCACATCCTGCACTGTTGTCACAAAGTTGAAAGCACAGATCGTCTAGAATGTCATTGCATGGTGTAGCGTTAAGATTTCCCTTCACTGGAACTATGGGGCCTAGCCCGAATCATGAAAAACAGCCCCAGAAGATTATTCCTCCTCCACCAAACCTTAGCTGGCACTATGCAGTCGGGCAGGTAGCGGTCTCCTGGCATCGCCAAAATCAGATGTCTGTCGGACAAGTAGATGGTTCAGCGTGATTCATCACTCCAGAGAACGTGTTTCCACTGCTCCAGAGTCCAATGACAGCGAGCTTTGCACCACTCCAAGCGACACTTGGCATTGCGCATGGTGAGCTTAGGCTTTTGTGCGGCGGCTCAGCCATGGAAACCCATTTCATGGAGCTCCCGACGAACAATTATTTTGCTGACGTTGCTTCTAGAGGTAGTTTGGAACTTGGTAGTGAGTGTTGCGTCAGCACTCAGTGGTCCTGTTCTGTGAGCTTGTGTGGCCTACCACTTAGTGGCTGAGCCGCTGTTGCTCCTAGACGTTTCCACTTACACACACACACACACACACTTACAGTTTGTAGCAGCTCTAGCAGGGTAGACATTTGACGAACTCACTTGTTAAAAAGATGGCATCCTATGATGGTGCCATGTTGAAGGCCACTGAGGTCTTCAGTAAGGCCATTCTACTGCCAATGTTTGTCTATGGAGATTGTATGGCTGTGTGCTTCATTTTATACACCCGTCAGCAACGAGTGTGGCTGAATTTGCTGAATCCACTCATTTGAAGGGGTGTCCACATACTTGTGTGTATATATAGTGTATCAAACTGTTCCTGCATATTGATTTGGACACTTCAGAAACTATGTTTTGACATCAAGTAATTTATGAAAAGTTCTTGTCAATAGGAAACAGCGACAGAATCACTTTCAACTTATGTTTAAGGAATAAACATTTTACTTTCAACATTAATTTCCAATAGTATTCCGAATAGTACTGCTGAATGAGTCCAAAAACATGCTGTGATGAAGTTATTTTGATGATATACCAGAAGCTGTGAAAACGAGTTTGTCCTGTCCAATATAAAAGGTAACAAAATTCACTAACCTGGATTTAATATCATGAAGTAAATGCTTTTACTTGCGAGTTCTTTGTAAGCCAGTGTTTACCTAGGTAAGCTAGGCTTAGGCTATTTTCAGATTTTATATGCCATTTAGCAGACACTTATCCAAAGCGACTTAAAATGTATGCACGCACCAAATGTTTTATACTGGCATTGCAAGAGCCATGCTCTACCAACTGAGCACAGAGGACCATTTAACAATATGTTAGGCTGATAGCAACGTTTACCTTTGTCCGTGTAGAGGTCCACCTCCACAGTGGGGTTGCCACGGGAATCAAAGATCTCCCGGGCATGAATCTTCAGGATGGACATGGTGCTCGACCTTTGGAGGAGAAAAGTAATAAAACTTATAAAACTTTTTTTTTTTGAAGACTACCAGATAGTCTCAACATGATAGGAGTTATTAGTCCTATAAAACCTCTTTATGTCCATTGTGTAAACTATCTACTGAGCCTGAAAATGTGAATCAGCATGTTTCATTCAGTTTATCAGTCATTCTTTGGTACTGAAGTTTTTCAGAAACCACCTAACATTAGGTCAAGGCAATGAATGTGAACACTGCCCCAAATGGCCATTCCATAGCAGAGGTCATTTTTTGACTGCTGAATACAAATAACGTATTAAGTCCAGTACAACCTGTCAGTGGTGGTTAAAAAATGTAAAATCTTTCACTCAAGAGTCCCCCCCCCAAAAAAAGTGTCCTTCCTGGCGGTTTTAAAGCTTAGTCGTGCTAGCAGTAGGTTGGCCACCTAATTCGATTAGCTACTGTCCATCTGATAAATCACATGACACTGGACCGCAGCATTGGTACGGTATCTTTAGGTCAAGGCTAGAAGGACTACTGGATGTCAATAGACCACGTCTTGAAAGTCAAACCAGTAATTTATCATTATGAACGTTGCAAGCCATCTATTCTCGGCGTTGTGGATGACATTGTGTACGTTTTGTCTTAGAATGATACCTACAAGGATTTCAAATGATCCGATTGACATGAGATCCCCTATAAATCCTCCCAATGGAACGTCCCTTGAACGTGGAGTTGGTGTGCAAAAAGTCTCGTACATGGGTTGAGAATGCACGTTATGAATGAAAAGGATATTCACGCAGTTCTGGCCACATCACATCGATGAAGATGAATTGTATCATCACATTACAGGAAAATGCACTACAGATGGCTACAATTTTTAACAGTCTCCGGACTAAATATTGCGTAGCCAAATGAGCTAGGAATCTAACTAAAGTTACTCAAAAGTAATAGTGCGAAAGAGCGGATTGCACTGTTTGAAAAAATAATAATAATAAGACGAATCAACATGATAGTGGATGGGCTGGCTAGCGGAAACGAATAACCTTATTTTATACCAACAATGGGAACTCAGAGCTCTGTCTTCAAAACGGTTTGAATATCGTGAAAACACTAAGTTTTATCACCAAACAGATGAATGTGGGTAGTCACTTACCTTTGTAATTAAAATAGAGGTCAAGGTGACAGGAAGAGCAGTCTTTCTCGAGATGCCGGCGAGTTCAGTGCGAAGTTCTGAGAGGCGTCGAAAAGAGATTTCCGCTTGTTCCTTTTCTTTGGGATCGTCTAGTTACCACAGCCACAAAGTCATAAACCCCGCCCATTTCTACAACTTCGCTTCGTAAAATGTGATTTTAAAGATAACCTTAACCCTAACCTTAACTGCACTGCTAACCTTATGACTAACCATAACCTTAAATGAAGACCAAATAGCACATTTGAGTGATATAGTCACTTTGTGGCTGTAAACCTTTCCGTGTTTTGCTCTTCTTCTCTGGAATCATCAACAAGAAAGCTCCACACCGCCACTATGGCTTAGGAGTAGGGCCTACAGTTTCAAATGTAAAGTTTTATTGAAGTCGTATGTCTGGGATAAGCATGGCATACATCGTCCAACGAAATGCTTACTTGAAGTTTCCTTCTCGAGAATGCAACAACAATAAGAAAATATAAGGATACGAACATAAAGTAAATGGCATTAGAACAGAGTAAACATTTTAGCGTACATATAATACAGGAAGGATCCATTTTTAAATATTATTTTTATTTGACCTTTATTTAACTAGGCATGTCAGTTAATAAGAACAAATTCTTATTTTCAATGACGGCCTAGGAACAGTGGGTTAACTGCCTTGTTCAGGGGAAGAACAACAGATTTTTAACAATGTTTATATATATATTTATATTTATAGTCCGATATTTACAAGTCAGTGAAGGCTGTTGAGGGGAGGACGGATCATAAAAATGGCTGGAACGGAGCTAATGGAATGGCATCAAACATATGGAATCCATGTGTTTAATCTATTGATACCATTTCCACTAATTCCCCTCCAGCCATTATTACGAGCCCTTCCTCCCTGATTAAGGTGCTACCAACCTCCTGTGTTACATGTGTATTGGGGAAGGGGGGATGGGGGTCAAGTGTATAAATTGAGCAGTATAATAAGAGTCTGGTAGCAGCAGTTGTGATGTGTGTAGCATGAATGTATGTGTGTGTGTGTGTGTGTGTATGTCTGTGTGGGTGGTTGTGTGTGTGCATGAGTGACTGCTTGTGTGCTATGGTGCAGAGAATCAGAGCAGGTGGTCAATCCAGTTCAAGTGTTCAGCAGTCTAATGGCTTGTGGATAGAAACTGTCTCTGAGTCTGTTGGTATCAGACCTCATGCTCTGATACCATCTGCCTGACTGTAAGGGAGGGAACAACTTGTGGCTGGGGTGTGGGTTCCTTGATGATGCTGCGTGCCTTCCTAACGGCACTTTTTTGAGTAGATGTCTTGGATGGGTGGGAGCACGGTCCCTGTGATGTACTGGGCCATCTTCACCACCCGATGGAAGGCCTTGCGGTCTTGAACAAAGCATTTCACATACCAGGCCGTGATTCAACCAGTCAGGACGCTCTCGATGGTTCAGCGATAGTATTTGGAGAGTCCTCTGTGATGTGGATGCCGAGGACTCTCTCTACTGCAGTCCTGTTGATGTGGATTGGGGCATGTTCCATCCTCTGCTTCCTGAAATCAACAATCAACTCCTTTGTTCTGCTGGCGTTGAGGGAGAGGTTGTTGTCATGACACCACAATGCCAGTTCACTTACCTCCTCCCTATAGGCTGATTTGTCATTGTTGATTATCAGGCCTACAACCGTGGCGTCGAGAGCAAACTTGATGATGGAGTTGGTGTCACAAAGCCATGGGTGAATAGGGAGAAAAGCTGATGACTGAGGACACAACCCTGGGTGGCACCTGTGTCAAAGACAATTTATGCTTTATCCGAAATGTGGTCGGAGGCTTGGTATGGAGGGTGTGACGTTATTGCTGAGCCTCTGGAGGCATGCAGATGCCAAATCAAGCTCCGTACCGCATCACCGTGCGCCTCTCAATTTTTGTAACAATGCGGAGCGCTCCGTATAGCTCCGCGTTGACATGATTGGTTGATGGTAGGTGGGGGCGGTAGGTCCTGAATAAATACAAACTCACTTCCTTGACAACTTCCTTCACAACAGCTCTGTTCTGCTCCGCTAAGCGCAAGAAGTATGAAAGCCCTGACGTCTGCGGAGGCTGCATCACAGTAAATGCTGTACGGCCACTTCAGACCCCGGATTGACTATGCAGAGCCTTTTAAGAGTCAGTTTGGAGGAGGTGTTGTTGCCAATCCTCACAGCCTGTGGACTGCCTATCAGAAAGTCCAGGATCCAGTTGCAGAGGGTGGTTTTCAGACCCAGGGCTCTGAGCTTGGTTTCGAGCTTGGAGGGAACAATAGTGTTGAATGCTGAACTGTAGTCAATGAACCGCATTCTCACATAGGTGTTCCTCGTTTCCAGTTACGGCTGTGTGAATAGCAATGGAAATGGCATGTCATGGATGAGTGTACCTTTGAGTGTACCTTTGAGTGTACCTTTGAGTGTGCCTTTGATGCACTGAGAGTAAATCATAAATCATACACTAGTATATGAATACCGTACCTGGACTGACATACCGGTCGTCTTCAGGATAGATTGTTATTTAGCCTATACCCCAGTTTACTTTGAGCTTTTTCCTACATGAAGTTGAGCACAAAGTCAAAGTCAAAGATGGCCACCTGGACAACTAGGGCTACATCTATTGACCTCTATCTTCCCCCAACCCCTGCCTCTCTTACTCAGTCCATCTTCCAGAAACCCACCTCTCCCCTTTTCTTTTTTGTTGTTGTCACCATGTCAGCCTTTGTGCTTTTACTCACATACCCTCTATCTTCTTCTCTCCATTCTCAAGACATTCCCATACAGTAATATGACAATTATAGGCAAACTATGTTGAAAAAAATAGATACAATATTGAATGAAAATGCCGCAAAGAAATATTATTCCCCACCCAACTCCAGAAGCCTAATGAGATCACTTTGCTTTTCCTCCCCAATGTAACCCCATAGAATTAGGAATTAGAATACTAGGATCTCTATGTGTAACCCTTGGTGATATGTAGGCCTATTGTAACTTGGTCTATGGACTGGTACAGTATACTATACGTGGGAATACAGTTTTGCTTTTTCACGCAGTCTCCCTGGCTGTGCCCCAATTTCTCCCAGCTGGCAGGCACAGCATACTGTGTACACTATACTGTATGTAATCAGTGACCTTTATGAGCTATACAGCACAGGAAGTCTTATATGGTCTTGGCAGTCAACATGTCTTTCTACTACTTCCACTTGTATACAATATTTGGTTAAATCATATAGAATAACAAAAATAAAATGTGTTGTTGGTCAAATATCAAATGCACTGACATATTCTTTCTTCATCCTTATGAGAATGATGAAACAACATCAGGGATAAAGGTACAGTACCTTCAGGGCGGTGTGTTTGTGTGGCTTGGTACCCATGGTTACACTGTCGTAACAGGACTCCCTGAGCTGAACTCACCATCTCCACAGGGTCTGTCTCGGTCTGTCTGTGTACCAGTGGCTACATCATTCCCACAACCCCCATTCCACCTGTAGCTGGGACATGACATCTGTCTCTGGGTGATCTTCTTTATGTATTATGTATAAAGGCAGGGAGGTACCGGAGTGTCTGAGTGAAGTCATGGGATTGACAATGTTTGACCATTTGTTTGTGGTTTAACCACTGTATAATCAATGGAAGGCAGATGTCTTGAGTTGGAAGTGGAATCAGCCAGTTAATTGGCTTGTTTGGTTGCTGCTTTGCTTCCCAGATTCACCTGGTCCCATGGGGCTCTGGGGGTAGTCATTTGAATCCCCTGCACTGCCCCACCTGGTGCACAAACATCCTGCTGGGCCCAATTACCTGGGAGTGCAAGTCAGAGCACAGCCTTGTTGCTTGGGTGCATGTGTTCTCTGATGATTACCCCATGCCCAAAGTTGAACTCACAGTCACACCAAATGGAAGATCTCAAAGCCTTTGTCTGCTATTATACAGTGGACTAGAGTTAAATATTAGAGCTAATGAAATATTTAAATGTAGAGTTTATTGTTTGAATAATTTATCAAAAATATTAGATACTAGTTATTAGTGGCTGGTTCTGTATTGCTTATTCGTGGTTTTATGTGAGGTAAGATTAGTTGTGTGTCATGCAACCTGATCAATGACACATAAACAAAAATAAACCATAAAAATGTATGAAATCTAAAAACACAAATGAAAAAGGAATTGTTGAGGAGATATACTCCCCTCTGTATTTATTTGGAAGTGAAGTAAACATTTTTTTGCGCCCTATCCTCCAGCATTTTGGATTTGAGATAAGATGTTTCATATGAGGCGATAGCACAGAATGACATATTTTATATTAGGGTATATTCTAACATACGTATCTGTTCTACTGTTTAGAAATGAAAGCACTTTATGTATCTAGTCTCCCCATTTGAAATGTGTTATTTTTTTCACGAGTATTTGCACAAATTCACAAAGATCATAACCCCCCATAAATGTTGCCCTCCCCTGTTATTGGTCATGATGAGAGGTTAGCATATCTTGGGGGTATGATCTTTGTGCCTCTGTAACTTTCTCATCATTATTCACAATCCACATATTCCCAAATTTGTATGCCATTAGTGACACTAAAATGTAATCCATATATATATATTTGTTTACAAGTAAAAAAGGTATGTTTTATTCTTGGTCACAATTGTAACCGATGTGAACGTACAGTGCTCTGCCTATAATACAATTTACCACTATTCCTCAGCCCCAATATCTATATACCTCAGCCCAATTACCCACACACCCCAGCCCTGTTAGCCCATGCCCTAAACCCCATATCCTACCCTTAAATGACCTATTTGTTACTCACAGACCCCAGTTCCTTTGCCAATACACCTCATCCGTTGCTTGCCTATCTCGGCCCTGTTTTCCATTTTCCTTAGGCCTATATTGCCCAAGTCAGCAACAGTAACCTATAACCAGCTATTCACTGCACACACCAACCCTGTTTATATCTTATTCCTGTGACTTCTGACCTGTATACGCTATTAATTTCATAGATATGTGTTATACCACTGTACTGAGTGTGTCGCAGCCCCATTCACTTTTTTTCTTACCACAAACGTGTTGCAAGAAAGGATTTGACTAGGAAATAGGCATCCATCCAGACCCATTACCTGTATGAGCCTTGACTATCCATACACCACATTACACATATAAACTAGGTAAATTCATGGGCATACTCATAAACATTTCTACCCCAGTGCCCAAGCCTCAACTTTCCTACAAACCAGGTCTACACTAGTATATCAGCCCCAATATTCTTACAGGCCAGATGTTCACCTGTATGTCTAGCCCAATATTGATTTACAAAAATACAGGTCTACTGCTATGTCAACATAAAAGTAGGTGTACTTGTGCATTTCAGTCCCAATATTCATACAAACCAGCTATACACCTGTACTTCAACTCAAATGTACATATATACAATATCTGCACCTGTGCTTGAACCCAATTAGTCAACTAAGCCAGGTATAAATGTGCCAACACCTGAATACTCTTAAGGTCACGGCCGTTGAAAGAACTGGACCAAGGTGCAGCGTGGTGAGTCTGCATATTATTTTATTTAGAAAAGACGCCGAACACAACAATATACACTACAAAACTAACCGTGGAGCTAAAGGCTATGTGCCATAAACAAAGTCAACTTCGCACAAAGACAGGTGGGGAAATGGCTACCTAAGTATGGTTCTCAATCAGAGACAACGACAGACAGCGGATTGAGAACCCTACCCAGCCAAAACATAGCAATACAAATAATAGAAGATAGAATACTCACCCCAAATCACACCTGACCAAACAAAATAGGGACAAAAAAAGGATCTCTAAGGTCAGGGCGTGACACAAACTGTAAACTAGGTCTACCCCTGCAACTCAGCTCCAGTACTTCTACAAACCAGGTGTACACCTTTGACTGAGTCCCAATACTAATATAAAGAAGATCTACACTTGCATGTCTCAGCCCAAATACACATACAAACCAGGTTTACACCTCTGGCTATGTCCTCTTAACACAGCGCGCATCCAACCCGGAAGCCAGCTGCAGTACTGGCACAGTGGTTAAGGGCCATCAGAGTCCCTGGGTTCGCGCCCAGGCTCTGTCGTAACCGGCCGCGACCTGGAGGTCCGTGGGGCGACGCACAATTGGCCTAGTGTTGTCCGGGTTAGGGAGGGATTGGTCGGTAGCGTTGTCCTTGTCTCATCGCGCACCAGCGACTCCTGTGGCGGGCCGGGCGCAGTGCGCGCTAACCAAGTTTGCCAGGTGCACAGTGTTTCCTCCGACACATTGGTGCAGCTGGCTTCCGGGTTGGATGTGCGCTGTGTTAAGAAGCAGTGCGGCTTGGTTGGGTTGTGTATCGGAGGACACATGACTTTCAACCTTTGTCTCTCCCGAGCCCGTACGGGAGTTGTAGCGATGAGACAAGATAGTAGCTACTACAACAATTGGATACCACGAAATTGGGGAGAAAAAGGGGTTAAGTTAAAAAAAAAATATTTAAAAAAATCAGGGATTTAAACATACTATACATGACCAAAGGTATGTGGACACCGGCTTGTCGAACATCTCAGTCCAAAATCATGGGCATTAATATGGAGTTGGTCCCCCCTTTAATGCTATAACAGTCTCCACTCTTCTGGGAAAGCTTTCCACTAGATGTTGGAACATTGCTGCATGGACATTCAGTCACAAGAGCTGAGGTCGATTCGGCCTGGATCGCCATTAGTTTTCAATTCATCCCAAAGGTGGGGTTGAAGTTGGGGTTGAAGTCAGGGCTCTGTGCAGGACAGTCAAGTTCTTCCACACCAACCTTCCCCAAACTGCTGCTAGAAAGTTGGAAGCACGATTTCCCTTCACTGGAACTAAGGGGCCTAGCTCAAAGCATGAAAAACAGCCCTAGACAATTATTCCTCCTCCACCAAACTTTACCGTTGGCACTATGCAGTTGGGCAGGTAGCGTTCTCCTTGCATTCACCAAACCCAGATTAGTCCATCGGACAGCCAGATGGTGAAGCGTGATTCATCACTCCAGAGAACACGTTTCCACTGCTCCAATGGCGGCGAGCTTTACACCACTCCAGCCGACGCTTGGCATTGCGCATGTTGATCTTAGGCTTGTGTGTGCGGCTGCTTGGCCATGGATACCCATTTCATGAAAATCCCGACAAACTGTTCTTGTGCTGATGTTGCTTCTAGAGGCAGTTTGGAACGCAGTCGTGAGTGTTGCTACACGTTTTTCAGCATTTGGCGGTCCCGTTCTGTGAGCTTGTGTGATCTATCGCTTCATGGATGAGCCGTTGTTGCTCCTAGACGTTTCCACTTCACAACAACAGCACTTACAGTTGACCGGGGCAGCTCTAGCAGGGCAGACATTTTACAAATGGACTTGTTGGAAAGTTCACTTCTTATGACGGTACCACGTTGAAAGTCACTGAGCTCTTCAGTAAGGCCATTCTCATGCCAATGTTTGTCTATGGAGATTGCATGGCTGTGTGCTCGATTTTATACACCTGTCAGCAACGGGTGTGGCTGAAATAGCTGAATACGCTGATTTGAAGGGGTGTCCACATACCATACTTTTGTATATATATATTGTATGTAAAGGCTAATGGATAATGGTAAAATAATCTGTAAGATCATCTTGATCAAGTATATCTATAACCAACTCACCTTCAATCTACTGAAAAAATAAATAATCTTATATGATTAAATATATATAATAAGTTAGAGACACTGTATTTTCCCATTGGTCATAAATGTAACTGCTGAGATATTTTCTCATACCACGAGCATCATGGATTCAATGTATTGAAAATGAAGGCACATATGTTATCTGCAGTAGCTATACCCTTTAAACATTATATTTACAAAAATATATATTACAAAAAAAAATATCGAAGTATTTTTTTAAAATTGTTGAATACAGACTTCTGGTGCCACATTTGTCCGTAGAAGTAGGGCTTGGAAATGTATGTGTCACGTGTGCTCCCTCTCCGGCCTCTAGGTCACTAGGCTGCTCGTTATGGCGCACACCCACCAACATTGTTATGCGCACCTGGACTCCATCACTTCCCTGATTTACCTTCCCTATATATGCCACTCCCTTTGGTTCCTTCCCCAGGTGTCATTGTTTCAGTTTGTTTCATGTCTATGTGCTGTTAGTGGTTCTCGTTTTGGATTATGTTTATTTTATTAAAACACTCACTCCCTGAATTTGCTTCCCGACTCGCTTGTTCTTGTGACAATTTAGAGAAATCCGATTAAACTTCTCTGAATCATACTACACAACTTAGTAATGCATAATACATGACTTTGTTGATAAGTACAACTTTAATCTCTAGAGCCTGTAAAGTAAAAAAAAAGAAGTTTTATCTCTCCATTGTGACCGATGGGATTAAATGGGTTGTAGAAGTGTTCATAAACATATTCTATTCTTATTAACAATAAGTGACTCCAAAATTACACAATACATGATGTACATTCATTTCTATTGGGCACAACATGCTCTGAAACATATATATATATATATATAATATATACACAACCAAAACAAACAGCAAATGTACCCAGCAAGTTTGTAGAGCCACAAGCTGTAATCATTGTGTGCTATGGATATGGGACCAAATTCTAAACTTTTGACATAAGTGAATTTGTACAAATACTTATGACACCTTCCAATAGGGGGGGACAAGCGCATAAAGTGCTTTCATATCTAAATGGTGAAACAAATGAAATGTTATGTTCTGTACTGTCAATTTATATGAAACATTTGATCTCAAATCCAAAATTCCGGAGCATAGAGCAAATGAAAAGTTTTAGCTTCACTGTCCAAATAAATAAGTCGGGGAGTGTATAGTTAAACCAGTCAAAAAAAGAAAACTATTGCTAGGCTAACAGCTAAATTGACACAGCCCTATATAGCTCAGTTGTATAGACCTCCAGTCAGTGTTACAGGTTTGTAAAGCTGGTCTGGTGGTCTTTTCTCTCAGTTCATTTCAGTACCACCATGTCTATGACTACATGGCCTTTCACCAGTTTTACCTGCCGGGACCCAAACAGTTGATTTTATTTCAGTTTAGTACTAGTCCAGCACACCTGAGTTTAACAAATCAGCTAATCATCAAGCCCTTGATCAGTTGAGTGAGGTACTGTATGTTAGTACTGCCTTAGAGAATATGTTTAGATACTGCTTTAGAGAATATGATTAGATACTGCTTTAGAGAATATGATTGGATAGATGTATGTATGTATTCTGACCTCAAGGTTTTACTATTACTTATACCTTATACCTTTTACTGTGTTTACACTCCAATAGTAGTTCAATTATGATGTTGTACTGTATACCCATGCACTTTGTTAATTCATTTGAATCTTCAACGTGAGCTCAGGTCATAGGGAAAAGGCGTGCTTGAGATGAGGAAGAGAAGCCATGCCGGATAAGGCGTGGTTCTCAACTGTAAAGCTGATGTCATACATGCACGAACACACATACCCCAGTGGACTCTCAGTAGGTTGACCCGACCAATCACAGTGAAGGAGACACACCTGCTTGGTGCTTGGTGCAAGGTGATTGGTTACATCGTGGAGAGACTCTGAGGTAGGGCTGGTAGGTGTACATGTAAATCAAGCCCTTTACAAACTCAGACTCTTTGTATTAGGAGCTTAACCAGGTAACATCATTACCACTTCGGGGCCCCTTGCCGATGGACATCACCCGAAACCTCTACCTCTGATGTCTTCCTTCTACATCAACTGATCAACTGATCTCCTGAATCTCGGAGGCCTCTGCCTTTTGAATCTGACCCAGTAATGGAAGAAATCATTCATCGTTCAGCAAGAGGAGGAAAGAGGGAAGAGGAAGAAAAAACACAACAAGACCCGGCAACACAATGGTATCTCTTGTTATGTCTTCTCGCTCTCTGGCTGCTCCAAGGAAGGATAGAGTAACTCGTAATTCTAAAACCAAAGTGTTTTAACAGTCATATCTTTATACTTTTTTCTTAATTGTTGTCAGATTTTTTACTTGAACTTTTTTGCAAGGGACTTTTTGAAAATAATCATATCACTACCACAGAATAATATTATTTTAAGGACCGTATTTGTATATTTCCCTGTTTTACTTATCTGCAGTAAGATTTTTCTTATGGGAAAACAATTCGAGTTTGAAGGGTGTTTGACTGTGATGGCATCAGATTAGAGACACCTGTCATTTCCCGGAGGTAGCCTCTCTCCCTAGTTTATGCTCTAAACATAGGAGAATGGAAAACCTCTATTCTTTGACTAGACAAACCAGTTATGTCTAAAACCTCTCAACAGAATGAGTTGTGTCAACAGTTTCTCAATACCACTATGTACAGGATAAGCAAATCATGATGGCCTGATGGATGAATTTACTTGATGCTGTGGTTGATATGCTGTAAAAAAGACAGTTTCTCTATTCAGTGATTTAAAAACAAATTCTACTCACACAATTGTTCGGCTCCAGATTTAAAGGGGAAAAGGCGGAGAGTTATTTTCAGTACAGTAGATGTAACTGGCATGTTTGTCTTCTCTCAGAATAACTTCAAAAGGCTCTGGTCAGGCTTGTTCTTACTTGTTTTTTACTGGTATGATTAGAGAAGAGACTAAATAGGAGCTTTCCCCCTTCTCATTCAACTGGAAGATGCGATAGGAAAATGCATTAAAACAGTCTGTTTTAGGCAGTAGTTGATGCTACTGTATACACAACCAACACCTGTCATCTACAGGTAATGATAATGTCATTTTCTCAAGATATCATTGCATATGGCGTTTTATGATTTCCTCCTGCGAGAATAAGATGCATCATGTGGCGATGTGCATAGCCTCATATAGACTACGTGTGGTAAAAATGTATAAAGATATAATGTTGTTCACAGGTGAGAGGTCAAGTAGTGCATAGCTTGGTTTTGTGTGGTTAAGACCATGCAGCCATTTTGTCAGAATGACTAAGCAGCCGGTTGGGTCCTTTGTTTCATTTCTGTTTGTTCGCGCATGCAAAACACTCAGGGTAGGTGGTGACCATGCAGATGCTGATTTACCAGTATGGCTGTGAAGCAAAATAGATTTTTGCATATTGCGTAAAGTCATATCTATATTTTTATCAGTTGAAATGCATCAATATACTGTTCAAACAATTTAGAGGTTTATTAAATTATTCAAGAGCAAAGCTATTATTGTTAAAATGTCATGTTAACCCTATAGTAAGGTTTTACTCAGGAGTATTGAAAACAAGTTTCATCCAAGGAGAATATAATATCACATCCTCCTTAGCCCCGGGGATAGATTAGGGACAAGACTAGGGATAAGGATCAGATTATTATTTGATAGAGTCCAAATATGTAAATTGTTTGTGTTTCAAATTGCTTCCTTATTTAATTGTACTTTCAGCCTCCTAAAATATTTGTTCTCTATTTTCTTTCCCTCTCTCCTTTTCTCCCACTGAGGGCCTCTAGTGCTGGTCTGTCTACTGAAATGGTGCCTGGCTGATGACTGGGAGGGATCAGGGCATGTCTGTGGGATTTGCCTTTCATGGGGCCTTGAATGACCCGAGAGAGACTGGATGTGGCTCTCTCTTGGGCTCCAAGGGGAAATTTGAGATATGTCCCCCTCTACTTTCTCCTTTTACAACTCCTGACTTAAAAAAACAATTACTGCTCTATTCACAACGGTAAGATTACAGGTGTTTCTGTTTGATTTCCTTTTCAGTCCCCCTCTCCCAGAGTATTGTCCTACATTTTCACCTGCTCCCACTGCCATACAACATTTCCTGCTCTCACGACATTTGCATCAAGTAATGTTTGCTTTGCTTGTTTCAGAGCAAAACCTTTTCTTTATGCTTTTTCTGACAGCAATGGAGGCTATGTATTTTGAACATGAATTAATTTTTAAATATATGTTTCTTTCACCTTTATTTAACTAGGCAAGTCATTCAAGAAGAAATTCTTATTCACAATGACTGCCTGCCAGGGAACAGTGGGTTAACTGCCTTGTTCAGGGGCAGATTTTTACTTTGTCAGCTCAGGGGATTTGGTCCAGCAACCTTTTGGTTACTGGCTCAACGCTCTATCCACTAGGCTACCTGCCGCCCCAAAAGAAAGAAATCAAACAATATTTTACTTGTAGACTGTCAAACATCTACTACTGAAAGTAATGTTACTTCACATGAAAGGGCTAATGTAATCGGACAATATGTATATGGTAAAATAACACAATACCAATTTTTAAATGCTATGATAGTGTATTTACCAGTGCAGGAACAGTGTGACTTGTGCACAGTGCATAAAGTTTGTACATATAGGTATTTAGGCTTGCCATAACAAAGTGGTTGAATAGTTATTGACTCAAGACATTTCAGCTTTTAATTCCACTTTGACATTATACAATATTGTGTTTAGATCAGTGACACCAAACCTCAATTTAATCAAATTCAGGCTACAACAACACAACAAAATGTGTAAAAAGCAAAGGGGTTTGAATACTTTCTGAATGCACTGTAGCTGTTGTGTAATGTATAATGTTTGCCATGAAATGTCAATGAGGGCATTCTACAACGTTGGTGGCAGTTTGCCAATGTGGCAATGATAAAGGAATAATATAGTTAACTGTATTATGGTTCAACAGTCATAATCTAGTATGACTAAGATTGCAAAGGGAGGGTATATTACTGGAAACTTTCACATTTACCAGTAAACTGCCAGAATTTTGGGTTCTTTCAAGGATGTTATGTAATCTATTGCAAGACATGTAGTGGCCCATTTGGGTACTTCAGATGTCTGTAATAATCTCTGACCCTCTGTGTGGCTTTATCACATGTAAAATATATGAAATAATGAAATAAGAGATTTAGAAAATTAATAATTCAGTGACAAAGGTGTAAAACATTATCCTAAATATAAACCATTAACTTAGTGAACACCATTGGTGTTTAATATGAGGGTTTCAGCATGAAATATCCTTAAGATTTTTTTTTACACACTTTTATTTATTTGACTGTGTCATTATGTATTTGTTGTCAATGTTTGAGCTTCAAATTTGTGGCCATTGTTAGTATATGGAAGACAGTCAATAGTTAGAAGAATTGCATTAAAAATAATGCCATTGAAAATAATGGCATTGAAAATACTGCCATTGTTGATCAGATGCTTATTATTAATTGGGTGATTTTCTCTTGAACCATATGGCCAATAATTAGAAACTCATGGACAGCGTGGCCACATATATATCAAAAAATGAATACTATATATGAATACATTTTTAAAAAAGTTATTCAAGTATAAATTACCAAAGTTACGATAGATTGCCATAGATTTTCTGTTCATTACCAAAATTCCTTAAGATTCCAGTAACTTCAGTAAATTACTGGTGGCTTTGCAACCCTAACTATGACATACTCTGATAAATCTAGACATGACAGTAATCTGATTTCTGAAGTCAGTGCAGTTTTTCTGATATTCCTGTCACTGTGGTACTCTAGAATACTAAATGATTGACATCATACTTTAGCGGTTTGATGCAGCTGAAGCTTGACTTTGCGATGGCCCAGTGCCATACTTTTGAAAACTAACAGCGCAGATCGCATAACGTCAAGGAACTTTTGTAAAACCGCAGCCTCTTAAATGATAGTTTAGGTTCTTGGATCATAAAAAGGAACGGTTTTGTAGCGTTTGGATAATTATTAACAGTGACTTAGTCTACTGATGTTGTTGCACAATTATTGAAGGAAACCATCAAAAAAATCAGTCAGGGTTGGTAAACACAGCAGTCAGTAAGTGCTTTTCTGGACCAGTAGCCTCCCCTATTGACACTGTCCGCATCTGTGTTGCTCTTGTAAATGAAATGTTGATATTTGGATGGCCATCTCCATCTTACAAGGCAGTTTTGGATGTCATAACTCTCTCTAATACTGCCTGGTAATGATGATGATGACCCCCTGCAAGCATCATAGAGTCAACACACGACACACAAACACAATCCCGTTTAGCACTGCATTTTCTTAGTCCTTGAGCCAGTGTGTAGTAATATCTTATGAGTTGCCGGTAGCTTTGAGTAGTATTCTAAGGGTTGTGTAGACTTAGATATGCTCTGAGTTGGATATAGATAGATATAGTTATGTGCTTTTGATATTCACTTTCTCTGGCTTCCAGGGCACATCTTACCTGACAGTGCTCGGCTGTACACAGATGTTCTAACACTGTCTGGTAATGATGTTCCCTGAAAGACCTTCAAACAACCACATCGATAATCCCAACAACCAATAGGGGTGCAACGGCACTGTAGCATACCTGAAGCAGGAAGCATTTGCTGTTTGTAAATAGTTCTTGGTACATTTTCTGGTCAATGCTATATGTTTAATAGTGAGGCCCTTGTATGGCATTGTCATGGTTCAGCTGTAGACTCCAAATCAGGTGATCTCCAGTTTACAGTACAGCACATGAAAATATGGACGCTGTAGTAGGGTAGTTATTTTTAAAGGACTACATAGGTAAATAATAAGATGATGGAACAACTGGCTGGAGGAAGCAACCAGAACAGGTGGCACACACGAGACAGTGAAGGCTGACAGAGATAGTCCCATAGGAAAAGAGATTGACGCTGTCTGTGGTGAACACCTTCTGCCTAACCCCCCTTTTGTGATAGGTAGTTCCTTCCTACCTCCTGCCTTTTGTGTAGATTTTCCACCCCACCCAGTAGTTAAAGAATACCAGTGAAATTACTGTTGCAGTAGGAGCCACTTCCTCTACCCCTCCCCCAGTCGGAGCTGAGCCTGTGCTTTAGTTGGCTTGTGATTGGTCCAGCGCTACTGTACCTGCGTGGCATATTGTGTAGCTGACACCTGAGATCTGTGTGAGAAAAATAAACACAACGATCTCTATTGCTCTCCTACTCTCATGCTCTCTATCTCTCTCTCTCTATTCTCTTTTATAACTCTCAACTGATTTATAACTCTAAACCAATTGGCCTGTTTTCTATTCAACACACTATTTTTCAAGGAAAAGTGAAGGGAGACGAGGAACTAGGCGGCTCCCACCTGGTACTCTACCCTGCACCTTAGAGACAGCTGTACATAGAGTCATTGAAAACTGGTAACATTAATGTTTACATACTGTTTTACCCACTCTATATGTATATACTGTATTTTAGTCATGGATCATCCTATATAACTACTGTTGTACGCATCTTTTCTATTCATATGCTGTCTAACACACTACATTATATGCATACTGTATACAGTACCAGTCAAAAGTTTAGACACACCTACTCATGCAAGGGTTTTTCTTTCTATTTACTATCTTCTACATTGTAAAATAATAATGAAGACATCCAAACTATGAAATAACACATACAGAATCATTTAGTAAGCAAAAAAATGTTAAAGTGTTATTTGAGATTCTTCAATGTAGCCACTCACAGGTTTGCACACTCTTGGAATACTCTCAACCAGCTTCATGACGTAGTCACCTGGAATGCATTTCAGTTAACAGGTGTTCCTTGTTAAAAGTTAATTTGTGGAATTTCTTTACTTCTTAATGCGTTTGAGACAATGTTGTGTTGTGACAAGGTAGGGGTGGTATACAGAAGTTAGCACTATTTGGTGAAAGACCAAGTCCATATTATGGCAAGAACAGCTCAAATAAGCAAAGTAAAACGACAGTCCATCGTTACTTTAAGACACGAAGGTCTGTCCATGCAGAAAATTACAAGAACTTTGAAAGTTTCTTCAGGCACAGTCGCAAGTTCATTAGAGTTACCAACCTCAGATTGCAGCCCAAATAAATGCTTCACAGAGTTCAAGTAACAGACACATCTCAACATCAACTGTTCAGAGGAGACTGCATGAATCAGGTCTTCATGGTGGAATTGCTGCAAAGAAACCACTACTAATGGACACCAATAATAATAAGAGACTTGCTTGGGCCAAGGAACATGCGCAATGGACATTAGACTGGTGTAAATCTGTCCTTTGGTCTGATGAGTGCAAATATGAGATTTTTGTTTCCAACCACATTGTCTTTGTGAGACGCAGAGTAGGTGAACAGATGATCTCTGCATGTGTGGTTCCCACCGTAAAGCATGGAGCAGGAGGTGTGGGGGTCTTTGCTGGTGACACTGTCAGTGATTTATTTAGAACTCAAGGCACACTTAACCAGCATGGCTGTTGGAGAAGCATTCCTCATGAAGCTGGCTGAGAGAATGCCAAGAGTGTGCAAAGCTGTCATCAAGGCAAAGGGTGGCTACTACTTGAATAATCTAAAATCTAAAATACTTTTTTTGGATACTACATGATTCCATGTCTGTTATTTCCTAGTTTTGATGTCTTCACTATTATTCTACAATGTAGAAGATATATAAAAATAAAGAAAAACCTTTGAATGAGTAGGTGTGTCCAAACTTTTGACTGGTACTGTATATATTTATATTCCAGTCTTTGACATAGAAACTTCTGATATTTCTTAATTTCTTTTTTTCTTCTGGATAACGTGTATATTGTTTTGTTATTTTGCATTCTGCTGCATCTACAATAATTTCTGCAAATCTGTGTATGCGGCCAATAAACTTTGATTTGAAAATGTATGCACAGATGACTGTAATTCGCTTTGGATAAAAGAGTCTGCTCGATGGCATATTTTATTATATTATAATTTGAATCATTTTATCAGACTGTGTGTTCTCAAACAATAGGTTGACTGTACAAGTCAATGGACAACAGAGATAAAAGCATAAGGTGATTGAGGTGTTTCAAAGGTGATGTTTGTCAAGGGCTGTACTTCTGAGTTCTGGTTTAACACACAGATATCGAATCACCCCTTTGCGTACTCATTCTGTTCTCTGAAATTGTAGGCCAATTACATAATTCATTTGCATGTACTTTTAAAGTTCAAATTATTGAAAGATTGTGTCATCTTGCCTTTTGACATGTTTTGCTCCACTGATAAACTATTAACTTTGATATATATTTTTTACATTTTTCACCACTGGTAACTTGATGATGTATTTCTATAAACTATTCCAATTCTCCAACATTTCTGTCTTCTGTCTTCACAGCTTGTCTGTCATCAAGCTGCTGTAGCTACAAAGACCCTGGCTCCTTTCCTCTGATGCTCCTACCTAAACCTTGTAATTGTCGTCTTACCAGACAAGTTTAGATCTAGCTACTCTGTCTAATACTGTCTGGTAATGCCGTCCATTACAAGGTGTCTCATCGCTCTTTCTCTGTCAGTCTCTTGGACAATCCTGTACAAATGAACTGGTATCGGGTCATGTGATGTTTTTTCACCCCTCAATGATTTCTCCAATTACTGGCTTAGAATGCTTAATTGTAGGTCAATTTTTTGGGTGGAATTATGTATTTGTATGTAAAATGTCTTGAACAGATATTTGCTAATGGTATTTTGTTGATTATGTTAATAAAGGTCATCAACGTTCTTTTGTATTTTTCATTATCATATGAATCATTATAAACAGCATGAGCGAGCGCCCACGAATTCACACCCACCCACCCACCCACAAACACATACACACACGCACACACTGAGCAACTCACACACACGTATTATTAAGTAATAATGCCAGAAGGGGTGTGGTATATGGCCAATATACCACAGCTAAGGGCTGTTCTTATGCACAACGCAACGCAGAGTGCCTGGACACAGCCCTTAGCCGTGGTATATTGGCCATATATCACAAACCACTGAGGTGCCTTGTTGCTATTATAAACTGGATACTAACGTAATAGGAGCAGTAAAAAAAAATGTTTTGTTATACCCTTGTGGTATAAGGTCTGATATACCACGGCTGTCAGCCAATCATCATTCAGGGCTCTAACCATCCAGTTTATAATTGCTGATGAAGCATGATTACACCAATTAGAACAGACTGATGCTGCCACACATGAAGCATAGATGGGAGTCTCAATTCCTTGTATATATATCTACCGCTAAAAAAAAGCTTATATCTTCAGTCGTTGTACTATACGTTTTGTGCTCTAGGTGGCGGTAAAGTTCCATTCTGAACTCAGGCAATAAAAAAATGCATTTCCGGCACAGCGCACATACGGGGGTATTACTTCCGGTTTTTACCACAGTAGCCGTTAGACAGTTTTCATTGATACATCGCACAACATTCCCTACTTTGCAGTTTTAGTATATTTATTTATACAATTACTCTAGATTTGTTTAGTCACCATGTCGGGAATACCACCAGATACCTGGCAGCCACCCACAGTAAGCCTGGAGACAACGTAAGTTCTCATGGCTTGCTAGCCTAACTAACCTTAGCTAAATGTTTTGAGTGAATGAATAGCTAACGTTAGCTAGTTAGCTAACTCTTTCGGATTTACGCAAATCATGTTTTTCGAATATCAAATGCTGTCCATTGGTTAATTTAATATCCGATGGAAAATGAATGCTCCATCTTAGCAACATGCCATGCCCTCTCTTGTGTTCCAGAATGGGCACAATTGCAGTGGAACTATACTGGAGACATGCTCCCAAAACCTGCAAAAACTTTTCTGAGTTGGCCAGGAGAGGTTACTATAACAACACAAAGTTTCATCGTATCATCAAGGACTTCATGGTGCAGGGAGGAGACCCCACAGGAACAGGTGAGACAGACACACACACACACACACACACACACACACACACACACACACACACACACACACACACACACACACACACACACACACACACACACACACACACACACACAGATATACACACATTAACATAGATGAGGCCTGGATAAATTCTTCAGAATGCCACTTGTTCCACTGCCAGGCTTTTGTCTTCCTGAGCATGAATCAGCTGTTCACTTTCTTTTTAGATGCATTCAGAATGTCACAGGGAGACAGAAAAGAAGAGTCACTCACTCAAATGATGACTAAATCTGTTGATGTCAACATCAGATTCTTACTCCCTGTAAATGTGTGTTGCTTATAGGTCGTGGCGGTGCCTCCATATTTGGCAAAGAGTTTGAAGATGAACTTCACCCTGACCTGAAATTCACAGGTAACAATAGTCTCACAGTAATGAAATTGAAACAAACATATCATAGTACCAAAATGGAGTATTTTTATGGTGCTTTCTACTGCTCTCTTATGGTGCTCTCTCCCTAGGTGCAGGGATCCTAGCGATGGCCAATGCAGGACCAGATACAAATGGAAGCCAGTTCTTCCTGACCCTGGGGCCTACTCAGTGGTTGGATGGGAAGCACAGTATCTTTGGGAGGGTATGCCAAGGTATGGCAGTGGTCAACCGCGTCGGCATGGTGGAAACAAACACACAAGACCGACCTGCCGATGACATAAAAATCCTCAGGACGACTGTACCCAACTGAGATGCATTCATACAACCAAGGGCTACATTTATTTGTACATTCATTTTGTCATGATTTTTTTGTAATAAATGCCTTTGAATTAATTTTGGTATTCTCCAATCAATAATGTAACCATTGTCATAATTGCTTAAATTGTTGTGGGTGTAGTGTGTGTGGGTAAAATCACTGGGCAAGGCCCACCCTCATCTTTTTAAAATTTTTATTACCGTATTACAACCTATATGTTGTGATAATTGTGTTTGTTTGCTCTATAAGCTGTTGGTTTATATGCCTTGCAAACGTACTGGCCTAAGGCCGAGACAATAAGACACAGTGGCAGAATCAATTCAACCACACCTATGTTTCATCATAAATCCGAAGAGCAACCTCTGTTACATGACTTACAGCATGGTCAGGCAAGTGAATGCTTCCAACATTTTCGGACTACTAAACAATTTGATTTAGAACCAGAGTTACCGCAAGTTGCAAAGAAAACAGGAGCTGCCTCCACTATTCCAGCAACCACTTCATCATCTAATCACCTATGCTTAGTCTACGACTAAATGATTCCAAAAACAATTTAAGGCAATCAAAGTAAGCTTAAATATGATGTAGCTGTCCATGATTCTGACTTCTCTGTGCGTATGTGCGTGCACGTGTTTGTGCAAGTAGAAAAAACATGCTGACACCCTATTTGTAGAGAAATGCCATCTTCCTCTCATGTTGACGAAGCAGTCTGACTCGTACAGTACACACTTTTATTTTTTGTTTTTGTAGGCTACCTGGCTAAAATGCTTTCTCGCTAGCCTAATTTTTTCATTGGCAACAATGAGCCAGGCCAGATAGTTAACATTAGCCTACTACATCTGGCTACATATCGAACTTCCATCGTCTCAAGCCAGGGGCACAATGTGTGAATTAATGGTTGGATCAGATTTGACGTTATTGGCCAGTAGGGAGAATTAAGTAAAACCACAAGTCCAAATCCCTATTTCCATCCATGTCTAATTTAGGGAACTAGCAACGAGAGGACAACAACACAAGGCTACAATTCAAGTTTTATTTTCTGTCATTCTGCGTTTTGCTCTCGATGTGACTTTAGTGAATCCAAATCCAAACTGGCTTCCCTTGACACTTTTTTTTGATGCTCCTGGACCATTCATAGCTCAGTTCCCTCAGTTTAGCTCAACGGTTGATTGGCTATTATTTTATACTTTTTTATCAAGGGAGGCCAAATGTTCGCTGGCTTCCCTTGCTGACAATGCTACTGGCGGCAACAATGTCATATTCCTTTTGACCAGACAGCATCAGATAGATGGCCTACACATACAGATATAGAGGGGTGCTGTTTCGCTCCCTCGGATGATTTCTCTGGTGATATAGTACATTCAGCCCCTTGCAAACCGAAAGAAAATTATGAAGCACAGAGATGAAAGATATATTATTTTATTATTCTGAATTGTTTTATTGGTCAATTTTGAATACACACCACGGTGGGTGACATGGTCGTAGTGACAAACTTGAAATAAAGCTGTGAGCAGCAATGAATGGGGTTCACAGTATGACTGAAAGGACACAAGATCAATTGGATAACAAAGTAAGAACTCTATCATGTAGGAACTATCTTTGTTTATGTGCAATCATGAGTCTAAAAACAAAATGTAGTAAATCTGAAGTTTGGTTCATGAGGAGAAGGTTATTGCAGATTATTTTCCATGAATCGTTTCCTTATTTTTTGAGATATAAAAAACTGAATAACCAGTTTCCCAGTCCCTGCCGATGAAAAACATCACATTTACATTTACCTCAGCACGATGCTGCCACCACCGTCCTTCACTGTGGGGATGTTCTCGGGGTGATGAGAGGTGTTGGGTTTGTGCCAGACATAGCGTTTTCCTTGATGACCTAAAATATCAATTTTAGTCTCGTCTGACCAGATTACATGCCTCTTGGCGAACACCAAACGTGTTTGCTTATTTTTTTCTTTAACCTGTTAAGTCGACCCTCTACTTTTTCGAACATTCTGTTAAAAATCGCGCAACATTTCAGCGCCCTGCTACTCATGCCAGGAATATAGTATATGCATAGTATTAGTATGTGTGGATAGCAAACACTCTGACGTTTCTAAAACTGGTTAAATCACGGCTGTGACTTTAACAGAGCGTGAGTTTCACTGAATAGCGCAGGAAAACCTGATCACTGAAAATGGAAATGAATATCCTTGCGCTTACTTCCAGGAATTGTTCAAAGTGAACCGAATTACATGAGACCGAGGTTTCAGCGCCTACAGCTACCACACGTTGTCTAGAGTCTTGTCATTTGATTCGCAATTGATTCTTGGTCTAACCGGTTCAAGGGAACTCCTTCCCTCCATTCTCCGACCGGATGTTTTGGTCGAGCTCTCTTGGCCATGTTTTTTTCCAAACGACACCTATAGAAGTTATCGCCTCCTGATGAATTTCATCGCTTATTAACGTGTACTAATACCTAAAGTTGCATTACAAAAGTATTTCAAAGTGTTTTGTGAAAGCTCATCGTCGACTTTTTGAATTTTAAAAAATGACGTTACGTTATGAAACGCTCTTTTTTTCATTTATCACACAGTCTACATAGAACGATATCTAGGCTATATATGGACAGATTTAATCGGAAAAAAGACCCAATAGTGATTATGGGACATCTAGGAGTGCCAACAAAGAAGATGGTCAAAGGTAATGAATGTTTTATATTTTATTGTGCGGTTTGTGTAGCGCCGAATATGCTAATTATTTTGTTTACGTCCCCTGCGGGTCTTTTGTGGTGTTACATGCTATCAGATAATAGCTTCTCATGCTTTCGCCGAATTTTTTTTAAAAAAAAATCTGACTTGTTGCCTGTATTCACAACGAGTGTAGCTTTAATTCAATACCCTGCATGTGTATTTTAATGAACGTTTGAATTTTAACTAATACTATTAGCATTTAGCGTAGCGCATTTGCATTTCCAGAGCTCTAGATGGGACGCCTGCGTGCCAGGTAGGAGCAAGTGGTTAAGCAATGACTTTTTCCTGGTCACTCTTCCGTAAAGCCCAGCTCTGTGGAGTGTACGGCTTAAAGTGGTCCTATGGACAGATACTCCAATCTCTGCTGTGGAGATTTGTTGCCTCTCTGATTAATGCCCTCCTTGCCTTGTCTGTGAGTTTTGGTGGGCGGCCCTCTCTTGGCAGGTTTGTTGTGGTGCCATATTCTTTACATTTTTTAATCATGGATTTAATGGTGGTATGTGGGATGTTCAAAGTTTCTGATATTTTTTATAACCCAACCCTGATCTGTACTTCTCCACAACTTTGTCTCTGACCTGTGTGGCGAGCTCCTTGGTCTTCGTGGTGGTGCCCCTTGCTTATTGACGTTGCAGACTCTGGGGCCTTTCAGAAAGGGTGTATATATACTGAGATCATGTGACAGATCATGTGACATTTAGATTGCACACAGGTGGACTTTATTTAACTAATTATGTGACTTCTGAAGGTAATTGGTTGCACCAAATCTTATTTAGGGGCTTCATAGCAATGGAGGTGAATACATATGCACGCACCATTTTTTGTCACGCCCTGGTCAAAGTATTTTGTGTTTATCTTCATTTATTTGGTCAGGCCAGGGTGTGACATGGGTTTTTGTATGTGGTGTGTATGTAGTGGGATTGTAGCTTAGTGGGGTGTTCTAGGTAAGTCTATGGCTGTCTGAAGTGGTTCTCAATCAGAGGCAGGTGTTTATCGTTGTCTCTAATTGGGAACCATATTTAGGCAGCCATATTCTTTGGTTGTGTTGTGGGTGATTATCCTTAGTGTCCTGATGGCCTTGTTCTGTGTGTATGTGCACCACTATTAGGCTGTTTCGGTTTTCGTTACGTTTATTGTTTTGTAGTGTTTATTAAAGATTCGTGTTACGTTTGTTGAATAAACATGGATCGCAATCTGCACGCTGCATTTTGGTCCGACTCTCCTTCACCACATGAAAACCATTACAGAATCACCCACCACAAGCGGACCAAGCAGCGTGTTAACAGGCAGGGGCCGCAGGAGAAGCAACAAAGGCAGCAACTGCACCACCTGGAGAAATGGACATGGGAGGAAGAACTGGACGGTAAAGGACCCTGGGCTCAGCCTGGAGAATATCGCCGCCCCAAGGAAGAACTGGAGACGGAAAAGCGGAGAGGCGCTGGTATGAGGAGACAGCACGGCGACGCGGATGGAAGCCTGAGAGTCAGCCCCAAAAATGTATTGGGGGGGGGGGGGTTACAGGGAGTATGGCTATGCCAGGTAGGAGACCTGCGCAAACTCCCTGTGCTTACCGGGGGGCTAGAGAGACTGGGCAGGCACCGTGTTATGTAGTGGTGCGCACGGTGTCCCCAGTGTGGGTGCATAGCCCGGTGAGGTATATGCTATGAAGCCGGCTCTACGCATCTGGTCCCCAGTGCGTCTCCTTGGGCCGGCTTACATGGCACCAGCCTTGCGCTCGGTGTCTCCGGTTTGCCTGCATAGCCCAGTGCGGGCTATTCCACCTCGCAGCACTGGCAGGGCAACCGAGAGTATTCAACCAGGTAAGGTTGGGCAGGCTCGGTGCTCAAGAGCTCCAGTGCGCCTGCACGGTCCGGTCTATCCAGTACCACCTCCACACCCCAGCCCTCCGGTAGCAGCTCCCCGCACCAGGCTTCCTGTGTGTGTCCTCGGTCCAGTACCACCAGTGCCAGCACCACGCATCAGGCCTAAAGTGCGCCTCGCCTCTCCTGCGCTGTCGGAGTCTCCCGTCTCTCCAGCGCTGTCGGAGCCTTTCTCCTCTCCTGCGCTACCGGAGTCTCCTGTCTGTTCAGCGCAGCCAGAGCTGCCAGCCTGCATGGAGCAGTCAGAGCTGCCAGCCTGCATGGAGCAGTCAGAGCTGCCAGCCTGCAAGGAGCAGCCAGAGCTGCCAGTCTCCATGGAGCAGCCAGAGCTGCCAGTCTACATGGAGCAGCCAGAGCTGTCAGTCTGCATGGAGCAGCCAGAGCTGTCAGTCTGCATGGTGCTGCCAGCCTGCATGGAGCAGCCAGAGCTGCCAGCCTGCATGGAGCAGTCAGAGCTGTCAGTCTGCATGGAGCAGCCAGAGCTGCCAGTCTACATGGAGCAGCCAGAGCTGCCAGTCTACATGGAGCAGCCAGAGCTGCCAGTCTACATGGAGCAGCCAGAGTGTCAGTCTGCATAGAGAAGCCAGAGCTGCCAGTCTACATGGAGCAGCCAGAGCTGTCAGTCTGCATGGAGCAGCCAGAGCTGTCAGTCTGCATGGTGCTGCCAGCCTGCATGGAGCAGCCAGAGCTGCCAGCCTGCATGGAGCAGTCAGAGCTGTCAGTCTGCATGGAGCAGTCAGAGCTGTCAGTCTGCATGGAGCAGTCAGAGCTGTCAGTCTGCATGGAGCAGCCAGAGCTGTCAGTCTGCATAGAGAAGCCAGAGCTGCCAGTCTACATGGAGCAGCCAGAGCTGTCAGTCTGCATGAAGCAGCCAGAGCTGCCAGTCTGCAAGGAGCTGCAAGTCAGCAAGGAGCTGCAAGTCTGCAAGGAGCTGCCAGTGCGCAAGGAGCTGCCAGTCTGCATGGAGTCGCCAGAGCTGTCAGCCTACATGGAGCAGCCAGAGCCGCCAGTCAGCGTGGAGCAGTCAGAGCCGCCAGTCAGCATGGAGCAGCCAGATCTTCCAGATCTGCCAGTCAGCCAGATTCTTCCAGATCTGCCAGGCAGCCAGATTCTTCCAGATCTGCCAGTCAGCCAGAATCTTCCAGATCTGCCAGTCAGCCAGAATCTTCCAGATCTGCCAGTCAACCAGGCTCTTCCAGATCTGCCAGTCAACCAGAATCTTCCAGATCTGCCAGTCAACCAGGCTCTTCCAGATCTGCCAGTCAACCAGGCTCTTCCAGATCTGCCAGTCAACCAGGCTCTTCCAGATCTGCCAGTCAACCAGAAATATGAAAAACGTCAAGGGGGATGAATACTTTTGTAAGGCACTGTTACTAAGCCATATTTTCTCAAACTAATGAGCCTATATTCCAAATTTGGTGTCATTTGGTCCTATAGTTCATGAGGAAGAATTCTATATATTTTGCGTATGTGCTAATATGCATCTATGTGGCCATCTTTGAATGCATCAAAGTTATTTTCTCAAACTCTTTAGGGATGATTGTGATGAGTCCAAAGACCAAATTTGGAGTGAATCTGGCTTTTAGTCAATTTTTTAAAATGATTGTTTTAAGCATTAGAATTACAGTTTTTAAAAAGGGGAATAGTTCATTTTACACATTTTTTAAGATTTCAATGTCAAACTTAACATGGTAATCATGGTAATGTCTTTGACACTTAAATGTTTCAAGTTGATAGGCCACTGTGAAGTTAATTTACAACGGATTTAAATGGACACTGATTTCCTGATTTATCAGTTTCTCAGCCATGTCTTAACCAATCAAATTGAGGCAAATTTGTTTGACATGAGGAAAGACACCTGCATACAAAGTTGTAAGTCTCGGTCGAACGGGCCGCGGATATGAGGATGTGAGACTGCTTTTAACAGTGCCAACTATAGGCCAATCGGTGGCATTCTTTTAGAACAATTTTCTCATGACCTCTAGTTTCTGTGTGCAAATCTAGAAAACAAAGTTATCAATCTAGGTTATTATCTAGGCTTGAGTTATTTGACCATGTCAGCTTAGCTGAGAACCCCTAAATATGCCTGCTGTTTCTTATCTGATGCTTGCAGATTACTCTCTTCCTATAACTTGAACAGACTACCTCTGGAGGGAGACAAACAACAAAGCATACTGTAGGCCTTCTATTTCATTAGACGGTTATGTGACATAAGAAATAGCCAACTCTTGTGGACACAGATAGGATGTTTTGGTCATAATGTTTGATAATCTCCCTAAAGCTTAAGGCACGTTTCCCCAAGTGGCATTCTTTTTCAAATTTAGCCCCACAAGTTTTCTGAGCAAATATTATATCATTATATATTATATCTGTTTGGGGTTCTTGCGGTCAATTTGCAGTCTACAAATTATTTGTAATTATGTTCCACCCCCCGACCATCCGCTCAAGAAAAAATCGTCCTGCGGCTAAATCTAGTTGATGATCCCTGGTTTAAGGGTTATCCAAGTTCACCTGGCACCTGCCCTTAGCAGGGTTTCGACTACTCATTTACCGGCTCCCACGGTTTATTGGATAAGATGCCAAACTTGCGTGCCAATTTGACAAAGGACCAAATTCACTGAAACGTTTTGTAACATCTAAAAGGTCCCTTATACAACCTTGGAAATCTGCCAATTTAGGATCCTGATTTTGTCCGTAGGCTATATTATAACACAGTTCTGAGTCTCGAGTACACAACTGGGTCAAAGACAGAACGTGTCCTAAGAGATAATATTTCTTTAATCATGACATTTTCAATTATCATTTTTAGCATTCAATGTGTAAGCAAATTAGGATCCGTTACAGGAAGGTATAAGGAAGTAGGTTATAAGGAAGTAATACCGAAGACAAGATTCCAACATTAGTTGGAGACCACTGCCATATCTGTAACTCATCATAATGAATCTGAAGTAGAGTTTCTCCATGAGCAAGCAAATCTTATATAACTAAATTAATTGTTAACAGGTTTTTTTGACAAAGTAGAGAGAAGAAGTTGGTTTTCACAGCCTGTCGTCGACTTTACATGACTTGATGCCAGGAGATGAAGCAAGACTGAAATGTTTAATGGGGCTGTACACACCTACAAAATTAAACACAAATCCTCCATTAACACAAATGTCTCTATAAATAAAAATCCATATTTTAACTAAATTGATTTGTTGCAGCCCCTCACTTTTTTCGCTGACCTTAGCTGTTCTCTGGGAGATAAAGCGGCGCATCACTGTTACACCAAACTCACTCAGCTCAGAAAAGAGCTATCTTCTTCTAATCAGTTGAGCGAACACATTTCTGTTAAGTCCACCAGACCAAACAGATGTGTTATGAAACGTTCCCCTTTGTCCTCTTCAAGCAGAGGTCTGGATCAGAGTTGGGGTTAATGGGTTTGAATTGGAATGCCGACTGCGAGCCAGGCCTAATCGCCCAACATCAGTGACCGTCCTCACTAATACTCTTGTGGCTGAATGGAAGCAAGTCCCCACAGCAATGTTCCAACATCTAGTTGAAAGCCTTCCCATAATAGTGGAGGAGGCTGTTATAGCAGCAAAGGGGGGGACCAACTCCAATTTAATGCCCATGATTTTGGAATGAGATGTTTGACGAACAGTATTGTGTATTTATGTCAAACTCTTTTCAATTTTGGCATTTTCAATTCAAATCCCTTCCTCAATTGAAAGTCTTCAATTCGAATTGACCCCAACCCTGGTCTGTATCACATATTGTAGGCTATATGATACATAGGCCTACATCCCACCAGACACTCTTGCTGACAGTTGGGGCTGCTTTGCGTGATGTGTTGCCTCTACCTTCTTGCCCTTTGTGCTGTTGTCTGTGCCCAATAATGTTTGTACCCTGTTTTGTGCTGCGGCCATGTTGTGCCGCTACCATGTTGTTGTCCTATTGTGTTGCTACCATGCTCTGTTGTCATGTGTTGTCCATGCTATGTTGTTATCTTAGGTCTCTCTTTAAGTTACAAAAATAAACTAGAATAGACAAAAAAAAAGGTCTGGTTTCATGGACACAGAATAAGCCTTGTCCTGGATACTATGTTGTTGTCTTAGGTCTCTTTTTATGTAGTGTTGTGTTGTCTCTGTTGTTGTGATGTGTGTTTTGTCCTATATTTTAATTAAATGTATTTGTATTTTTAATCCTAGAACCCGTCCCCGCAGGAGGCCTTTTCGTAGGCCATCATTGTTTATAAGAATTTGTTCTTAACTGACTTGCCTAGTTAAATAAAGATAAAATAAATACAAATAAGGAGTAAGAAGGATCAGTGTTCTGTTTAAAAGTATTTTATTACAGAAACGTTAACAAAAATATATTGTAAAACAGTATTCGATAAAATAGAACATTTCTACATAAGTTAATATAATGAGATATAGGTAACTGCTAAAATAAAGGAAACACCAACATAAAGTGTCTTAATAGGGCGTTGGGCCACCATGAGCCACCATCACAACATCAATTCGCATCAGCATAGATTCTACAAGTGTCTAGAAATCTATTAGAGGGATGCAACACCATTCTTCCACAAGAAATTCTATAATTTGGTATTTTGTTGATGGTTGTGGAAAACGCTATCTCAGGTACCAGTCCAGAATCTCCCATAAGTGTTTGATTGGGTTGAGATCTGGTGACTGAGACACACAAACACACTTTAAACCCCTCTTTGCTCCTTTGAGACCCCTCAAGTCAGAGATCTCTCCTAGCCATGGTAGAATGACAGGATGTGTTAATTGCTTAATTAATTCAGGAACCACACCTGTGTGAAAGCAACTGCTTTCAATTGACCTTGTATCCCCCATTTATCCCTCAAGTGTTTCCTTTCTTTTGGCAGTTACCTGTATATACAATGTTCCAGGTGTACTTGTTGACTTTCAAAAAATACATAAAAAACCCTGCTGTGGTAGATTTGTATTGCACGACCAACACTTCACCAAGATACAACATGATACAGACATCAGAAATGGATTTGAAGTTAAACAGTAGACTACAATGCATTATCTTTTTGTGACCAAATTACACACAGGGGTTTATCACATTATTCTTTAGAATTAGATCCTGAGGTTGTTCATTTTGTTTGCTCAAATAAGAATAGTTCATTACAAATGGGGTGATTGCATGTCAATTTACCCGGCAAAATAAAAGATACCCGTCAGCGCCTTGGATTGATGAACTACTGTATACTGAGTGTATCTACAGATTAAGCCTAATCCTGGACTAAAAAGCAAGTTCAATGGAGATTCTCTGTGTGTGGGAAACCGGCCCAAAATGTTAAGGTGATCTACGTGTAGCTATTTTATGATTGGTCTTCAACCCACTAATCATTTCAATCTTAAGAAAAATATGTTTCTATGATTTCACACATTATGCTATAGATATTAAGTTGATTAAGCTAAATCAAACTATGATATTACACTCACTATACATCATACTGCAGTTGAAACCTAATACCCCACATTACTCAAGCACAACTCTGAGCAGCTACATGAACTATATAAAACACAAAGCCCCCAAAAACTCTTAATATATATACAGTGGCGAGACAAAGTATGTGAACCATTTGGAAATACCTGGATTTCTACATAAATTGGTCATAAAATGTCATCTGATCTTCATCTAGGTAACAACAATAGACAAACACAGTCTGCTTAAACTAATAACACACAAACAATTATACATTTTCATGTCTTTATTGAACACACCGTGTAAACATTCACAGTGCAGGGTGGAAAAAGTATGTGAACCCTTGGATTTAATAAATGGTTGACCCTCCTTTGGCAGCAATAACCTCAACCAAACGTTTTCTGTAGTTGTGGATCAGATCTGCACAAAAGTCAGGAGGAATTTTGGACCATTCCTCTTTACAAAACTGTTTCAGTGGAGCAATATTCTTAGGATGTCTGGTGTGAACTGCTCTCTTGAGGTCATGCCACAGTATCTCAATCGGGTTGAGTCCTGACCTCAACCCAATTGAGACTGGGCCACTCTAGAATGCATATTTTCTTCTGTTGAAGCCCTTCTGTTGTTGATTTACTTCTGTGTTTTGGGTCGTTGTCCTGTTCCATCACCCAACTTCTGTTGAGCTTAAATTGGCAGACAGGTCACCTAACTTTCTCCTGCAAAATGTTTTGATAAACTTGGGAATTTATTTTTCTGTCGATGATAGCAAGCTGTCCAGGCCCTGAGGCAGCAAAGCAGCCCCAAACCATGATGCTCCCTCCACCATACTTTACAGTTGGGATGAGGTTTTGATGTTGGTGTGCTGTGGCTTTTTTCTCCACACATAGTGTTGTGTGTTCCTTCCAAACAACACAACTGTAGTTTCATCTGTCCACAGAATATTTTGCAAGTAGCACTGTGGAACATCCAGGTGCACTTTTGCAAACTTCAGATGTACAGCAATGTTTTTTTGGGACAGCAGTGGCTTCTTCCGTGGTGTCCTCCCCTGAACACCATTCTTGTTTAGTGTTTTACGTATCAAAGACTCATCAACAGAGATGTTAGCATGTTCCAGAGATTTCTGTAAGTCTTTAGCTGACACTCTCTTAACCTCATTGAACATTCTACACTGTGCTCTTGCAGTCATTTTTGCAGGACAGCCACTCCTAGGGAGAGTAGCAACAGTGCCAAACTTTCTCCATTTATATACAATTTGTCTTGCACATCAAGGCTTTATGCAAGTCAACAATTCTTAGGTCTACTGAGATCTCTTTTGTTCGAGGCATGGTTCACATCAGGCAATGATTCTTGTGAATAGCAAACTCAAATTACGTGTGTTTTTTTTTATAGGGCAAGGCAGCTCTAACCAACATCTCATCTCCTTTCTTTGATTGGACTCCAGGGTTTTTTCATTTTACCTTTATTTATCTAGGCAAGACAGTTAAGAACAAATTCTTATTTTCAATGACGGCCCAGGAACAGTGGATTAACTGCTTTGTTCAGGTGCAGAACGAGAGATTTGTACCTTGTCAGCTCAGGAATTCGAACTTGCAACCTTTCGGTTACTAAAAAAACACTCAAACCACTAGGCTACACTGCCACCAGGTTAGCTGACTCCTGACTCCATTTAGCTTTTGGAGAATTTATTAGCCTAGGGGTTCACATACTTTTTCCAACCTACACTGTGAATGTTTAAATGATGCATTCAATATAGACAAAAAATACAATAATTTGAGTGTTATTAGTTTAAGCACACTATGTTTGTCTATTATTGTAACTTAGATGAAGATCAGAACAAATTTGATGACCAATTTATGCAGAAATCCAGGTATTTCCAAAGGGATCACATATGTTTTCTTGCCACTGTGTGTGTATCTATATATATAATATATATATTTTTTTAAGTTACAAAAATAGACAACAAAAAAAGGCTGGTTTCCCGGACACATATTAAGCCTTGTCCTGGACGAAAAATCATGGTCTCAGTCCCACTAGGCTTAAATCTGTGTCTGGGAAACCAGCCCAAAAACTAGTAGTAGAACAGTCAGTCTATAGATTATTGCTGTATGTCTTCTCATCGTCAGTAACATGGTCCAGAGCATAGAGACCTACCATCTCCTCCTTCATCATCATAGGAAGGTCATCTACTGGCCGACAGATTGTCTGGAGGCGCTTGGGAGCAAAGTGGTCTCAAAGTAAGTATAATCAATGTGCTACAAAAGTATTCTTACACATCTCAGAATAGTGCATAAACTCTATGCTAGAGATGAAAGAACCAGATGAAAGGTCCCAGCCTTTCCGATCAGATTAATTTTATTTAGCTTTTCTAATTTACATTTTCTAGATTGTTAACTTTGTAAATATGACAAAGTGCAACAACAAGAATATGAATTTGATGCAATCATTCACACTTTTAAATGTTCCAGGGAAAACTTCCCATCATACTGACCTGCCAGAAAGTCCCTTTGCCCCAGTACAATTTGTAGACTATGGTGATGGGGATGAGAGATAGGGAGGACATAGCCAGGAACCAGCCTAGCCAGTAGGCCCACCATGGGTACAAATATGTGTTGTTGAACTTCAAAGGACTGTACTTCAGCAGGGAAAATACAAAGGTTCCCTTGAAGAGAGAAAAGAAGATGGCAGAAATATGTTGTTTCATTGTTTTTTGATTATGCCTTGCCATTGATAGACCGCAGAAAGTTTTGTAAGCATAATTTCAAAAAAATGAATGAAATAATGATGGACTGGGTTTAAACTCACTGTGCAGATAGTAGGGGTAATGTAGAGCCAACAATACTTGACCAGGGAGGAGGGCCGATAGCCAATCATATCCTCAATGTTGTCACAGAAGCGTTCAGCACCTTCGAAAGAGACAGACATGTTACAGGATGTAACGTGTACGCTAAGAATTGGGAAGCAAGTACAGGGAGTGTATTTAATAAAGGTTACATGGAACAAAACAAGAAACACGAGTAGCGTACAGATGTGAAACATATAGACAGAAACAATGACGCCTGAGGAAATAACCAAAGGGAGTGATAGATATAGACGAGGTAATCAGGAAGGTGATGGAGTCCAGATGAGTCTCATGAGGCACAGGTGCTCGTAACGATGGTGACAGGTGTGTGTAATTATGAGTAAACTGGTAACAATGAGCCAGAGAGGAGCGGGAGTAGACGTGACAGTACCTCCTCCCTGAGGAACCCGATGAGCCGGCTTGAGGTGCTTGTACCCGCAGAGCAGGCTGAGGCGCAAGAACCCGCAGAGCCGTCTGTAACGTGTATGCTAAGAATCGGGAAGCAACTACAGGGAGCGCAAATTTTAGAATAACTGGAAACTAGTACAAAACAAGAAACACGAAAAGTGTACAGACATGAAACTGAGTCAGCAATGCTTGGGTAATGAACCAAAGGGAGTGACTGATATAGTGGAGGTAATCAGGAAGGTGATGGAGTCCAGGTGAGTCTAATGAAGCGCAGGTGCGCGTAACAATGGTGGCAGGTGTGAGTAATGATAAGTAAACTAGCGACAACGAGCACCAGAGAGGAGGAGCAGGAGTAGACGTGACAGAAGCCCACTTTAAATTGTATCTTTTTAACTAGCTCTTCCGTATGTTTTTTAAACGTTAGATCTTTATCAATCCAAATGCCCAGATATTTATAGGCGGGATCCCACTCGATGAGAGAACGATTCCAATTAGTAAATGTGTAGTGCATCTGAGACATTTTTGAGTGAATTATAGAACAAGCAAATCAAAATATATTTTATATCTGAGATTCTTCAAATAGCTACCCTTTGCCTTGATGACAGCTTTGCACACTCTTGGCATTCTCTCAACCAGCTTCATGAGGTAGCCACCTGGAATGCATTTCAATTAACAGGTCTGCCTTGTTAAAAGTTAATTTGTGGAATGTCTTTCCTTCTTAATGCGTTTGAGCCAATCAGTTGTGTTGTGACAAGGTAGGGGGGGTAAACAGAAGATAGCCCTATTTGGTAAAAGACCAAGTCCATGTTAAGGCAAGAACAGCTCAAATAAGAAAAGCGAAACAACAGTCCACCATGCCGCATGAGGGAGCGTAGTTTTCGACTGACACTAATTAGCATAAAGCAACGGACGTAAATATTCCAAGAAAATATTCCTATTCATAAAAATCACAAGTGAAATATATTGAGACACAGCTTAGCCTTTTGTTAATCACCCTGTCATCTCAGATTTTCAAAATATGCTTTACAGCCAAAGCTTGATGAGCTTCGGATGTTTTCACTCACGAGACTCCCAGTTAGATAGCCAATGTTCCTTTTTTCCAAAAATATTATTTTTGTAGGCGAAATAGCTCCATTTGTTCTTCACGTTTGGCTGAGAAATCGCCCGGAAATTGCAGTCACGAAAACTCCGAAAAATATTCAAAATTAGCTCTATAATATCGACAGAAACATGGCAAACGTTTTTTATAATCAATCCTCAAGGTGTTTTCCAAATATCTATTCAATAATATATCCATCAGGACAATTGTTTTTTTAGTAGGACCGATTGGAATAATGGCTACCTCTGTATTTTACACGAGAATCACTCTGAGAGCATCAGGTGACCACTTGCGCAATGTAGCCGCTTACAGGTATTCTTCAACATAAATGCGTAAAACTACTTCACAATGCTGTAGACACCTTGGGGAATACGGAGAAAAAGTAATCTGGTTGATAGCCCATTCACTGCTCAATAGGGACGCATTGGAACGCAGCGCTTTCAAAACATGAGGCACTTCCGGATTGGATTTTTCTTGATCTTTCGCCTGCAATATCAGTTATGTTATACTCACAGACAATATTTTTAAAGTTTTGGAAACTTTAGAGTGTTTTCTATCCTAAGCTGTCAATTATTTCCATATTCTAGCATATTTCAAAAATGAAAATACTGCCCCCTAGTCACAAAAGGTTAAGACATGAAGGTCAAGTCAATACGGAACATTTTAAGAACTTTGAAACCCTCAAGCGCTATGATGATGAACTGGCTCTCATGAGGACCGCCACAGGAATGGAAGACCCAGGCTTAACTCTGCTGCAAAGGATACGTTTATTAGAGTTACCAATCTCAGAAATTGCAGCCCAAATAAATGCTTCACAGAGTTCAGGTAACAGACACATCTCAACATCAACTGTTTAGAGGAGACTGTGTGAATTGCTGCAAAGAAGACACTACTAAAGGACACCAATAATAAGAGACTTGCTTGGGCTAAGAAACACGTGCTTCTACACCGGCATTGCTTGCTGTTTGTGGTTTTAGGCTGAGTTTCTGTACAGCACTTTGTGACATCAGCTGATGTAAGAAGGGCTTTATAAATACATTTGAATGATGGACATTAGACCAGTGGAAATTTGTACTTTGGTCTAATGAGTCCAAATTGGAGATTTTTGGTTCCAACCGCTGTATCTTGTGAGACGCGGTGTGGGTGAACAGATTACATAGATTATTTGTGTATTTGCCACCGTTAAGCATGGAGGAGGTGTGGAGGTGCTTTGCTGGTAAACGCTGTCTGTGATTCATTTAGAATTCAAGGCACACTTAACAAGCATGGCTACCACAGAATTCTGCAGCAATATGCCATCCCATCTGTTTTGGGCTTAGTGGGACGATCATTTGTTTTTCAACTTGACAATGACCAAACAAACCTCCAGACTGTTTAATGGCTATTTTACCAAGAAGGAGAGTGATGGGGTGCTGCATTATTTGACCTGGCCTCCACAATCCCCGACCTCAACCAAATTGAAATCTTTTGGGAAGATTCAGACCGCAGAGTGAAGGAAAAGCAGCCAACAAGTGCTCAGCATACATGGGAACTCCTTCAAGACTGTTGGAAAAGCATTCCAGGTGAAGCAGGTTGAGAGAATGTCAAGAGTGTGCAAAGCTGTCATCGAGGCAAAGAGTGGCTATTTGAAGAATCTCAATTAAAAAATATATTTAGATTTGTTTAACACTTTAGTTTACTACATGATTCCATGTGTTATTTCATAGTTTTGATGTCTTCACTATTATTGTACAATGCATAAAATAGTACAAATAAAGAAAAACCCTTGAATGAGTATGTGATCTAAAACCTTTGACTGGTATTTCATTTTGCCTGCATTAAGTACACATTTTAAATCAACAAGGCCTTTCTGTAATGTAACAAAATAAGATTGCAGCTCTAACATAGCTTGATCAACAGTTGGTGCAATGGCATACATAACCATATCGTCTGCATACAATATTACAGGATTTAATAGATAGTCCCAAAACCAATCCTTGTGGTACACCTTTGATAATATTGAGGAAACTAGACTTGACACCATCAGTTAAGCACACATTGTGCCCTGTCTGTATTATAAGTCTTAAAGAATTTGCTAGACTCCTGATCCAGTCCCATTTCAGACAAGCTTTTAATGAGTAGGGAATGGCCAACAGTGTTGAAGGCTTTGGAAAGGTCTGTAAATAAGGCAGCACAGTGATTTTATGATCTAGGCAATTTAACACAACATGTAAAACCAGCAAAGACTTGAAAGAGTGCTATGTCCAAATCTAAACCAGACTGGTTAACATTCAGAATAAAGTGAGAAGTTTAAAAAGTTAGCTGTGAGCTGGTCAGGGATTCTAATAGCTTGACTAGGCAGGTTGAGAACTTCAAGTTCCTTGGTGTCCACATCACCAACAAACTAACATGGTCCGAGCACACCACGACAGTCGTGAAGCGGGTACGACAAAGCCTATTCTGCCTCAGGAGACTGAAAAGATTTGGTCCTTAGATCCTCAAAAGGTTCTACAGCTGCACCATCGCTGCCTGGTATGGCAACTGCTCGGCCTCCAACCGCAAGGCACTACAGAGGGGAGTGCGAATGGCACAGTACATCACTGGGGCCAAGCTTCCTGCCATCCAGGACCTCTATACCAGGCATTGTCAGAGGAAGGTCCTGAAAATTGTCAAAGACTCCAGGTTGTTGTATTCGGTGCGTGTGACTAATACAATTTGATTTGACTTGATTCGCGGTTCCACCCGCCTCAGCCCAGCTCTATACGTTCCTGCGCCTCAGCCCAGCTCTATAGGTTCCCGCACCTCAGTCCAGCTCTACAGGTTCCCGCGCCTCAGCCCAGCTCTACAGGTTCCCGCGCCTCAGCCCAGCTCTACAGGTTCCCGCGCCTCAGCCCAGCTCTACAGGTTCCCGCGCCTCAGCCCAGCTCTATAGGTTCCCGCGCCTCAGCCCAGCTCTACAGGTTCCCGCGCCTCAGCCCAGCTCTATAGGTTCCCGCGCCTCAGCCCAGCTCTACAGGTTCCCGCACCTCAGCCCAGCTCTACAGGTTCCCGCGCCTCAGCCCAGCTCTACAGGTTCCCGCGCCTCAGCCCAGCTCTACAGGTTCCCGCGCCTCAGCCCAGCTCTACAGGTTCCCGCGCCTCAGCCCAGCTCTACAGGTTCCCGCGCCTCAGCCCAGCTCTACAGGTTCCCGCGCCTCAGCCCAGCTCTACAGGTTTCCGCGCCTCAGCCCAGCTCTACAGGTTCCTGCCCCTCAGCAGAAGCAATCGGCCCACTCCTGGTCCTTGAGACCGTCCCTCTGGTCTGCGTCCCGAGGCTGAAGCCAAGCGTCAGGGAAGGGGTACTGTCACGTCTACTCCAGCTTCTCCTCTCTGGCGCTCGTTGTCGCCAGTTTACTCATTATTACGCACACCTGCCACCATCGTTACGCACACCTGCGCTTCATGAGATTCACCGGGACTCCATCACCTTCCTGATTACCTCCCCTATATCTGTCACTCCCTTTGGTTCTTTCCCCAGGTGTTATTGACTCTGTTTCTGTTTCATGTCTGTACACTTTTCATGTTTCTTATTTTATACTATGTTCAATTTATTATTAAATGTGCACTCCCTGTAGTTGCTTCCCAATTCTTAGCGTACACGTTGCAGTTTCTGTAAAAAATAAATAATATGAGACACCAAACCTGTTCACAGGGATGGTAACTCTCAAAGTTCCAATAGTCCGTACTGGTTTAGGTAGATCCACTTTCAGTTTTAATGTGCAGTTGCCATACCAGACGGTGACACAACCAGTCAGGGTGTTCTCAATGGTGCAGCTACAAAGTTCCTAAGGATCTGAGGGGCCATGCCAAATCGTTTCAGCCTCCTGAGGGAAAGAGGGACTACCGTGCCTTCTTCACAACTGTGCTGGAGTTAGAGAACATTGATGACCCTCTCCACTGCGGCCCCGTTGATATGGATGGGGGTGTGCACCTGCCCCTGTTTCCTGTAATACACGACAGCTCCTTGTTCTTGCTGACGTTGAGGGAGAGGTTGTTGTCCTGGCACCACACTGCCAGGTCTCTGACCTCCTACCTGTAGGCTGTCTCGTCGTTATTGGTGATCAGGTCTCCCACCGTCGTACCTTCAGCAAACTTGAATTTGTTTTTAACTGACTTAACTGACTTGCCTAGTTAATTAAAGAAAAATAAAAGACAAAGAAAAACTTGATGATGGAGTTGGAGTTGTGCATGGCCACACAGTCGTGGGTGAACGGGGAGTACAGGAGGGGCTAAGCACACACTCCTGGGTGGCCCGATGTTGCATGGCGTTGAAACAATGACGTTGGTTCAAACAAACCATTTTACTATCAACATTGAAATGAGGTCAAATAAAATAAGTCTAGTTAAATCTCAAATTCAACATACACTGAAAAAGAAAATACGCAAAGTGTTGGTCCCATGTTTCATGAGCTGAATTCTTCTTTTTTTTACATCCCTGTTTGTGAGAATTTCTCCTTTGCCAAGACAATCCATCCACCTGACATATGTAGCATATCAAGAAACAGCATGATCATTACACAGGTGCTGGGGACAATAAAAGGCCACTCTAAAATGTGCAGTTTTGTTAAACAACACAATGCCACAGCTGTCTCAGGTTTTGGGGGAGTGTGCATTTGGCATGCTGAGTGCAGGAATTTCCACCAGAGCTGTTGCCAGATTTCCACCAGAGCTGTTACCAGCCACACGGACAGCTGATGAAATTGTGGGTTTGCACAACCAAAGAATTTCTGCACAAACTGTCGGAAACTGTCTCAGGGAATCTCGTCTGCATGCTCGTCGTCCTCACCAGGGCCTTGACCTGACTGCAGTTTGGCGTCGTGACTGACTACAGTGGGCAAATACTCACCTTCGATGGCCCCTGGCACACTGGAAAAGTGTGCTCTTCACGTATGAATCCCGGTTTCAACTGTAGCATGCAGATGGTAGACAGTGTGATGTCAGCTGATGTCAATGAGTTCTCGTACTGACATGCCCCATGGTAGCAGTGGGGTTATGGTATGGGCAGGCATATGCTACAGACAACAATGACAATTGAATTTGATAAAAAAGCTATTTGAATGCCCAGAGATACCGTGATGAGATCCCGAGGCCCATTATTGTTCCATTTATCCGTCGCCTTCATCTCATTTTTCAGCATGACAATGCATGGCCCCATCCTGCAAGGATTGGTACACAATTCCTGGAAGCTGAACATTTCCCAGTTCTTCCATGGCCTGCATACTCACCAGACACGTCACCCATTGAGCATGTTTGGGATGCTGTGGATCGACTTATACGGCAGCGGGTTCCAATTCTTCCAATATCCAGCAACTTCGCACAGCCATTGAAGAGGAGTGGGACAACATTCCACAAGCCATAATCAACAGCCTGATCAACTCTATGCGAAGGAGACGTGTCGTGCTGCATGCCGAAAATGGTGGTCATCAAGTCAGTTCATAACATTTCTGCCCTGCTAGAGCTGCCACGGTTAACTGTAAGTGATGTTATTGTGAAGTGGAAACGTTTTGGAGCAACAGTGGCTCAGCCACGAAGTGGTAGGCCACACAAGCTCACAGAATGGGACCGCTGAGTGCTGAAGCATGTAGCACGTAAAAAACAGTCTGTCCTCGGTTGTAATATTCACTACTGAGTTCCAAAATGCCTCTGGAAGCAACGTTAGTACGAGAACTGTTGGCCGGGAGCTTCATGAAATGGGTTTCCATGGCCGAGCAGCCGCGCACACCATGCGCAATGCCAAGTGTCCCCTGGAGGGGTTTAAAGCTCGCCGCCATTGGACTCTGGTGCAGTGGAAACAGGTTCTCTGGAGTGATGAATCACACTTCACCATCTGGCAGTCGAAAAGGACAAATCTGGTTCTGGCAATGCCAGGAGAATGCTACCTGCCCAAATGCATAGTGACAACTGTAACGTTTGGTGGAGAAATAATGATCTAGGGATGTTTTTCATGGTTCAGTATAGGTCCCTTAGTTCCAGTGAAGGGACATCTTAACACTACAGCAAACAGTGACATTCTAGACAATGCTTTGCTTCCAACTTTGTGGCAACAGTTTGGGGAAGGGCCTCACCTGTTTCAGCATGACAATGCCCCCATGTACAAAGCAAGATCCATAGAGAAATGGTTTGGCGAGTTTGGTGTGGAAGAACTTGACTGGCCTTCACAGAGCCCTGACCTCAACCCCATCGAACACCTTTGCGATGAATTGGAACACCGACCTCGAGCCAGGCCTAATCGCCCAACATCAGTGCCCAACCTCACTAATACTCTTGTGGTTGAATGGAAGCAAGTCCCTGCAGCAATTTTCCAACATCTAGTGGAAAGCCTTCCCAGAAGAGTGGGGGCTGTTATAGCAGCAAAGGGTGGATCAACTCCATATGAATGCCCATGATTTTGGAATGAGATGTTTGGCATGCAGGTGTCCACACTCTTTGGGTAACCAAAAACAGTGGTATTTCAGCCACGCAGTCAATGTTCCCTCTAAGCGGCCACACACCTCCTCCGGGACTGCCGCGCAGAATAAATGCCAGCCCTTGCAAAGACGCAGGAGATTGAACTTCACAGTTCGCCCCATTAGTTTGCACTATAGATCAACGTTTTCTCTGATGTGATCTAATCGACATCTAATCGACATAATATCAGCTTCTTTTCAATGCAACAAACCAAACCAGATCGAGCCTGTGATTTCGTTGTAGTCAGAGCCAGAGTGCATCTATTGACCCTAGCCCACGAGCAGCCTTTCAATCAACCCGCCAGTGGATTCCCCTTTTCAGATCAGGGCACAGAGCCACGCGTGTGCACATTTGTTGATGTTCTTTGCTAGTTAGTGAGTTATTAGCCCAGTAATGACTTCTTCCTACAAGATCACAACACATGTACATTTCAAACTGTCTTTGAAAAGCGAGTCAGGAGAAAAAAGCTTGTTTATTTGTATTAAAGGGACAATGTTGTATTTTGAGATAGGCTTGATTATGCAAATAAGCCAATAGGCAGAGGATAGCCTACATCTTTAAAAATGTATTTTGTTATAAATCAGCGGACAAAGGTTCCATTTGGCCACTGGAGTCGCTCTTTAATACATGTACAAATGTTCTTGTCTAGACAATGTTACTCAGCTTTGACAGTTCTCTGTATGGTAATAATAATTCATTTTTAATTTTAAGTGGTTTCTTGCATCAAGCAAGACAATACAATTACAGTCACATAATTACAGTCACCTATTTACAGTCACCTATTTACAGTCACCTATTTGGCCCATGGTGTTACAGACCAAGTAAAAAAACATGAATTGATGTCAAGCCCTGCATAATCTAAAACAGTTTTTAAAGGTCTCATGATGGAATGTAGGCTGTTTTGAGCACCACATAGGCTGCTGTAGGCTATATCATAGAAACCAAAAGCTATTTCATGTGAAAATGCTATAAGATTTGCCACTCTGATAGACCTACATTATGCTCAAATAGCTACAATAGCCTATTGGCTACAGTCTAAAACTGTAACTTAAAGTGGGTACAGCCTCAGTTTTCCATGGAAACACAAGCTGGAAGTTGCACAGAATTATCACAATATTCAATTAAAGGGAACATTGCACATACAGTATATTGAATGTAGGATGAAAAATACTTTGGTTTCTTTGTGGAAATTTTCAACATATAGATAGTTATGTTGATTATGTTGAAATTAGATTGATGTAAGAACCTGTTAGTTAGGTTATTTCTATGTATTTAAGTTGACATTTTACCATACTTTAAATGTTTACAACACTGGTTGAAATGAGATGAAAACAGTACTGGTTGATGACTTTTAAAAAATCCATTTCCCACGTTGATTCCATGTCACAATATGTTAACAAATGACGTTGAAACAACGTTGATTCAATCAGTGTGTGCCCAGTGCGTACTCATGACCCTTTCAGGACTTTCAATTATGATGATTTTTTATAGTGAGAGAAAATCTGGCGAGGAAGCTAGATTTGCATATGTATGTGTTTGCCCATGATTAGATAGTGTCATTTCTCTATTCTTACCATATATCCATCCAATACTGAGTGACTGGCATATGGAGAGGAGCAGCAGAGTGGCACCACTGCACACATAATGGTCAAACAGCTGGATGATGTAGAGGCCACCCTGTGAAAAAAAGGAAGCTTCAATATAGAGTACAATCAATGTATACAGATCACAGTGTGTTCAGAAAGTATTCAGACCCATTGACATTTTTTTGATGTTACAGCCTTATTCTAAAATGTATGAAATTAATCTAAATTGAGCTCAGGTGCATCCTGTTTAATTTGATCATTATAAAAAATATATAAAAGCAACATTTAAAGTGTTGGTCCCATGTTTCATGAGCTGAAATAAAAGATCCCAGACATTTTCCATTTGCGCAAAAAGCGTATTTCTCTCAAATTTTGTGCACAAATGTGTTTACATCGCTGATAGTGAGCACTTCTCTTTTGCCAAGGTAGTCCATCAACGTGACAGGTGTGGAAAATCAAGAAAGCTAATTAAACAGTATGATCATTATACAGGTGCACCTTGTGCTGGGGACAATAAAAGGACACTCTAAAATGTGAAGTTTTGTCACACAACACAATGCCACAGCTGTCTCAAGTTTTGACGGAGCGTGCAATTGGCATACTGTCTGCAGGAATGTCCACCAGAGCTGTTGCCAGAGAATTGAATGTTCATTTCTCTACCATAAGCCGCATCCAATGTCGTTTTAGAGAATTTGACAGTACGTCCAACCAGCGTCACAACCGCAGACCATGTGTAACGTCCACATACGACTTCTTCACCTGCGGTATCGTCTGAGACCAGCCACCTGGACAGCTGATGAAACTGAGGAGTATATATGTTTGTAATAAAGCCCTTTTGTGGGGAGAAACTCATTGTGATTGGCTGGGCCTGGCTCCCCATTGGGTGGGCCCATGCCCTCCCTGACCAACCCATGGCTGCACCCCGGCCCAGTCTTGTGAAATCCATACTTTAGGGCCTAATTAATTAATTTCAATTTATTGATTTCCTTATATAAACTGTAACTCAGTAAAATCCTTGAAATTGTTGCATTTTGCATTTATATTTTTGTCCATTATAGTTATTGTAATACACAACCATCAAGGACTTGGATAAAAAAGTGCTATCCAGATCCACCCTTTTATTGCCATTATTTTGAAGTTATTTAACTTACCTCACTAAGGTGCTTCAATTTATGTTCCTGATATTATATGTTCAGATATCAGAGAACCACCTCTGTAGTCACACAACAACAACAACAACAGTCTTCGAGCTGGTGTGTATTGGAGACCTGCGTCTGTGACCTCTCACCTCTGTGACCATGATGAGTCCGACCAGGTAGCAGCAGCAGCAGATGAGCAGCAGCAGCATCTCCCTCCGGTAGCCTTTTCTGATGAGGTTTGGGTAGACGTCCGTTACTGAGGTCATTAGGCTCTCAAGGCCGACAAACTGGGGAACATGAGAGAGGGCAATGTACTGTACATGGGAGAGGAAAGTAAAGGAAAGAACAGCAGGGACAAGAGACCCAGGTGGAGGTGTTGGTGGAGGGCGTGGTGAGCTCTAACCTGGCTGTCCACTCCCAATAGGATGATCATGGAGAAGAAACAGACAGCCCAGAACTGAGGGCAGGGGAGCAGGGACACTGCCTGGGGGTACACTATGAACACCAGGCCAGGACCTGCAGCAGGGCAACAAAGAAAACGTTGTAGAATATATGTACCCAAACATAATTTGATTGAATTAATTGAACGAAACATTCAGTTATATGTAATAGTATGTAAAAAATAAAAAATAATTAAAAAAAAGATTAAGATTCCATGAGGTGAGACAGGGGCTGTGTCCAAATACCCGTACTTTTGTTCTAAATAGTAGGCATTTTGGGAATGCAAAAATATAACTTTTCATATATGTGAAGTTTTTCAAAAAAGTATGCTTTCAATGCCAGGATGTCATACTTATTTTGGCTTTTCATCTTGTAGAATTTGCTGCACACTATTGAGGAAGAGAATCGTCTTTCGAGACCTACGTGTGTTTGACAAGAGCTGACAATCAGCTGAGTGGACGCGCTGTACCAAAATGAAAGGAATGTCAGGAATCAACGTAATTGAGCATTAAATGCAACATTCTCAGTAGGATGAGCCTAGTATGTTGATATTTGTTGCTTACTGCATTCTTTTTTACTAAACAGTATGTTCTAAATAGTATGCAGTACGATTAGTACACAGTATGTTGTTTTAGTAAGTAGTAGGCAAGATGTACAGTACTTCGGACACAGCCAGTGCTTTTACCAGAGGAGGTAGACAAAAATTCCGTTCAGATGAGGAAAGTGTGCAGTTATGTTGTCAGACAGTATTTGGGTTGATCAGGAGAACAATAAGGAGTCACACCCTTGTAGATGAATGTCCTTTAGAGCCTCACCTGACTCAGCAACCACAGAGATGTCCACACCCTGTTCTCGAGCCATATGACCCAGTATGGAGAAGATGGCAAAACCAGACACGAAGCTGGTCCCACTGTTCAACAAGCACAGGTAGAAGGAGTCTCTGCAAGGCACGAAACCGTTTTCAACACATGATATAGTCACCCTCTTTAACATGCAGTGTTGTCATTGGCAAGGGTCTAATAAGATGTAAATACAGGTGATTAACACTCATGGCAATTGAGGTAGTGTTGTGACATGACATGTTGTGCCATGAATCCTCCTGGCGTACTGTATTTGATGGAGACAACTTTTATTATATGCTCTGAAGAGATCTTGACCTGCAGTGTTTACCAGATGAAACCCTGATGTACGCAGCTTGCTGTCGAAACATTATTCAGTGACTAGAATGAATGCATCAGAGCCATGAGATTGTGCATCTTTTCTTATCTAAGTGTTCTACTCCTCCAGCCAGAACCTCACCTACCCAGATGTGCCTTTTTACTGTCTCCAGACTGGCTGGAGAAATCTTGTGGCTGTAGATCCTCATGGCACTGCTAAATAAGCTAACTATGCGAGATCTTCAACGTGCCACATGTTTTATTAAACCCACAGCCTAGTTGAAAACTCACTTGTAACAGTTGTTGTTGTATTTGTTGTAGCTTCCAAGAGAAGTCAGGTAGCCCAGGCCTATGGCGTAAGAATAGAATATCTGCGTTCCTGCATCCATCCAAACCTTATTGATGAACAAATAGACAAAGAAGACTTAAACTAAAGTTATAAACTGAACATGTCACAACGAAAATGTATACCAGTAAGATGTGGTGAGAATAGAGAAAGACTTAGAGGGCTGGTTTCTTGGACACTGAGTAAGTATACTCCTGGACTAAGACTCAATGGCCTTGTGGTTCGACAGTCCTCCCTAAAATTGGAAGGTTGGGAGTTCAATCCCTGGCTGTGTACAAATGGGACTTGATGTTTTTCTGCTTGCTACTCAGCTTTGAGCAGATAGATTGGGGCTAAGGCCCTGTGATAGACTAACATCCTGTTTAGGGGGTCTACTCCTACATCAAGCTGCCTCATGTGACAGGAGATACAGTAGGCTCCTGTTCCTATGATCTTTTTAGTCCAAGACTAGGCTTAATCTGTCTGGGAAACTGGCCCATAGATTTATACTACAGATTATACTACAGATAATACCTGTGGATCAGCTAGCCGTGTTGTATTGGGATACAAGTAGTAGAAGATGCCATCTTCAGCTCCTGGAAGGGTCACTCCTCTGACAAATAACACCACGAGCATGACATAGGGGAAGGTAGCCGTGACGTACGCTGCCTATGAATTAGTAGTGCAGGGTTAGTACAATACAGAAAACACAACATAGCCACACATACCGGTATTACCACACTAACGACGGACCCATTGTCTCACCAAGTAACTTTACAGCTACAGAAAATAACTGGGGGGTTTTTCTGTTTTTTTCTTGTTGTTTTTTACCTCTGATTTTAAATTTGATTGAGATTGGAATGATGCATAATTATGAAACTACTATCTGACTACAATATCTTATAACCCTCACCTTCCCAGTTGACTTCACTCCTTTCCAGATACAGAAGTAACAGACAATCCATGACAGTAGAAGACACAGAGCCAGCTCCCATCTAATACTTCCCAAGGACTCAATCCCATCTGATATCCGCAGCACTCGCCGCCTGTAAGGAGAAAGGGTTGACACTGCAATACTTTTGATTCCCAAAGAAAATGTATTGTATGTAAATTTGTTGCAGCCTATTGTAGTTTATTGTATTCTTATAACAATAATTTAAACATTATGATACAACTGTCTTTAATAAATAAAAAAACTATGGTACCTTATTCATTTCTCATGTAAGTAGTCAAGCATCTAATCATGAAAGATGCAGTGGTGAAAAAACACAGCATTAATTATAGACTTACTGCCAAAACTCCACAACGGAAGATGACGAATTCAGGAGAGAACCAGTCCAATTGCTGCTGGCATTCTTGGTGCCAAATGTCACACAAGCATCTGAAATAGATTGAAGTCTAGTTGTAACATGTTATAAACTTGACAGATTTAAGTGGATATGCTAGCTAATATCCAGATCCTCTTAACATGATTGACTCAAAAGCGACTTGTGTATGCTAAACGCTATGGGGCAGAAGTATCAAACCTGGTTTGAATAGGACAGTTTTAGAGTCTGTTTACTTTTTTAAAAAGAGAGTGGGTCTTTCCACGAGAAGAGTGCACCAATATTGCATTTTAATATAGACCACATGGAGAATTAAAAGTGTCACATTTCACCCTCTGTGACTTCTAGGAAGATTTTAACCCACTTCTTAGGGCTGCAATCCCGTTAACGGGATGATATGACAACAGCCAGTGAAAGTGCAGGGCGCCAATTTCAAAACAACAGAAATCTCATAATTAAAATTCCTCAAACATACATGTATATTATACCATTTTAAATGTAATCTTTTTGTTAATCCCACCACAGTGTCCGATTTCAAATAGGCTTTACGGCGAAAGCACCACAAACGATTATGTTAGGTCATCACCAAGCCACAGAAAAACACAACCATTTTTCCAGCCAAAGAGAGGAGTCACAAAAAGCACAAATAGAGATAAAATGAATCATTAACCTTTGATGATCTTCATCAGATGACATTCATGTTACACAATACATGTATGTTCTGTTTGATAAAGTTCATATTTATATAAAAAATCTGAGTTTACATTGGAGCGTTACATTCACTAGTTCCAAAAACATCCAGTGATTTTGCATAGCCACATCGATTCAACAGAAATACTCATGATTAATGTAGATGATAATAGAAGTTATACACATGTAATTATAGATATACCTCTCCTTAATGCAACCGCTGTGTCAGATTTCAAAATAATTTTACGGAAAAAGCAAACCATGCAATAATCTGAGCCGGCGCTCAGAAAATTAATCAAATTAGCCGCCATGTTGGAATCAACAGAAACCAGAAATTACATGATAAATATTCCCTTACCTTTGATGATCTTCATCAGAATGCACTCCCAGGAATCGCAGTTCCACAATAAATGCTTGATTTGTTCGATAATTAACGCTTGGGCGTTTGGACAAAAACTTCAAAAAGTTATATTACAGGTCGAAGAAACATTTCAAACTAAGTATAAAATCAATCATTAGGATGTTTTTTATCTTAAATCTTCAATAAAGTTCCAACCGGAGAATTCCTTTGTGTCTACAGAAGCAACGGAACTCAAGTCGATATCATGTGGAATGCACGTGATCAGGAAATGGCTCTCTGCCAGTAAGCTGACTCATTCAGTTCTTATTCAGTCCCACAACACAGCATAAGCCTCATTCAAGTTTATAAAGACGGTTGACATCTAGTGGAAGCCCTAGGAAGTGCAACTTCATTCATATCCCAATTCTGATTTCAATTGGGCATGGGTTGAAAATATACCAACCTCAGATTTCTCACTTCCTGTTTGGATTTCTTCTCAGGTTTTTGCTTGCCATATGAGTTCTGTTATACTCACAGACATAATTCAAACAGTTTTAGAAACGTCAGAGTGTTTTCTATCCAACACTAATAATAATATGCATATAGCAACTGAGACTGAGGAGCAGGCAGTTTACTCTGGGCACCTCTGGGCACCTTTCATCCAAGCTACTCAATATTGCCCCTGCAGCCATAAGAAGTTTTAACCCCAACATTTCTCCAAGTTTTCACCATCATTGCAATACTCTAGTTACTTTGTTGTGTTTACAAAGTCATTTATGAAGATTATTATTTATTTAATGTGATTAGTGATTAATTTGCATCTGTCCCTCAATTTAAGGTCAACCCCATTACGTGAACTGATTTCTCAATTTAATATCGTTAAACTACTCCTTTCAAAATATTATTTTCAAAAGTAACATTCAACATCTAATAGTCAGATCATAGCGTAAAAGCAGGTGAGCTGGTTCTACTCTTTTTGACAATTTTCTAGTGTTTAGTGGTGGAAAACTGAGCACAACGTGTCAACCCTGTTGCCCATAGATTAGCCTCTGCTGAGTCCACAACAACTGGATGTTTCAGTTTTCAGGGGAAATGGAAAGAGTGCCTGTGTACATTAAGAAGAGCTTTTGGAGAATAACAAGGCAACACTCCATCTTAACTCCTCCATCAAATTTGCTGGTTTAGTTGAACAGTGCAGAAGTGAACCTCCCCCAACAGTTGTTTTTCTTCTTGTCAAGACCAGTATGTAGGGGATTTAGTTTCAGGCATTTTTTTTTACAGCTGCTATGTTAGGTTACCCATAGATAGACAGGCTAGAAATGTAAAAAAAAACATCGATAAAATGCCACTCCCTGTAGTACACAAACTTCCATTCTCCCTGTCACAAGGGGATTTACGACTGATTTAAGATCAAATCATTAACCCTGTTCATTTATTTGGCACTTAATATGAATGTACTATAAACATTTGTTTTTGTATGTAACATCTTGAGATGCGAGGTTTATGAAGTTGAACATGAGCTCTTTATGACAGAATGCCAAAATTTGGGAAAATCAAAAGTTTTTTTGACCAAGTTACACTTCTCAAAAAGCACCAAATTGGTGGATCGCCCAGAGTACATTTGAATGTACTTAATTCAATCTGAGCAAAGAGGTCCGATGACAAGGTACAAACGTTGTGGGAGGGGGGAGTGGTAGTGAGAGGTAGAAGACAGCCTACAGCAGAAAGCACCCCTCCCCCACTATTCTCACTGTTTTGTCTGTCTTCTCTTAAACTGTCAGAAGGTGTTCACCTGAGCACACTGACTGTTCATGATCTCCACTGAACTATTGTGCCTGCAAGCAGTTTAGAATTGTGGGTGGTTAGGACCTTGTTGAACTTTTGTGATGGATGTTACTTGTTTGCAGCACTCTGTGTTTTACAATTAAGCTACGAAGTTAGATGCTTCTGCAATGATTATCGAATGATTTCCCCCAAAAGGGACATTTTCTCACGGACATTACCTGCAACGATTATTATTATCCCACAACTGAAAATATTTATTTCATATATGTTTTTAATTTCAATATATTTTTTAATACGTAGACCATATAATGTTTTTTAAATTATTTTATCAGTCAGTCAGTGGGCAGCTGGGGCCCGTTTCAATCGAAACTTATGAAACATAGCAGTCCGCCTCTGCACCAAGTTTCAGTAGAGTCACCAGTACTGTAAATACCTGTGTTCCAGGCATTGTTGCAGTTGGCCCATGGCAGGTCAACAGTGAAGGATGAGAACAGGTAGAGGAAAGCCCACGCCAGAATCACAATGTAGGTCATACATCCATATATCGTAATCACTTGGGCGGCATAGCCCATTCCTGATGTAGACAAGAAGAGAAACATATCAACATGCTGATAAAAATCAACAACCTAACATGATTTTCCCATTTACCTTGGTTGTATTTGATTCCCCATGAGTCAGATTTACTACAGGGCCCCATTCATTCTGAAAATATGTCTAAAATCCAAATCAATTTGTGTTACAAGTACCGTTTCTGAATGCTGTTTGATTTGCATTTTTGGAAATAACTTTTTTTATTCCTTGAAAGTTAGTGTGCTTTGTTCAGCTGTGACTCAGACTCAGTTGGTAATAGTGTGGCTCTAGCAACGCCAGGGTCATCGGTTCAATTCCAAGTGTCTGCTAAATGGCATATATTATTTTTAATTCAACATTTTTAATGAAAATGTAATGCAGACTGGGTCTTCAGAAAGGGACACTGTTGTAATACGAGTTAGATATATGAGTTAGTGTTTTAAACATATTCTCAGAATGGGAGAGGCCCTATATAACTGTACAGACATCTTAATGAATGAAGGTCACAAAACAATTTTTTGCTTTGTGTCTCACCGCAAATAACGAACGCACACCCTATCATAGAGCCTACTCACTCTACTGTAAGTCTCGCTCTACTCTTCATTGCTGTGTGCCTTATTTAACTTAAATAACGTTTCAACTATACATAGATGTAGCATCATCTTTTAACTTCACTGTGATGTAACAAGACCATGCTACGCACATCTACATTATGACGTTATCTGTGAAGCCGATAATAAAGGCTCATCCTTACCAGTGTTTGTCACAATGATAACAATGTAACTTACCTGTGCTGCGGCAAAGGCATTTGAAAAAGTATCTTTTAACTTATGTGTACAGGACTGGACAGAGAAACTCACCTTCAAACACCGGGCAGATCTTTCTCCAGCAGGTGATGCCACCCTGGCTAGTGTACTGGCCCAGAGCCGTTTCCAGGATGAACAGAGGGATGCCACAGCTCACCAGGTACAGGATGTACGGGATGAAGAACGCCCCTATAGTACAGGAAGGAGTCATATATATTAGGCCTCCATACAATGCCTAATGTTAATCTACTTTCAAACGTTAAACTTTAGTTGACACAAATCTTTTGTGACAGCCTTAATATAGCTGACTTGGTTCTGGGTGCTGAGATTAGTTGACACTGAAAGCATACATAGTTCTCTGTATCTTTCACCATTACACATCTGAACAATCCCATTTTGATCTGGCTCTCGTGGATCACACCCTCAATGTGGCTCTACGCGGTTTTACGCGGTTTTAGTAATCACATTCCCGTTGCCTGCGACAGATGTCCTCTCAGACGGGTTCAACCTCCGTCAATACTGAACAGGTCACGCCACTGATATCTAAGTCTAGTGTCAACTAACTCCCTCCATCTGAGAGACACCAAGCAAACCAAGAAAACTAAAGAAAGTGCAGTGTGGAAAATGATGGATGAATAAATCCTCTGTATCATTCAACAATCATCAATATTATTTTAAATTGTGACCATGCAAGGTGAATGAATGTGTACTTGGTTATCACATAGTGATGGGAATGATAAACCAGCACTATGACCATAGGGTCATCTGGGTTCACACAGTTCTCAGGGGGTTTCACTCAAGTATTAGGATGCAGATATGTTTTTTTGTGTCATTTCAATGAGCTTTATATCAGCTAAACAAAAAAACAATCCTCCTCTTTCCTCTTTTTGCCTGATATAAAATCTGACCAGGGAACAAATCAACAACACATTTGTAAACACGAATGAGAGAATGTGGAATAGGATATGATAATTGCATCATCATATTATTATAATTATGCTCTCACAACCAAACTTTTTATAAAAAACTTGGATGTAATGTTATTAGGAATGATATATGTGTTATACAACGTTATATTTTCTAGTATCTATTGTATAATGACACACAAGTTAAGCCTGTAGAATACACTGTATTATAAACTGTATTATAAACTGGGTGTTTTGAAACCTGAATGCTGACTGGCTAACAGCTGTGGTATATCAGACCGTATACCACGGGTTTGAAAAAAACATTTATTTTTACTGTTCTAATTACATTGGTAACCAGTTTCTAATAGCAATAAGGCACCTTGGTGGTTTGTGGTTTGGGTTGTGCCTAAGAACAGCCCTTAGCTGTGGTATATTGACCATATACCACACCCCCACAGGGAGAAATATAAAATAAGATCAAATATTTTTGGGGTTAATTTTCATGTTCTCTGATGTGACACTGAAAGATATTTAGGTACAACACGACGATACATTTAGGACTTGCCGGTGAGTCGCAAAGTATACAACTGTAACTGTTAAATAAAAAAACAAGGACAGAACTGATGACTATATTTACAGTATTTTCATAAGCCATAACCAACTCTTGAGCTAACAGATTGGTTCAATGTAAGAATAGCTGTTATGAAAGACTAGATCAGCTGCAACATACCTCACACACCTATTTATTATTTTCACTAAACTGACCCATAAATATGGTCTTTTGGAAGTTCTAAAGAAGATTTTGGAAGTTCTAAAGAACATTTTTCCAGGGACTGACCTCCTTACCCCCCACCGACCCCACTAAAAGTACGTAGAAATGTATGCACATGTTTAACCAACAAGCCACTGTTGACTGTGTGACTGTGTGATATTAGATTGCTTCTTGTGTAAATATTTTCTGTCTGGGTTTGAATGATTTGTATGTTAACCAATAAGACTTTGTTGACTCACCCCCACCGTTCTTGTAACAAAGATAGGGAAATCTCCATATATTTCCAAGTCCAATAATAGCGCCAGCCACAGTTAGAATAAACTCCATTTTGCTATTCCACTGGCCGCGCTCCTTCACACTTTGTTGGGTGTCCTGCACCGGCCCTGGGAGAGTCTCATGCTTGCCTGCAGAGAGAGAAGCAGCCATCCTGCGAGTGAGAGAGAAAGGGTTTGGGAGGCAAGTTCTGCTGGTGGAGTCAATGGTTGGTGCAATTGTCTGCTGCTGCTGGAGCTTTTATGGATAACAGCACTGTCAAGATGCCAGCTGCTTCTGCCCGAGGGGGGACCCAAAGACATGTGGACTAGATAGTTGAATGAGAGCTGCACCTTTAGTGTGACTAACTTGTCATTTGACACGGTCCAAAATAATGCCTGCAGGACTGTGATTATTTTAACAGGAATGGAAGAGATTCAGCAGAGCTACACAGAATGACAAGTACTTTTTTTGTGGTGGGGGGGGGGGGGTATTTATTTTTGCCATTGGGCAAAGAGAAGAATTTGCAGTTTTAAAGCTAATCTCATGCTATTCTACACATTTTGCCATGAGGCTGAGAGAAAATGTTGCTGTTTTAAAGCTAATTTCTTGAAGTCTTCATATTCTATCTGGGGGGCCCAACCTTTACATGGATCTCACAGATCCATTTAACACATTTCAACAGATGAGGACCCTCATAAGGGCCCTTTCCCCTTGTAAATGAACTGCTATGATTATTATTATCCCACAATTAAAAAATACCTATTATATATAAGTGTTTCATTTTAGGCAATTACACAGTGTATACGCCCTATAAAACTGTTTAATCATCAGATTTGCATTCAGAATCAGTTACATTAGAAACTGGAAAAACATAGAACTATGTCCGCCTCTGTATGTCAGTCCTACTATGGAAAAATATGGAACATCAAACTGAAAACACATCCTTCCTGAAGCCTTGACCTTGGTTGGGCCTTATAAGTCCATCATTATACTTCTGGGTTTGAGTTCATCAAGGGCGTACATCTTGAGGTCCCAAATACCAGCGCAATGGGGAGGCCAACCTGAAATACGGTTGGTATTTATGTATATAGGGCTGCTGACTTCGTAGCTCTGTGAGTGACAGGCAGCATATGGTGACTCCTAGAAGTGCAGACAGAGAGGATAGGGGTTAGGGCACGAGGCTAACCAGGAGCCTTTGGATTTCCTGTATTACATACAGTACAGTATTCTTGGAAATACAGTGATACTCTTTTACAATAGATGAAAAAGGTTTTTGTTATCGTGTGTCTCGTGTTCCGTGTCTATCTCGTGTTCTGTGTCTGTCTCATGTGCTTAAGGTGTGTACAGTATTAGTGATGGTACTGTAAGTGCGCTGACGGGTCAAGTGTGGGCCCCGATCACTGACCGATCACCTTTAAACTGGGCACACCTAAGCTAGTGTCCCATTAGTAAATAATGAGCCTGAAGACAGCTGAGGAGAGTGAATGAGCAAACAGTCAAAAGTATTTGTCCTTTCAATGAAGGATGTCTCCTTTTCATTTTAGTGTAGGCCTACATGAGTTCTTTCAAACAGGTGAACAGGTGAACAGGTGAACAGGTGAACAGGTGAACAGGTGAACAGAGGCAAAAGGAACTTGACAGGCTCGACTACAGAAGGTTTTGAATTTGTTTCAAATGATTCAGGGGTTGAGTAAGCTTCAATGTGATGATGACGATGACGATAATGATTATTATTATTATGAGACACGAAATCTGAATGAAAAGATGGAGATGATACGTACGGTGCCTTCAGAAAGTATTCACACCCTTTGACTTTTTCCACATCTTGTTGTGTTACAACCTGAATTTAGAATAGATTTTTCGCGATTTTGTGTCACTGGCCTACGAACAATACCCCATAATGTCAAAGTGGAATAAACTTTGTATTATTGCATATTAATACAAAAATGAAAAGCTGAACTGTCAATAAGTATTCCATCCCTTTGTTATGGAAAGCCTAAATAAGTTCAGGAGTAAAAATTAGCTTAAGTCACATAATACGTTCCATGGACTCGCTCTGTGTGTAATTACAGTGTTTAACATGATTTTTAATGACTACCTCATCTCTGTACCCCACACATCTGTAAGGTTCCTCAGTCGAGCAGTGGGTTTCCAACACAGATTCGACCACAAAGACCCAGAGCACCTTTTGCAGACATTGAATATCTCTTTGAGCATGGTGACGTTATTAATTACACTTTGGATGATGTGTCAATACACCCAGTTACTGCAAAGATACAGGCGTCCTTCCTAACTCAGTTGCCGGACAGAAAGGAAACCACTCAGGGATTTCACCATGAGGCCAAAGGTGACTTTAAAACAGTTACAGAGTTTAATGGCTGTGATAGGAGAAAACTGAGGTTGGATCAACAATATTGTAGTTACTCCACAATACTAACCAAAATGACAGAGTGAAAAGAAGGAAGACTGTACAGGAAAAAAAAATGCATCCTATTTGCAATAAGGCACTAAAGGTAAAAAAGAAAAAAAAGAAAAACATTAGCTAAGAAATTAACTTCATGTCCTGAATACCAAGCGTTATGGTTAGGGCAAATCCAACACAGCACATCACTGAGTGCCACTCTTCATATTTTCAAGCATGGTGGTGGCTATGCTTGTCATCGGCAAGGACTAGGGATTTTGTTGTTGTTGATAATTAGAATAGAGAATAGAGCTAAACACAGACAAAAATCCTGGTTCAGTCTGCTTTCCAACAGACACTAGGAGACAAATTCACCTTTCAGCAAGACAATAACCTAAAACACAAGGCCAAATATACACTGGAGTTGCTTACCAAGACGACATTGAATGTTCCTGGGTGGCCTTATTCATAGAATGTTTTTCTTGCATCATGTCTGTCTTCCTCAATAGCTGAAGGCATCATGACATGTTACCAGTGTGATTGAAGAGAGTGGCTTGCCTTGTCTAATTAGACCTTGAACTACAATATGGTTATACCATAGAGACTATATAGATTAAATGCTAGCACTTTATTTGGATTGTCCCAAATAGATGGTTTGTAGATGTTCAACTAACTGTCAACAACATTTCAACTAACTATCCACTGACCCGAACCCTCTCCCTAACCTTAACTCTTACCCTAATCCTACTTGAACCATAATTGTTCATGTCATAATAAACATACATTTTAATTCTCCATACATTTCAAATGTACATTCAATTTAATAATAAAATAATAAAAACACTAAATAATTTTTAAAAATAATTAAGGAAGAAATGTGTTTGAGAGTCAGGGGGCGTCATGCACCCACAATTTTAAAGGGGGCACAAAGTATATAAGGATAAGTAGGGGTGGCTGGAATATAGAGAATTTTGCATTTTTAAACACCTGAATGGAAATTGGGAACATATCTAGCTGGCTAGCTAAAGCCAACTTCATAACATTGCTAGGTTACAGAGAAACAGCAAAACATGTTAGTTGTATTTATCTGTCAAGATGGAATCAATATGCCACATAGCTTGATCAAATTCACGAACAAACATACTTCCTGCGACTCCTGCCCATCCCTGGCAGTTAAAATCAAATGCTGTGTGCGTCACTTGACATTCTCTCTCCTCCTCCATTGACGATACGATCTGCATGTACACTAAAGTTTCTAGCATCCTGACAAACATATCTTTGCTATGTGGTGCACCTAGGAAGGAACCACTTACTAGGGAGAATAGGAGGGGCACTATTTGCCTGGTCCAGTCAGTGTGCCCCCTTCATAAAATACAGCTGAAAGATATTTGTATAAATAATTATGATATAACGTAGGCTTAAAAATTAAGTTGAGTAATTAATTTAACATTTAAAGGTATTTACAAAAAATGTCCCGTGGGACCCCTATGGGCATGAGGCCTCTACCTAATTCCTATAAAATTTGCACATTTTAATTCTTAACTTCTTAACTAACTCATCAACATGCTTTTTGAAGTCAAGCTTTCATCAATCCGGATGCCTTGATATTTATGAGTAGGGACACAATCAATGAAGGCACTATCAGATACATTTGTACGTGACTTTGAAAATAACATATACTTTATTTTACCTGCATTAAGTTCCCCTTTCAGTTCAGTTCAGTTCAACAAAGGCTTTCTGTAAGGAATGTGGACTCGTGAGGACATATAAGTTGTGACACATTGTCAGGATGAGTGCAGCCATAAAGCATGGAGAAGGCTATTATTTCCTGAACTATACAATTGTAAACGTTTTAAAGTTGGCCAATGATTAACAACTTTTGGTGATTTTAATATCATCAACAATATTTAGAATGGAAAGAACTGATTCATAGGCTGGTGTTATAAAACTGTTAAAAAAAACACATTGTTATGTATCATAGCAGCGTTACAAAAGAGTATTACTAAAGAGCTTGAACAGATCAGTTTCAAGATAACTGTAAATGACAGTTTAACAAGATAATTTCACACCTTTCCACTTATCATATCAAGTCTGTCATTTAATACAGTAAGTGAATGAATAGGGCGTTATTTGGATAATTATCTTTATCAGTTGAATCCAAGGTGTTAATGGTTGGATAATTTATGTGTCCTACAGGGAATTGAAATTAACTTGATGTGCTTCTGGAGTTCAATAAGAGACGTGGAGTTCCATACATGAAGTTCCATAAGAAGTGGAACATCTTTTGCGCCTTTGGTGAATTCCTGAAGAATTAGCTCCAGAATCACTGTCCTGTTAAGTAAGGTCTTGACACCTGCCAATCCTGCCAATATTTCCTTCAGACGTCCAGAAACAGTCTGCTCAATTTCCGGCTGCTTGTTTTTCTTGCATGTCGACGTTCTCCCACCAATTTCAGCTCGGTTGCTCAATTCCTGCTATTTTCTTTCTGCTTAGCTTATATAAATTGCATATCAATTTGAGCTGAGGAAGATAAGAAGAGTCAGCCGATAAGTAATCAGTCTTACCTTGTCTTTAAGGGATGATATACTGCTTTTGCGCTTTTGGTGAATTCCAGAAGAATTACCCCCAGAATGACTGTCCTGTTGATAACTGGCTTGACACCTCTGAGAAAAACCCTGTCACTCTTTCCTTCAGATTCCCAGAAACAGTCTACTGCATTGGTTGCTCAATTCTTGCTGCTTGTCTATTTTTCTTGCGAGTATACGTTCGCTCATTCAATTTCAGCTCATTTGCTGAATTCCTGCTATTTTCTTTCCTGCTTAGCTTATGTAAATTGCTCATCAATTTGAGTTGAGGAAGGAAGATAAGAAGAGTCAGACGACAAGTAATTACTCTCGCTGTAAGTACCTTGAAAACAATTTAGAATGAACTAGCCAGCTACCACTACGCTGCATCTTAGAGACTGAAGACCTATGCACATAGAGTCATTGAACACGGGTCACTTGAATAATGTTAGATACTGTTCTGACCACTTTATATGTACACTACCCGTCAAAAGTTTTAAAACACCTTCTAATTCAGGGGTTTTTCTTTATTAAAAAAAACTATTTTCTACATTGTAAAATAATAGTGAAGACATCAAAACTGTGAAATAACACATATGTATATGTGTATGTATGTAGTAATCAAAAAAGTGTTCAACAAATCTAAGTATATTCTTCAAACAGCCACCCTTTGCCTCATTCTCTCAACCAGCTTCATGAGGTAGTCACCTGAAATGCATTTAAATTAACAGGGGTGCCTTTTTAACCTTCCAAATATCTCTAATGGTTGCCCCAGCATGAGTTTTTCATGCACGTGATGTTAGAATGTCCTCTCCATTCCAGAATGTGATTGTTACACAACAGTACATTTTTATTTATTTATCTAGGCTGTTAAGAACAAATTCTTCCTTACAGTGACAGCCTACGGCTTAACTGCCCTGTTGAGAGGCATAACATCCGATTTTTACCTTGTCTGCTCAGGGATCGATCTGGCAACCTTTCGGTTGTTGGCCCAATGCTCACTAGGCTACCTGCGCTGCCTCCACAAACCAATGCACGCAGCCTGTTTTTATTTATCGGTTGTTTCAACTTGTCAATTCCAAATGATTTTCTAATACGTTTTTATTTTCTAAGAACAGTTTGAATTGAGGCGTGTTCTGCCTCTTCATTCATTCACATAACAATATTCATTTCTACTTTTGTGGACGATGAATTTTTTTGGACATTTCTGACCAGCAAAATTCCCCAAGCACTTCCCAATTGTTTGTGCACTTTAGTCTGTAGACTTTTGCGTATCTCCCGTCAGAGCAGGATCTGCACAGACGTGTTCACATTTGCCGTCTGTTGCCCGCATCGCGGTCATTGTTGTTTTCATTACTAATAACTTTGGAAATGTGTGCATTTCTATCAAAGTAAGTGCCTTATTACATTATAATAGTTTCTGTATGTTGTTTCTACTGTAGCTCACTGTATGTATGGAGCATAATATATTTGTGTATATATATATTCCTTATACACGCAAGGTAACGTTACTCATTTCATAACATTTATGGTTATATATTCAATCGTGCTTATAAACCGTTAGCTATTATTCTATTAGCTCTGTAAAACAATGCTTATTGCATCAGAGAAGTATTAGCTTGTGTTGTATTTTGAAGTTACCCTGGCCTTGTGACTCCCAAGTGGCACAGCGGTCTACGGCACTGCATCGCATTGCTAGAGGCGTCACTACAGACACCCTGGTTCAAATCCAGGCGGTATCACAACTGGCTGCGACTGGGAGTCCCATAGGGCGGTGCACAATTGGCCTAGCGTAGTTGTAAATAATCATTTGGTGTTAAGTGACTTGCCTAGTTAAATAAAAAATATATCACCATGGTTTGTTTTCATTTGACCTAGACCTTCTATGCCCTGTATTCTGCCCTTGAGTTGCGTTCCCATGCAAAACTAGCTAACAACTAAGTCTTCAATAAAACTCCCAAGGCGTGACTTTTCTTGAATGAATATATTGAAAACGTTTATGTTGTGAAACTGCAAAATACAGAAAAGAATATACTTTAGTGTTCAATTCACACCGACATACTGTAGCTGTACATTAAACATTTGAAGTTGCATAAATACAAAGCAGCGCTAAGGTACCATGCATCTGGCACGATGCCAAACCATATAGCTAATTGTTAACCATATGGTAATTGCTCCTTTCATTACTCTAATAATGTATAACCATCTATGTAGAATAACAAAGCATATTACACTAGAAACAGTAACAAAACTACAGTATTGTATATTTTACAATTCGTTTGCATGACGCATGAGCAAAGTAATACAGCTAACGACATACACAAAAGGCATTGCAATTTGTGAGTAAATGCAACCAACATTGATATGTAAGAAACTCTATCAATAACAAGATTATCATCATTAGCTAAATGCTTGAATCGAACTTACAAACAAATATTTTTCCAAGGCTGAAGCGTGACAAGAAATAACTACATTGAAAGACCTGCACCCTAGCGTTGTTTGTAGCTGCTTCTATGCGTGCAAAACCAATTCTGAACTTCCCGTTTGCGTTGTCTTTCTAAGTACCAGAAAGCGCCACTAGGGGGCAAATAACACCATTGAACACAATGAAAATCCAATTTAACCATTGTAATAAAATAATCTGTTACCTTCTAACAGGATGGCAGCACACTCCCCGCCTGGTATAATGAAATTGTGCCACTATTAAATAAAACATATCAAGAAACAAATAACGTCCTTTCTATTTATCTTTTGTCTCTAGGATGTTTCAGAAAGAAGAACAACAATCTCTGAGATTGGTCTCAGAAACACCTTAGCAGCTCCTTGCTTGACAATTTTTAGTTCTACTTTCCTAACCTTTTTGTCAGTACTGGGAAAGGTTTTTACCACAAGCCCGACTGGCCAGTCATTTCTGTGTGCCTGACTGTCTTTCAATAAGACAACATCTCCCACTTTTACATTTGGCTTTTCTGCTGTCCATTTTTTGCGTCTCTGCAGCGTTGTCAGGTACTCCTGTCTCCACCTTTTCCAAAAGGTGTCAGCGAGACACTGGACTTGCTTCCACTGTTTCCATTTCTCTTCTTTTGACATCCCACTCACTCTGATCAGAAGAGAGTTCTCTGATTAAGGCTTTACCTTGCATTGTTATTGGAGCCACGAACCCAAGGGGGTCATAAAGACTATTCACTGTGGATGCCTCTCCGAGTAAAAGGCTTCTCATTGTGGGACACCTGGAATGAGAAGCTGTCTGTTTCCAGGTTCCAGGAAAGTCCCAGACTCCGTTGAAAGGGGAGAGGATCCACTCCTAGGTCCAGATATTTTAAGTCTTTCGCACGGTCCTCCATAGGGAAGGCTTCCATAACTGTTTTGCTATTGGATGCAATCTTGTGTAGTTTCATGTTGGACTCCGCCAACATTGCTTGTGTTTTTCTTAGAATGTTGACAGCTTCTTCTGTAGTAGCTACTGATGTCAGACCATCATCGACGTAGAAATTGCTCACTACATATTGCTTGGGTTCTGACCCGTGTTCCTTCTCACCCTGTAGCGCTGCTCGTCTCATGCAGTAGATGGCTACGGCTGGTGAAGGGCTGTTCCCAAATACATGGACTTTCATCCTGTACTCAGTTATGTTTCTATCTGGGTTGTTGTCTTCATACCAAAGAAACCTTAAGTAATCTCTGTGATCCTCATGTACACCAAAACAGTAAAACATTTGTTGCACATCTGCTGTTAGTGCAATGCAATCCTTGCGGAAACGCATTAGGACACCCAAGAGTGTGTTGTTTAAGTCTGGACCACTGAGCAGAACATCGTTAAGTGACACGCCTTGACACTTTGCACTGGAGTCAAATACTACTCGTATTTGTTCAGGCTTTTGTGGATGGTAAACACCAAATATGGGCAGATACCAACGTTCTTTGTCTCCCTCTAGTGGCTGTGAAGGTTCGGCTTGGTCGTTATCCAGCATCTTTTGCATGAAGTCAATAAAATGACGCTTCATGTCAGGCTTTTTGTCTAAAGTCCTGCGAAGTGATGTGAGACGGTTCATGGCCTGCTCCCTGTTATTAGGAAGGCGACGTCTATTGGGGCGAAAGGGTAGTGGAGCCACCCAGTTGTTTCCATCATCCTGGAAAACCTGTTTTTCCATAATGTCCAAGAAGGCTTTGTCCTCCACTGATGGTGCTGGTTTATCATCGTCTTGTGTTCGTCGAACACGGAACATCCCAGGCTGTCTGTGTTCACAGTTGTGATTGGATCTCTCGAGTGCACTGTAGAGGGAGAGATGTGTTTCTGAGCTACGCTGTTGTAGTTCTCTTTTACCTGGATGATGTCACGGCAAGGGCTCAGATAGGATGTGCGACGATTTTGAAGTATGTTTGTCCTGAACACGTTAACATTGGCTGGTCGGTGAGCCGTTCCCAGACAGACCTCACCCACAATGACCCACCCGAGGTCGAGTCGCTGTGCATAAGGAGTGTCGTGGGGCCCATTGATTTGCTCTCGTACCTTGTGTACCCTTAAGATGTCTCGTCCTAAGAGCAGGAGGATGGGAGCGTCTGGGTCCACAGCTGGAATTCTGTCCATAACTGGTTGCAGATGGGGATGATGATACACAATGTTGGGGGAGGGAATCTCCATCCTATCGTCTGGCATCATATCACACTCTATCAGAGTAGGGAGAGTGAGCTGCATGTGTCCATCTATAGACTCCACCATGAAGTTGACGGCTCTCCTGCCTGAAGTCTCTGTTACCCCAGAACACGTCTTCATGGTGTATGGAGCAGAGTTGTCATTGATGTTGAAGAGACTGAAAAACTCTGTCTTGGCCAGAGATTTGTTACTCTGTTCATCAAGCACTACATACATTTTGACAGCTTTCTCTCTTTTCCCAGCCGGATAAGCTTTGACTAAGCATATTTTTGAACATGATCTTGGATTGACTGCCTCACCACAGATCTCTGTACACTTTGAGGTGACAGATAGAAGAGCATCGTCACCTTGCTCCCCGCCATTATCTGTCTCTGCTGTAGCGGTGTATGTATTTGTAGGGGCTGGGCCTGGATGCAGAGCAGCAAGATGCCTGTCGCTGTCGCACTCAGAGCACTTGATTGAAACCTTACAGTCTTTAGCTCTGTGCTGAGTTGACCCACAACATCGGAAACAAATGCCATTGTCTTTGAGATATGATTTGCGCTCATCTAGAGTTTTGTATCTAAACCCACGACACTTTTTAAGAGGATGAGGCTTGTTATGTATTGGGCAGTGACGGTCAGGGTTTTCAACCTTTGTCTTACTGGGTTTGGTTTGGTGGTCTGAAGCCTCAGATGACACATCTGTCTTGTATACAGTCACAGGTGTCTTGCTGCTGTACCTGGCAGGTTTCTCACTTTTCATGGACACCTGGTTAGTTGAGGTGTAGAGGGTGAAGCTGGGGTCATTTCTAATCGCCTGGTTCCTGGTGAATCTCGAGAAGAACGAGAATGGTGGGAATGCTACCCGATAGTCCTCCTTATATTTGGATCCCTGTGCTATCCATTTTTCTTGTAAACTGAATGGAAGTTTCTCTACAATAGGGTTTACCCCCCGAGATGTGTCCAGATAAGCGAGGCCTGGAAGGTACCCTTCTACTTTAGCACACTCCAGTTCGAGAAGATTGTCACCTAGTTCTCTTAGTTTGTGATTGTCTTTGTTAGCCAGTTTTGGAAAATCATCAATTTTCTTCAACAGTGCATTCTCGATCACTTCGGGTGTACCATAGCACTCTTCTAGTCGTTGCCAGACCATGTTAAGCCCTGCTGCTGCGTTGAAAATATGGACAGATCTAATTCTGTTTGCTTGCTCAGACGACTCTGCCCCTAGCCACTTGGTAATTAGATCTAACTCTTCCCTGGCTGATAAATTCAAGTCTCTGGTCGCATTGAGAAAGGATGCTTTCCATGCCCAATAATTTTCAGGGCGATCATCAAACTTCAGGAGTCCTGAACTCACCATCTCACGTCGTAGGAGGTACTTGGTGAGGTCTGGTGCCACTTGTGACTCAGGGAAGTTGTGTGTGTGTGACTGGAAGTGGGCTTGCTTTCCATTTCCACCATGCTGCTGTTCATTTCTTTTGAACGGAGAGTCTCTGCTCATGTTCTGTTGTTTGCTACTTTCTGGATTATGGCATGTAGCTGGGTCAACACTAAGCTCTTGTTTCTCCACTTCAAATGGAAGTTCAGCAAAGTAGGGCCTAGCATGTTGTTGCATGTACTCACATGTACGTTGGACTGGACTTAAGGGCTGTGTCCCGGTGTCTAGTTCTTTGCGAAGCTCTCTGCGTTCTGATCCTACAACTTCTTCAAAGGCTGCAGCTTCAGCCAACGCAGCAGCAGCTGTTCTCTCAACTTGGAGAACATATAAACTTGCCTCGAGGTCAGCTTTTTGCTTCAACAAGCTGGCCTCTGTTTCTGCCTTTTGTTTCATCACAGAAGCTTCCTTCTCAGCATAAGAGACTTGTGCGCGTGCTGCCTCCGCCTTGGTGCGTGCTTTGACGGCTGCAGAACTCGCAGTTGAGGATCTGCTTGACTGTTTTGATGACCTTGATCTTGTAGATTGAGACTTGGTCCCAATGTGCTGAAGAGGCTCTTCCATCTCTCTCTGTTGAACACCTGGCTATGGTTGTTGCATCGTAGACTGTTGGTCTTCCCTAGGATAAGAGGCTTTGTTGGCTGATGAACGTAGAAACATAACCACCGTGTGCAGTAATTCTTGTGCTTGAGCCCGCTGTGATGATGTTTTTTCACAATTCTGCCCTTGAGTTGCGTTCCCATGCAAAACTAGACAGATAGCTAACAACTAAGTCTTCAATAAAACTCCCAAGGCGTGACTTTTCTTGAATGAATATATTGAAAACGTTTATGTTGTGAAACTGCAAAATACAGAAAAGAATATACTTTAGTGTTCAATTCACACCGACATACTGTAGCTGTACATTAAACATTTGAAGTTGCATAAATACAAAGCACGCGCTAAGGTACCATGCATCTGGCATGATGCCAAACCATATAGCTAATTGTTAACCATATGGTAATTGCTCCTTTCATTACTCTAATAATGTATAACCATCTATGTAGAATAACAAAGCATATTACACTAGAAACAGTAACAAAACTACAGTATTGTATATTTTACAATTCGTTTGCATGACGCATGAGCAAACTAATACAGCTAAACATACACAAAAGGCATTGCAATTTGTGAGTAAATGCAACCAACATTGATATGTAAGAAACTCTATCAATATCAAGATTATCATCATTAGCTAAATGCGTGACAAGAAATAACTACATTGAAAGACCTGCACCGTAGCGTTGTTTGTAGCTGCTTCTATGCGTGCAAAACAAATTCTGAACTTCCCGTTTGCGTTGTCTTTCTAAGTACCAGAAAGCGCCACTAGGGGGCAAATAACACCATTGAACACAATGAAAATCCGATTTAACCATTGTAATAAAATAATCTGTTACCTTCTAACAGGATGGCAGCACACCCTGCCTTGCCCCCCCCCCCCCTTGTGGAGCTCAAAAGTTGCTGTTTCTTACTGTTATAACTCAAATTAGTGATGTTGTCAATGCAATATACTATTTTTATAGCAGTGTTTATTGTGCTACTTCCTTGTAATATTGTTTTATTGCTATATCCTTATATTGTATTCTAGTGAATAATTCCTCTTTATTCTGTACTTTCAGAAACCACAGACAGTATTTGCCAATATCATTTAACATTACATTTAAGTCATTTAGCAGACGCTCTTATCCAGAGCGACTTACAAATTGGTGCATTCACCTTATGACATCCAGTGGAACAGCCACTTTACAATAGTGCATCTAAATATTTTAAGGGGGAGGGGGTGAGAAGGATTACTTTATCCTATCCTAAGTATTCCTTAAAGAGGTGGGGTTTCAGGTGTCTCCGGAAGGTGGTGATTGACTCCGCTGTCCTGGCGTCGTGAGGGAGTTTGTTCCACCATTGGGGAGCCAGAGCAGCGAACAGTTTTGACTGGGCTGAGCGGGAACTGTACTTCCTCAGTGGTAGGGAGGCGAGCAGGCCAGAGGTGGATGAACGCAGTGCCCTTATTTGGGTGTAGGGCCTGATCAGAGCCTGGAGGTACTGAGGTGCCGTTCCCCTCACAGCTCCGTAGGCAAGCACCATGGTCTTGTAGCGGATGCGAGCTTCAACTGGAAGCCAGTGGAGAGAGCGGAGGAGCGGGGTGACGTGAGAGAACTTGGGAAGGTTGAACACTAGACGGGCTGCAACATTCTGGATGAGTTGTAGGGGTTTAATGGCACAGGCAGGGAGCCCAGCCAACAGCGAGTTGCAGTAATCCAGACGGGAGATGACAAGTGCCTGGATTAGGACCTGCGCCGCTTCCTGTGTGAGGCAGGGTCGTACTCTGCGGATTTTGTAGAGCATGAACCTACAGGAACGGGCCACCACCTTGATGTTAGTTGAGAACGACAGGGTGTTGTCCAGGATCACGCCAAGGTTCTTAGCGCTCTGGGAGGAGGACACAATGGAGTTGTCAACCGTGATGGCGAGATCATGGAACGGGCAGTCCTTCCCCGGGAGGAAGAGCAGCTCCGTCTTGCCGAAGTTCAGCTTGAGGTGGTGATCCGTCATCCACACTGATATGTCTGCCAGACATGCAGAGATGCGATTCGCCACCTGGTCATCAGAAGGGGGAAAGGAGAAGATTAATTGTGTGTCGTCTGCATAGCAATGATAGGAGAGACCATGTGAGGTTATGACAGAGCCAAGTGACTTGGTGTATAGCGAGAATAGGAGAGGGCCTAGAACAGAGCCCTGGGGACTGGAGCTGCAGCTGGACATCTTTCAAGCTGAAGATTGAGGCCAGCTTTTGTATGCTAGTGTACACTCCTGAACAGTTTACCTGGATGAAAACACGGAAAGAAAACACATACCGTATGCCAATATGTAATAGTTGTCTATTTTATTGCAGTATTGGCGGTGGTTGGTTGAACAATAACAACAAAACCTTGTTTGACTAGAGGAAGAAACAGAATGTGTAACCGCTGTGAAATGGCTAGCTAGTTAGCGGTGGTGCACGCTAATAGCGTTTCAATCGGTGACGTCACTCGCTCTGAGACCTTGAAGTAGTGGTTCTCCTGTGGCTTTTGTGGAGCGATGGGTAACGATGCTTTGTGGGTGTCAGTTGTTGATGTGTGCAGAGGGTCCCTGGTTCGAGCCCGGCGAGGGGACGGACTAAAGTTATACTGTTACATATACATAACCCATATTCCATATGCATGCTGTGACTGAACAATAACTGCAACCCCCCCCCCCTCCGCAGCAGGATGGGCGCCTGAGGGGCGTGGTCCTCCTCCAGCAGCTCGCTCATGAGGTCGTTTCCCAAGTGCATTCCACAAAGCTGTTTATCATGTCCAAATTATCCACTGCTCCCGTTTTGAGGTTATAGTCAAGCACCCAGTCTGGTTTGATGTTTCTTTCTCCCGTCAGCTGGTCCACCTTCCCTGTGGCCGACATGGTTGCTGTATGGACAGTGGAGAGGACATGGACGTATTGCTTGTCATGCCACTTTACTGCCAGCTGTTGACCGTTCTGCTTGAACTCCGCCTCCCCTCTGCATCTTCCTGCATCCGAAAGCCGGTATCCCCTTCCTGTTTGACCTGACTCTGCCACAGGCCCCTGTGATGTTGGAGAGCAGATGCTGGAAGAGTGTGGGACTGCTGTACCAATTGTCCACATACAAAGTGGGTCCCTTGCCGAGATGAGGAGCCAGCATGGTCATCACCACGTACTGGACACCCCAAGCCCCTCATAATGTTGGATGTCAGTGGTGGATCCTGTGTAAACTATAATGTCCTGGACAAATCCTGTCTTCACGTCGCACATGATAAAGAACATGACCCCAAACCTGTGCCTTTTGGGGACTCATCAATGCATAGGTCCTTGTATGGCACAAAGTCATGACCGAATGCTGACGTCAAGCTAGTAGGAACATTTCTTATTTTGTGTAATGGGCCATTTAGGATGGCAGTAGCATTGTTGACGAAATGTAGGCATCGCAGCAGAACTGGGAAGCAGTCTTGGGAATAGAGGGTGGCAAAGAAGGGAGTTGCAAACATAGGATCTGTGCTCCAGTATTCTCTTAGGGAGTTCTTCTTTACTATCCCCATGAGAAGGACTGTCACCAGGAAGGTATACATTTCACAAATTGTGGTTGTCACCCATTTAGCGAGTTTCCCCCTCACTCCTGGCTTTCTCTTCTCCTGTAGCTCCAAGGTATAGCGATTGGTCTCCTCTACTATGTCTCCCACCAGCTCCTCTGTCAGAAACAACTTGAATCACTCTGCCTCAGATGGAAATGGCAAGGGGTGTTGCACTCCAGACTGGGACTCATCAAAGCAAACAGCAGGGCCAGGAGGGGTGAAATGGCTGGGCGGCCTTCCAGCTACCATAGAACTCCTGCACTTCATCCACTATCGGTCTTCCTCCATCACCACCAGCATCTTTAAAGGGACCTGGGACTTCGTCAGTGGACAAGTGGTCCTCAGATTCAGGGTTCTCAATGGCTGAAAGGTTGGGGGCAGTTTCTCACGGTCAGAATCTGATTCCTGACTTTTAGACTCAAATCTCCAGAATTTCCACATTTGTGAGTTATTTCCTTTTGAAGGACATTGCTAATGCTACAGCTTAGCTCACTAGCTACATACATCCAGTTGAAGTCGAAAGTTTACATACATTTAGATTGGAGTCATTAAAACTCGTTTTCAACTACTCCACACATTTCTTGTTAACAAACTATAGTTTTGGCAAGTCAGTTTGGACATCTACTTTGTGCATGACGCAAGTAATTTTTCCAACAATTGTCTACAGACAATTATTTCACTTATAATTCACTGTATCACAATTCTAGTGGGTCAGAAGTTTACATACACTAAGTTGACTGTACCTTTAAACAGCTTGGAAATTTCCAGATGGGCTAATTGACATCATTTGATAGGCTAATTGATAGGCTAATTGACATCATTTGAGTCAATTGGAGGTGTAACTGTGGATGTATTTCAAGGCCTACCTTCAATCTCAGTGCCTCTTTGCTTGATATCACGGGAAAACCAAAAGAAATCAGCCAAGAACTCAGAAAAAACATTGTAGACCTCCACAAGTCTGGTTCATCCTTAGGAGCAAATTCCAAACGCCTGAAGGTACCACGTTCATCTGTACAAATAATAGTATGCAAGTATAAACACCATGGGACCACGCTGCCGTCATGCCAGTCAGGAAGGAGACGTCTCCTAGTGATTAATGTACTTTGATGCGAAAAGTGCATATCAATCCCAGAACAACAGCAAAGGACCTTGTGAAGATTCTGGAAGAAACAGATACAAAAGTATCTATATTCAAATTAAAACTAATCCTATATCGACATAACCTGAAAGGCCGTTCAGCAAGGAAGAAGCCACTGCTCCAAAACTGCCGTAAAAAAAGCCAGACTATGTTTTGCAACTGCACATAGGGACAAAGATCGTACTTTTGCGAGAAATGGCCTCTGGTCTGATGAAACAAAAATAGAACTGTTTGACCATAATGACCATCATTATGTTTGGAGGAAAAAAGGAGGAGGCTTGCATGCCGGAGAACACAATCCCAACCTTGAAGCACAGGTGTGGCAGCATCATGTTGTGGTGGTGCTTTGCTGCAGGAGGGACTGGTGCACTTCACAAAATAGATGGCATCATGGGAAGGGAAAATGATGTGGATATATTGAGGCAACATCTCAAGACATCAGTCATGAAGTTAAAGCTTGGTCGCAAATGGTTCTTTCAAATGGACAATGACCCCAAGCATACTTCCAAAGTTGTGGAAAAATGGCTTAAGGACAACAAAGTCAAGGTATTGGAGTGGCCATCACAAAGCCCTGACCTCAATCCCATCGAACATTGGTGCATGGAAGGGCAGCAGTACCGGGAGAATCCGTGACAATATCTTAGTTTCAAGGTCTCAACTTGGAGAGACGAAGCCTTGTGCGGTATTGATCAATAACTTACATGAAACAAACGTTAATGATGAATTTATTATGATGAATGAATAATATAAATCATGCAAATATAACTTGTAAGCAGTATATACGAGAACTAACAGGACTGCCCCGGTGGAGCTCACTTCAAACTGAGTTTAAATGTATTTGGCTAAGGTGTATGTAAACTTCCGACTTCAACTGTAAACAACAACACTGAATGGCTCAGAGTGGGAGTTTTTATTCATTTTTATTTCACCTTTATTTAACCAGGTAGGCAAGTTGAGAACAAGTTCTTCATCTGCAATTGCGACCTGGCCAAGATAAAGCAAAGCAGTTCGACACATACAAACAACACAGAATTACATATGGAGTAACTCAAACATACAGTACAAAAATAAGTCTATATACAATATGAGAAATGAGGTGAGATAAGGGAGGTAAAGGCAAACGAAAGGCCATGATGGTGAAGTAAATACAATATAGCAAGTAAAACACTGGAATGGTAGATTTGCAGTGGAAGAATGTAGAGAAGTAGAGATAGAAATAATGGGGTGCAAAGGAGCAAAATAAATAAATACAGTAGGGGAAGAGGTATCTTTCTGGGATAAATTATGGATGGGCTATGTATTGGTGCAGTAATCTGTGAGTTGCTCGGACAGCTGGTGCTTCAGAGATTTTTGTAGTTCGTTCCAGTCATTGGCAGCAGAGAACTGGAAGGAGAGGCGGCCAAAGGAAGAGTTGGTTTTGGGGGTAACCAGAGAGATACACCTGCTGGAGCGCGTGCTACAGGTGGGTGCTGCTACGGTGACCAGCGAGTTGAGTTAAGAGGGGACTTTATCTAGCAGGGTCTTGTAGATGACCAGGGGTCAGTGGGTTTGGCGACGAGTATGACGCTAGGGCCAGCCAACAAGAGCGTACAGGTCTCAGTGGTGGGCAGTATATGGGGTTTTGGTGACAAAACAGATGGCACTGTGATAGACTGCATCCAGTTTATTGAGTAGGGTATTGGAGGCTATTTTGTAAATGACATCGCCGAAGTCGGGGATCGGTAGGATGGTCAGTTTTACAAGGGTATGTTTGGCAGCATGAGTGAAGCATGCTTTGTTGCGAAAAAGGAAGCCAATTCTAGATTTAACTTTGGATTGGAGATGTTTGATGTGTGGCTGGAAGGAGAGTTTACAGTCTAACCAGACACCTAGGTATTTGTAGTTGTCCACATATTCTAAGTCAGAACCGTACAGAATAGTGATGTTGGACGGGCGGGCAGGTGCAGGCAGCGATCAGTTGAAGAGCATGCATTTAGTTTTACTTGTATTTAAGAGCAATTGGAGGCCACGGAAGGAGAGTTGTATGGAATTGAAGCTCGTCTGGAGGGTTGTTATCACAGTGTACAAAGAAGGGCCAGAAGTATACAGAATGTCGTCTGCGTAGAGGTGGATCAGAGACTCACCAGCAGCAAGAGCGACATCATTGATGTATATAGAGAAGCGAGTCAGTCCAAGAATTAAACCCTGTGGCACCCTCATAGAGACTGCCAGAGGCCCGGACAACAGACCCTCCGATTTGACACACTGAACTCTATCAGAGCAGTAGTTGGTGAACCAGAGAGGCAATCATTTGAAAAACCAGGGCTATCGAGTCTGCCGATGAGGATGTGGTGATTGACAGAGTCCAAAGCCCTGGCCAGGTCAATTGATACGGCTGCACAGTATTGTTTCTTATGGATGGCGGTAAAGATATAAATTAGGACCTTGAGCGTGGCTGAGGTGAACCCATAACCAGCTCTGAAACCAGATTGCATAGCGGAGAAGGTGCGGTGGGATTCGAAATGGTCGATAATCTGTTCATTGACTTGGCTTTCGAAGACCTTAGAAATGCAGGGTAGGATAGATATAGGTCTGTAGCAGTTTGGGTCAAGAGTGTCTCCCCCTTTGAAGAGGGGGATGACCGCAGCTGCTTTCCAATCTTTGGGAATCTTAGACGGCACGAAAGAGAGGTTGAACAGGTTAGTAATAGGCGTTGCAACAATTTCGGCAGATTATTTTAGAAAGAAAGTGTCCAGATTGTCTAGCCCGGCTGATTTGTAGTGGTCCAGATTTTGCAGCTCTTTAAGAACATCAGCTGACTGGATTTGGGAGAAGGAGAAATGGGGAAGGCTTGGGCGAGTTGCTGTGGGGGGTGCAGTGCTGTTGACCGGGGTAGGGGTAGCCAGGTGGAAAGCATTGCCAGCCGTAGAAAAATGCTTTTGGATTTATCGGTGGTGACAGTGTTTCCTATCCTCAGTGCAGTGGGCAGCTTTGAGGAGGTGTTCTTATTCTCCATGGACTTTACAGTGTCCCAGAACTTTTTTTGAGTTTGTTGCAGGAAGCAAATTTCTGCTTGAAAAAGGTTTCTAGCTTCCCTGAAAAGTTGCATTTCACGGGAGCTGTTCGATGCTAATGTAGAATGCCATATGATGTTTTTGTGTTGGTTAAGGGCAGTCAGGTCTAGAGAGAACCAAGGGCTATATCTGTTCCTGGTTCTACATTTCTTAAATGGGGCATGCATTTAAAAAAAATAACCAGGCATCCTCTACTGATGGGATGAGGTCAATATCCTTCCAGGATACCCCTGCCAGGTCGAAGTGTTTCAGGGAGCGTTTGACAGTGATGAGTGGAGGTTGTTTGACCGCTGACCCATTACGGATGCAGGCAATGAGGCAGTGATCGCTGAGATCTTGGTTGAAAACAGCAGAGGTGTATTTAGAGGGCAAGTTGGTTAGGATGATATCTATGAGGGTGCCCGTGTTTGAAGCTTTGGGGAGGTACCTGGTAGGTTCATTGATAATTTGTGTGAGATTGAGGGCATCAAGCTTTGATTGTAGGATGGCTGGGGTGTTATACATGTTCCCGTTTAGGTCGCCTAGCAGCATGAACTCTGAAGATAGATGGGGGGGCAATCAGTTCACATATGGTGTCTAGAGCACAGCTGGGGGCAGAGGGTGGTCTATAGAAGGCGGCAACGGTGAGAGACTTGTTTTTAGAGAGGTGGATTTTTAAAAGTAGAAGTTCAAATTGTTTGGGTACAGATCTGGATAGTAAGGACAGAACTCTGTAGGCTATCTCTGCAGTAGATTGCAACGCCGCCCCCTTTAGCCTTTCTATCTTGTCTGAAGATGTTGTAGTTGTGGGATGGAGATTTCAGAATTTTTGGTGGTCTTCCTAAGCCAGGATTCAGACACAGCTAGAACATCCGGGTTGGCAGAGTGTGCTACAGCAGTGAATAAAACAAACTTAGGGAGGAGGCTTCTAATGTTAACATGAGTGAGAAGTTACGTGATTGACTGCCAGCACACGCCACTTGTATCAATAAATCACGATCAGAAAATGTTTTGTGTGGTAATTATTGATATATTTACTGTTTTATTCATATGTTTTCAAGTTCTGATGACAAATCATGCATTCCGATTCTTGCATAGATTGTAATGGGCACATATTATGTGTGTAAAATACTTTTTTGAATGTAAAATACTTTTTTGAAGGTTGTACTGATTATAATGAGCTAAGCTAATTCCATCTGTGTGTGGAGCCATGTTTGTTGACATACAATGCATTCTGGGTTTCACGTAATTGTCTGTCGGACCAAACATGTTATAACAAAATGAGGTGAATAAGGGTTCACTCATTTTTTGAGAACTTCCGGAAGTGAATGGTGGGATGTGAATAATGGTAGACAACACACCCCCTTCAACATGCATACTATAAACAGACCAAACTCATCTTGTCTTCTCTTATTATCTTTGGTTTCTGTGAGGATAAAAATTAATGACAGTGCACAGAAACTACCCATCGTCGGATTACTTTCGATTTCTAGAGAATGTTTTACTCAATTATTTTGATCATTATTGAGCTCACCCGTGATGTGAGTAATTATAGTAGTAATTGCTATTAGCTAATTCATATTGTAGTTTATGTCAGCCGAGAGTTATAAAAATATGACCGCTTGTGTTAAGTCAATCTTTCCTCAGTTAGCGCTAGGACAAATGTAGCCTACATTTTTCCGTTTGGATGATTATGTTATGCTGTAGATACTTCCGTGAATGTCTGAACATTGCATCCAAAAATAAACTGCTCACATTCTGGACATAACTTTGTAAGGACTGTGTTTGTGCAAAATGTTTCTGACAAAACAGTGTGGCCAGCTAAAATGCTTGTTGTAGCTTCATTCGAAACTGGCCGTTCTAAATAAACATTCTAATCACACCGGTTTGATCGTACGCTACAGGGAACACTGTAGAATGATCACATCCATCTGTTGGTACGTGTGAAAAGGTTCAAAGTTAATTTGAAGAATTTCTTTCCTTAATGCGTTTGATCCAATAGATAGAGCTATTTGGTAAAATACCAAATTCATATTCTGTCAAGAACAGCTCAAATAAGCAAAGAGGAATGTTACGGATACAAGTATCCTGTGTGTGTGTATGTATCCTGTGTTGTTTTCTCTCCTTCTCCCCTCACAGGTGAAAATCATCACTCCCCAATCAGTCAACAATCATCAATCAGAAAACACACCTCCTGTTTCCTACCCAATCACAGTTCCTTTCCCTTGGTTTAAAAACCCCATCAGTTGTTTGCTCTAGAGCTCAATCTCTCTGTAAATGCCATGTCTGTAGGTCTCTGTGTTTCACTCTCTCTTTGTGTATTAACCTCTCTTTTGTTTGAGCACCTCCATAGCACTTTTTCATCACCTGTGAGTATTGTTTTGGTTATGGTGTTTGTTTGTTTGCTGGTGGGAAAAGGGGAAACCAAGACAAGTCGCCCATGGGCATACACTACCCGTAGGTAGACTTTGTTAAATACACTAGTTAGAACTGGGCGGACCACCCACTGTATTTTTGGTTAGTTAGTTAGCTATTGAGTAGGCTAGTCTAGCTTAGGTTTAAAAAAAATACTTATTGTTTCTTTCCTTTGATCCAGCTCAGCCCCTTTTCCTGCCCCCCCATTACCGTGTGTTTAACAATAAACTCTGAGTTTGACGGTAGATTTCATTTGTCGTGGTTATTTCGTTCTCACTTTTACTTTGTCACAATTATAATTTGCATGAGTTATGTTACGGGTCTCATTACCATCCCCCCCTAGACTGTTGGGCCAAAATGGATACGTAACATAAGTGGGGGCTCGTCCAGGATCTGTCATAACTGACACCCATGCTGCTCATGTAGATTGTGATAGTGGTATAGTTGAGCGTCATAGCTGAAGTAGCATTAGTGTTTGCTACTTTCATTGGCACTTGTGAAGTTGTGTAAAATGACTACTTTTGATTTGAAATCCTTTTTGGATAACCCTTCGAGGGAGGTTTTTGACAAATGTCGTAGAGTTGACTTAATGACCGTGGCTGACCATTATTCAATATTGATTCCGCAGAGTTTAGTTAAGGCGGAGGTTAAACAGCTAGTGTTAAATGTATTGTTGGAAGAGCAGGTGCTTGTGTTACGGCTGCCTGAGCCTACTACCCCTGTAGGGGATGTTGCTGCTCCTGTAAGCCCATTGGTGTCTGAGAATGAGGGCGAGGCTAAAGCTCCAGCCACATTGTCCCGTTTTGATCCACTCTCCCCACTGTCAAACGGTGATGCCAGGAGGGATGTCCGTTTAGCACAGTTCCAACTGGAGGCGGAAGAGAGAGCCCAAATTAGGCGAGAGACTCTCCAGTTGGAGAGGTGTAAAATTGAGGCAGAAAGAGAACAAGAACAGCGGCAGATGACATTTAAAATGCGCCAGATGGAACTGGAGGCAGAGACAGCGAGGCTAGCCTCCGGTCCTGCTGTCACTGTTAGTGAGTCGTCCTCACCTGCTGTGTCTTCAAACACGCTTGACATTAGTAGGCAGATAGCCTTAGTACCTTTGTTCAGAGAGTCGGAGGTTGACTCCTATTTTTGTGTATTTGAGCGTATAGCCGTAGCATTGAAATGGCCTGAAGAGGTATGATGCCTATTACTTCAGTGTAAATTAACTGGTAAAGCCCAAGAGGTTTTGTCAGCGCTACCTCTGGAGGACAGTTTGAATTATGACGTGGTCAAAGCTACCGTTCTTCGTGCCTACCGACAGAGATTTAGGTCTCATAGAAAGTATTCTAGTAAGACTTATGTGGAATTTGCTAGAGACGAGGGAAATCTGTTTGATAAATGGCATGCTGCTAGTAAGGTAACTGATTTCAACTCTCTCCGGGAGTTAATCTTGTTGGAAGAGTTTAAAAATTGCTTACCTGAACGCATTGTAGTTTACCTAAACAAACAGAAAGTATCCTCCCTGGCAGAAGCGTCTGTGTTGGCAGACAAGTTTGTGTTGACGCACAAGAGTGTGTTTTCGGCTCATACTGAGAGTAGATCCACTGAGTTTCCCACCTTTAGTCCTAGTCGGCCAGCAGTAGTATATCAAGCACGCCAGAAGAATGAGCGTCCCTGTTTCTATTGCCATAAAGTGGGACATATGATTAATGATTGCTTCCTGCTTAAACGCAAACAAGGGATGCCTCTTCGCGCCAAGCCGCCAACAGGTGTTGGTCTAATTCGTACGGTTGTAAGGTCTGCAACAAAACAGGTGCCTCAGGGTAACTGTAGTTTGAAAGTCTCAGTCCCCGACCGCAGTTATGAACCATTCATTTCCGAGGGGTTTGTGTCCCTAACGAATGACAAAGCGTCTCAGCGTCCGGTTAAAATCCTTAGAGATACAGGTGCGGCGCAGTCGTTTATATTGTCTGATGTGTTGCCCTTATCTGACGATACATACTGTGGTTCCAATGTGTTAGTGCAGGTTATTGAAATGGGTTTTGTCCCAGTGCCATTGCACTTTGTGAAAGTACACTCTGAGTTAATCAGTGGAATATTCAGAGTGGGAGTACATCCTAAGTTGCCAGTGAAAGGTGTGATCTTTATAATGGGTAATGATATTGCCGGAGGAAAGGTAGTACCCGTATTGGATAAGTGACCACTCTCTCTCGAATGAGCTGGCACAGAGTTATCCACATGTGTTCCCCGCTTGTGCTGTCACTCGTGCTCAGGCACTACAAGAGGGTGACGTGATAGATTTGTCGAACACTGTTCTGTTCAAAGACGATGATCAAGAGGATGGGGTGTGTGATACCTCTGAGAAGCTGATCACCTCTGACAAACAGCCCAGGAAAGAGTCAAAGAACGTTGAACTTATTACTGATGCAATACAGTTACCAGTCATTCGTGAGCAGCTGATTGCTAACCAAAAGGTTGACAACAAGCTTGCTAAATGTTTTTCTAGTGTTGTCTCATTGGAAGATGTGAAGAAGAAGAACGTGGCTTACTTCATTGATGGTAATCTCCTCATGAGTAAATGGAAATCCCATGTTGACGCGTGTGGAGATTGGAATGCTGTTTACCAAATAGTGATTCCTACAGCCTTTCGACAAAATGTATTATCCCTTGCTCATGATCACCAGTGGTCTGGTCATGTAGGAATCACAAAGACTTATGATCGGATCCTTTGACATTTCTTTCGACCGGGTTTAAAACAAGATGTGGCTCAGTTCTGTCGGATATGCCACACATGTCAGATAACAGGAAAACCAAATCAGGTTATTCCTCCCGCTCCTCTTTGTCCCATACCTGTCATAGGTGAACCATTCGAGCATGTGGTGGTTGATTGTGTTGGACCGTTACCGAAGACAAAATCGGGTAACCAGTTTTTGTTAACGATAATGTGTATGGCTACAAGATACCCCGAGGCCATTCCTCTGCGAAGGATTACAGCCCCGGTAGTGAGTAAAGCCTTAATAAAATTATTCACGACCTTCGGGTTACCTAAGGTGGTACAAAGCGATTCCAAGGTACCAATTTCCTATCCAAGCTCTTCAAGCAGGTGTTAAACTCCTTATCAATTACGCACCATGTGTCAAGCGCCTATCACCCAGAGTCTCAGGGTGCGCTTGAAAGATGGCATCAGACACTGAAATCTATGCTACGTAAATATTGTTTGGAATCTGAGAAAGATTGGGTTGAGGGAGTTCCTCTAGTTTTGTTTGCTGCTCGTGAAACTGTGCAGGAGTCCCTAGGTTTCAGCCTGGCTGAACTAGTGTTTGGTCACACAGTAAGAGGACCAATGAAAGTCCTTAAAGAACAGTTCTTGTCCCAAGAGTTGTGTACAGGAGATGAGAATGTGTTGGACTACATTAGTCGCTTTCGTGAGCGCCTACACCAAGCCTGTGCTCTCGCACAGACAGCTCTGTCTTCCTCACAGAGGAGCATGAAAAGACACTATGATAAAGAGGCTGTTTCTCGTCCACTACAGCCAGGTGACGAAGTACTGGTGTTATTACCTGTTCCAGGATCTTCACTGTCAGCTCGTTTCTCTGGTCCTTATTTAATTGAAAAGAAAATTAGTGAAACTGACTATGTGCTTCAAACTCCTGATAGACAACACCAATCTCGTGTGTGTCACATTAACATGTTGAAAGCATACCACATCCGACCCATCACACAGTTAGATAGTTCAAAAACAGAGGACAGTACTGCTGTCTCCTCTGCTACTACTGCTATGATAGTGGACTGTCATATTGATGATATTGATGGATTGGAGTTGCGCAATACTCAACAGCAGTGTGTTAGATTGCCCAACTCAGAAATGCTGCTGTCTATCCAGTCAGGTCTGGTTCATTTAACGGATGGACAGGCCAATGATATTGTGTGGCTACTACACAGTTTTCCATGTCTCTTTAATGACGTTCCTACTCGCACAAACGTGTTGGAACATGACATTAATGTTGGAAATGCTACACCTATCAAGCAACACCCATATCGTATCAACGCTTTCAAGAGGAAGATAATGAGGGATGAGGTGAAATATTTGTTGGAGAATGACCTGGCTACGCCAAGTTGGAGTTCTCCTTGCATTCTGGTTCCTAAACCTGATGGTACGTCCAGGTTATGTACGGATTATCGAAAGGTCAATTCTGTCACAATGCCAGATTCATTCCCGTTACCCAGACTGGACGACTGTATCGACACTATTGGTGCTGCTAAATATGTAACTAAGTTGGACCTCTTAAAAGGTTACTGGCAGGTTCCGTTAACTTCACATGCTTCTGAGATTTCTGCCTTTGTGACCCCAGACGACTTCCTACAGTACTCGGTCATGGCTTTTGGGATGCGAAATGCACCAACCACTTTCCAACGACTGGTTAACTCCGTATTAGCTGGTGTTCCTAATTGTAATGCATACCTTGATGACCTAGTGATTTATTCGTCTGAGTAGTCAGATCATGTTGACTCTCTAAGGGTAGTATGTGAACGGTTGGCAGCTGCTTCTCTAACCCTGAACTTGGCAAAGTGTGAGTTAGGTAACAGTAGCCTTCCCAATCTCGGTAAAGAGGTTGGCCATGGACAGGTGCACCCTGTTGATGCCAAGGTCTTGGCTATAACTGCATTCCCTGCCCCTACCACCAGACGAGAGCTACGCCGCTACCGTAGCTTCTGTAAAAATGTCTCTGCGGTAGTTGCTCCATTGACCGATTTGCTTAGTCCGGCTAGATCATTTGTGTGGTCTCCTGATTGTAAGAGAGCTTTTGAATCTGCGAAAACACTCTTATGTAGTACCCCTGTACTTGCTGCTCCGGATTTTGAACAACCGTTCAAACTTGAGGTAGATGCTAGTGCCAGAGGTGCTGGTGCTGTTCTACTGCAGCAGGACAAGAGTGGAGTAGATCATCCTGTTTGTTATTTTTCCCATAAATGTAATAAATGTCAAACAAACTATGCGACAATAAAACAAGAAGCTCTTGCTTTGTTGTTGGCTCTGAAATACTTTGAAGTATATATTGGTTCCAGTGCCCTACCAATTATTGTATATACTGACCATAACCCCTTAGTTTTTCTCCACCGAATGTACAACCAGAACCAGCGCCTTATGCGTTGGGCGCTGATTGTACAGAATTATAATTTGGAGATCCGCCACAAAAAGGGTTCTGATAATGTGTTTGCGGATACTTTGTCTCGTGTGTAATGATTGTTGTATGTTTTGCAAGGTTGTTGCTTTGTTGTTGTGAGTATTCATTAATACTGTGGTCGCAATCCCCCTAGGGTTGCTCTTTTAAGGGTGGGAGTGTTACGGATACAAGTATCCTGTGTGTGTATCCTGGGTGTGTGTGTATGTATCCTGTGTTGTTTTCTCTCCTTCTCCCCTCACAGGTGAAAATCATCACTCCCCAATCAGCCAACAATCATCAATCAGAAGACACACCTCCTCCTGTTTCCTACCCAATCACAGTTCCTTTCACTTGGTTTAAAAACCCCATCAGTTGTTTGCTCTAGAGCTCAATCTCTCTGTAAATGCCATGTCTGTAGGTCTGTGTTTCACTCTCCCTTTGTGTATTAACCTCTCTTTTGTTTGAGCACCTCCATAGCACTTTTTCATCACCTGTGAGTATTGTTTTGGTTATGGTGTTTGTTTGTTTGCTGGTGGGAAAAGGGGAAACCAAGACAAGTCGCCCATGGGCATACACTACCCGTAGGTAGACCTTGTTAAATACCCTAGTTAGAACTGGGCGGACCACCCACTGTATTTTTGGTTAGTTAGTTAGCTATTGAGTAGGCTAGTCTAGCTTAGGTTTTAAAAAAAATACTTATTGTTTCTTTCCTTTGATCCAGCTCAGCCCCTTTTCCTGCCCCCCCCCCCCCCCATTACCGTGTGTTTAACAATAAACTCTGAGTTAGACGGTAGATTTCAGTTGTCGTGGTTATTTCGTTCTCACTTTTACTTTGTCACAATTATAATTTGCATGAGTTATGTTACGGGTCTCATTACCATCCCCCCTAGACTGTCGTGCCAAAAGGGATTCGTAACAAGGAACGACAGTCCATCATTACTTTAAGACATGAAAGTTTCTTCAAGTGCAGTTGCAAAACCATCAAGCTATGATGAAACTGGCTCTCATAAGGACCGCCAGAGGAATGGAAGACCCAGAGTTACCTCTGCTGCAGAGGATAAGTTACCAGCCTCCGGAATTGCAGCCCAAATAAATGCTTCACAGAGTTCAAGTAACAAACACATCTCAACATCAACTGTTCAGAGAAGACTGTGTGTTTCAGGCCTTGATGGTGGAATTGCTGCAAAGAAACCACTACTAAAGGACACCAATATTAAGAAGAGACTTGTTTGGGCAAAGAAACACGGCAATGGACATTAGACCGGTGGAAATCTGTCATTTGGTCTGGAGTCCAAATTTGCGATTTTTGGTTCCAATCGCTGTGTCTTTGTGAGATGCCATGTGGGTGAACGGATGATGTCTGCATGTTTATTTCCCACCATAAAGCATGGAGGAGGAGGTGTGATGGTGTGGGGGTGTTTTGCTGGTGACACTGTCAGTTATTTATTTAGAATTCAAGGCACACTTAACCAGCATTGCTATCACAGCAATACACCATCCCATCTGGTTTGGGCTTAGTGGGACAATCATGTGTTTTTCAACAGGACAATGACCCAACAAACCTCCAGGCTGTGTAAGGGCTATTTTACCAAAAAGGAGAATGATGGAGTGATTCATCAGATAACCTGGCCTCCACAATCACCCAACCTCTACACAATTGAGATGGTTTGGGGTTAGTTGGACCACAGAGTGAAAGAAAAGCAGCCCACAAGTGCTCAGCATACGTGGGAACTCCTTCAAGACTGTTGGAAAAGCATTCCAGGTGAAGCTTGTTGACAGAATGCCAGGAGTGTGCAAAGCTGTCATCAAGGCAAAGGGTGGTTATTTGAAGAATCTCAAATATTTAGATTTGTTTACACTTTTTTGTTACCTACATGATTCCATATGTGTTATTTCATAGTTTTGATTTCTTCACTATTATTCTTCAATGTAGAAAATAGTACAAATAAAGAGAAACCTTTGAATGAGTAGGTGTTGTAAAACATTTGACCGGTAGTGTACAGTGCATTCAGAAAGTATTCAGACCCCTTCCATCTTTCCACATTCTGTTACATTACAGACTATTCTCCAATGGATTAAGTAAATAAAACACCCACTTCAATTTACACACAATACCCCAAAATTAGGAAGTGAAAACAGGTTTTTTAGACAATTTTACAAATGTATTAAAAATAAAAAACAAATACCTTATTTACATAAGTATTCAGACCCTTTGCAATTAGACTCAAAATTGAGCACAGGTGAATCTGTTTCCCTTGATCATGTTTAAGATGTTTCTACAACTTGATTGGAGTCCACCTGTGGTAAATTCAATTGATTGGAAATTATTTGGAAAGGCACACACCTGTCTATATAAGGTCCCACAGTCGACATTGCACGTCAGAGCAAAAACCAAGCCATGAGGTCGAAGGAGTTGTCCGTAGAGCTCCGAGACAGGATTGTGTCAATCCACAGATCTGGGAAAGGGTACCAAAAAATGTCTGCAGCATTGAATGTCCCCAAGAACACAGTGGCCTCTATCATTCTTAAATGGAAGAAGTTGGAACCACCAAGATTATTCCTCGAGCTGGCCACCCTGCCAAACTGAGCAATCGGGGGAGAAGGGCCTTAGTCAGGGAGGTGACCAAAAACCTGATGACAGAGCTCCAGAGTTCCTCTGTGGAGATAGGATAATCTTACAGGAGGAGAACCATCTCTGCAGCACTCCATCAATCAGGCCTTTTTAGTAGAGTGGCCAGACGGAAGCCACTCCTCAGTAAAAGGCACATAAATGCCCACTTGAAGTTTGCCAAAAGGCACCTAAAGAGTCTCAGAACATGAGAAACAAGATTATCTGGTCTGATGAAACCAAGATTGAACTCTTTGGCATGAATGCCAAGTGTCACATCTGGAAGAAACCTGGCACCATCCCTACGGCCCAGACAGAGCCCAGACTTCAACCCGATCTAACGTCTCTGGAGAGACCTGAAAATAGCTGTGCAGCGACGCCCATCTAACATGACAGAGCGTGAGAGGATATGCAGAGAAGAATGGGAGAAACTCGACAAATATGGGTGTGCCAAGCTTATAGCGTCAGACTCAAAGCTGTAATTGCTGCAAAAGTGGCTTCAACAAAGTACTGAGTAAAGGGTCTGAATACTTATGTACATTTGATAGTCCCATTTATTTTCATTTTAATACATTTGCAAACATTTCTGAAAACCAGTTTTTGCTTTGTCATTATAGGGTAGTGTGTAGATTGATGAGGAAACTTTAAAAAAAAACTTCTTAGTGATCCCTTCGCGTGCCAATTGATTGATTTGACAACACCCAGTGAAATAACAGCAAGCCAAATTAAAAAACAGAAATACTTATAATAATAATTAATGAATCATACAAGTGTTATACATCAGTTTAAAGATTAACTTCTTGTTCATCCAGCCACAGTGTCAGATTTCAAAAAGGACTTTTATGGCGAAAGCAAACCATGCTATTATCTGAGGACAGCACCTCATCAAACAAACACATGAAAATCACATTTCAACCCACCAGGCGCGACACAAAAGTCAGAAATAACGATATAATTCATGCCTTACCTTTGAAGATTTTCTTCTGTTGGCAGTCCAGTATGTCCATTAAACATCACAAATGGTCCTTTTGTTCAATAAATTCAATTTATTTGGCATGTTTGATTTAGAAAATACACCGGTTCCAACTCGTTCAACATGACTAAGCTTTATCCAAACATTTCAAACAACTTTCCTAATCCAACTTTAGGTATTTTTAAACGTAAATAATCGATACCATTTAAGACAGATTAAACTGTGTTCAATACAGGACAAAAACAAAGTGGAGCGAGCTTTCAGGTCGTGCGCCCCAACCACAACAGTACACTAGACTCGACCCTTGTTCTGAAAAGCCATACTTCTTCATTACTCAAAGGAAAAACATCAACCAATTTCTAAAGACTGTTGACATCTAGTGGAAGCGATAGGAAATGCAAGCAAGTGCCTTAAATCTAGATCCACGTAGAAAACATATTGAAAAGAGAGTGACCTCAAAAACAAAATTCCTGGATGGTTTGGCTGCCAAATAAGTTATGTTATACTCACAGACATAATGTTAACAGTTTTAGAAACTTTAGAGTGTTTTCCATCCAAATCTATCAATTATATGCACATCCTAGCTTCTGGGCCTGAGTAGCAGGCAGTTTGGTTTGGGCACACTTTTCATCCTGACGTGAAAATATCCTAACCTTGAGAATTAATAAAGCTGTAACGTATCGAAATGTGGAAAGAGTCAAGGGGTCTGAAAACTTTCTGAATGCACTGTGTATACTGTATTCTAATCATGGCTCACCCTAAATAACTGTTGTACCCACCTTTTCTATTTACATACTGTCCATACTGTCTATACACACCATTCACATACATATATATTTTTATGCTAAATTCCTGCAATTCTATCCATTTTGCCATGGGAATTTGTACTGTGTATTTAAATACTGTATTCTTGACATATTTCATTCTATTATTTCTACTACTGTACATTGCATTTTAGTTACACTGTTTATACACACATCATATTTATTTATATACTGGATTCTTGGCATAGCTCACTCTAATATATCTACTGCTGTACATATCATTCTTAATATATGGTGTGTAAATTCACCCGGTTTAAATATGTATATATTGCATTTGAATTACTGATACAGTGCTATTTGGTTTGTTAAATGGATTCGTTCCGACATTTCAAGATGGAGTGTTTTTCATTTATATTTTTTTAGATATATTTATTTTATTTGTGTACTTGTTTGACATTTTACTACATTGTTAGGTGCTAGATACATAACAACTGCACCCGCAACAACACCTGCTAAACTGTACTCAACAAATAAACTTCGATTTGGAAAAAGTTAGTGTTCCACCAAGTCTATTGAAACCCCTTCATTATAGCATCACCATCTACAGTACATAGTAGTAAATTAACATCTTAAAATTATCTGAAAAGATAGAAGTAGCAGAAAACTCCCAGTAACCTTTATAAAAGCCCCATCACAAAAATATTTCTGCCATCCACTCCTAAAGTGGGTCCTATATACATTATAGGTGTCACGTTCTGACCTTTATTTCCTTTGTTTTGTATTTATTATTTAGTATGGTCAGGGCGTGAGTTGGGGTGGGCAGTCTATGTTTGATTTTCTATGATTTGGGGATTTCTATGTTTCGGCCTAGTATGGTTCTCAATCAGAGGCAGGTGTCATTAGTTGTCTCTGATTGAGAATCATACTTAGGTAGCCTGGGTTGCACTGTTTGTTTGTGGGTGATTGTCTATGTTGATTGCTGGTTTCAGCACAGTTCTCATTAGCATCACGGTTGTTATTTTGTTTATTGTTTTTATATAGTGTTTCAGTGTTCAGTGTTTTCTTTATTATAATTCATGATGAACACATACCACGCCGCATTTTGGTCCTCCGATCCTTCTCGCCTCTCCTCTTCAGATGAAGAGGAGGACGACCGTGACAATAGGTAGTATCTCTGAGGTAAGAAATAAACTACCTCAACACAAAATATGAGATGCGATGAAAGAAAATAAATCATGAATACATTTTAATATTTGCATATATTCCTAAAATATTACATATGTACGGACTGTTTCATTAGGCACTAAAAATGTTGTATCAAAATACTATGCATCATGTTTTGAAATTAACAAGATGTCATGTGTGCATCTCTATCTCAACAATGCCATTTCCCTTGTACTCTTGATTTGCGGTTGGATTAAGAGTGGAATCTGGGTTCTGAGGGTTCTGAGTTCGATCAGGTTCAAGTCCAAGATCTGACTGGGCCAATCAGGGACATTTAGAGACTTGTCCTGAAGCCACTCCTCCATTGTCTTGGATATGTGCTTAATGTTGTTGTCCTGTTTGAAGGTGTACCGTCTCCCAAGTGTGAGGTCCAGAGCAGTCAGGAGTAGGTTATTATCAAGAATCTCTCTCAACTTGGCTCCGTTAATCTTTCCCCCGATCCTGACTAGTTTCCCAGTCCCTGCCGCTGAAAAACATCCCCACAACATGATGCTGCCACCACCATGCTTCACCGTAGGGATGGTGCCAGGTTTCCTCAAGACGTGACACTTGGCATTCAGGCCAAAGAGAGCAATCTTGGTTTAATCAGACCAGAGAATCTTGTTTTTTCATGGTCTGAGAGTCCTTTAGGTCCTTTTGGCAAACTCCAAGTGGACCTTCATGTGCCTTTTACTGAAGAGTGCCTTCCGTCTGACCACTCTACCATAATGGCCTGATTGGTGGAGTGCTGCAGAGATGGTTGTCCTTCTGGAAGATTCTCCCATCTCCACAGAGGAACTCTGGAGCTCTGTCAGAATGACCATCGGGTTCTTGGTCACCTCCCTGACCAATGCCCTTCTCCCCCGGTTGCTCAGTTTTGCTGGGTGGCTAGCTCTTGGAAGAGTCTTGGTGGTTCCAACTTCTTCCATTTAAGGAATGATGGAGGCCACTGTGTTCTTGGGGACCTTCAATGCTGCGGCCATTTTTTGGTACCCTTCCCCAGATCTGTGCCTCAACACAATCTTGTCTCGTAGCTCTACGGGCAATTCCTTCAACCTCATGGCTTGTTTTTTAATCCATTTTAGAAGGCTGTAACATAACAAAATCTGGAAAAAGTCAACGGGTCTGAATACTTTCCGAATGCACTGTACTTAAAAAGTAAAAGAAACGCCTTACACTAGAACCCCCACAATCTGGTCTTGTCCAGAATTTAAAAAACTGTAAATGTGGAGGAGGAGGAGGAGGAGTTAAGATAGGGCGTTGGCTTGCTAACATCAAAAGCGGAAGTCATGGCACAGGCTCTCTTTCCATTAACCCTGAAAACTGGAACATCTGGTTGTTGGGGAATCAGCACAGGCTACTGCCACTGAGGAAAAATAAGAACTGGAGACTGTGTCCAAGATGTCCAACTGTTATTTTCAAGGTAGTCTACTAACATTCGCATACGCCGATTCAAGGACCATCTACACTGATGTTCAAAATATTAAAACATAATGGAGTGGGGGTTCAACTCAATATTAGGAAAGTAGATTCGCAATTCAACGGCTCAGACACAAGAAGTATGTGGCAGGGTCTACAGTCAATCACGGATTACAAAAATAAAACCAGCCCCGTCGCAGACCAGGATGTCTTGCTCCCAGACAGACGAAATAACTTTTTTGTCCGCTTTGAGGACAATACAGTGCAACTGACACGGCCAGCTACCAAAACCCGCGGACTCTCCTTCACTGCAGCCGACGTGAGTAAAACATTTAAACGTGTTAACCCTAGCAAGGCTGCAGGCCCAACGGCATCCCCAGCCACGTCCTCAGAGAATGCGCAGACCAGCTGGCTGGTGTGTTTACGGACATATTCAATCAATCCTTATCCCAGTCTGCTGTTCCCACATGCTTCAAGAGGACCACCATTGTTCCTGTTCCCAAGAAAGCTAAGGTAACTGAGCTAAATGACTACCGCCCCGTAGCACTCACTTCCGTCATTATGAAGTGCTTTGAGAGACTTGTCAAGGACCATATCACCTCCAGCCTATCTGACACCCTAGACCTACTCCAATTTGCTTACCGCCCCAATAGGTCCACTGATGACGCAACCACACTGCACACTGCCCTAACCCATCTGGACAAGAGGAATACCTATGTGAGAATGCGGTTCATCGACTACAGCTCAGCATTTAACACCATAATACCCTCCAAACTCGTCATCAAGCTCGAGACCCTGGGTCTCGACCCCGCCCTCTGCAACTGAGTACTGGACTTTCTAATGGGTCGCCCCCAGGTGGTGAGGGTAGGTAACAACATCTCCACCCCGCTGATCCTCAACACTGGGGCCCCACAAGGGTGAGTTCTGAGCCGTATCCTGTACTCCCTGTTCACCCACGACTGCGTGGCCATGCACGCCTCCAACTCAATCATCAAGTTTGCGGACGACACTGCAGTGGTATGTTTGATTACCAACAACGACGGGCCCTCAGAGTGTGGTGTCAGGAAAATAACCTCACACTCAACGTCAACAAAACAAAGGAGATGATTGTGGACTTCAGGAAACAGCAGAGGGAGCACCCCCTATCCACATCGACGGGACAGTAGTGGACAGGGTAGTAAGTTTTAAGTTCCTCGGCGTACACATCACGGACAAACTGAATTGGTCCACCGTCACAGACAACGTTGTGAAGAAGTCGCAGCAGCGCCTCTTCAACCTCAGGAGGCTGAAGAAATTCAGTCACCAAAAGCACTCACAAACTTCTACAGATGCACGATCGAGAGCATCCTGGCGGGCTGTATCACCGCCTGGTACGGAAACTGCTCCGCCCACAACCGTAAGGCTCTCCAGAGGGTAGTGAGGACTGCACAACGCAACACCGGGGGCAAACTACGTGCCCTCCAGGACACCTACACCACCCGATGTCCCAGGAAAGCCATAAAGATCATCAAGGACAACAACCACCCGAGCCACTGCCTGTTCATCCCGTTATCATCCAGAAGGTGAGGTCAGTACAGGTGCATCAAAGCAGGGACCAAGAGAAGCTGTTTTTCAGTCTCTCACGGTCATCATACTGTTAAACAGCCACCACTAACATTGAGTGGCTGCTGCCAACATACTGACTCAACTCCAGCCACTTTAATAATGGAAATTGATGGGATTTGATGTAAAAAATGTATCACTTTCCACTTTAAACAATGCCACTTAATATAATGTTTACATACCCTACATTACTCATCTCATATATTGATGTATATACTGTACTCTATATCATCTATTGCATCTTGCCATCTTTATGTAATACATGTTTCACTAGCCACTTTAAACTATGCAACTTTATGTTTATATACCCTACATCACTCATCTCATATGTATATACTGTACTCTATACCATCTACTGCATCTTGCCTACTCTATGGAAATTGTCTTTCTGTGCCGGACGTCAGTTAAACGGCAGTACCGAAGCAAAACTGTAGGAGTTTTAGGACCCTGGCACCTTGGTTACTTCAGACACAGTGATCTGCGCTATCTGATCGGCCAGCGGTAGGCCTATAGGTGAACTCAATGTGGTTTCCGGGCCCAAATAGGCAAAGTTTACACCTTCAGACACATGAAATGGTTAAAAATCGGAAACACTTCGACGACACGGAACGTAGAGCAGCTGAATCAAGTGCACCTACCGCATGCAGTGTGAAACACATTTAAAAAATAGGAATGCAAGGCTTTATCGTTGGGCTTTTCACATAAATGTTTGGTGATCGAGGAGGAAAGCCTTGGATCGCAATTGACAGGTTGGTGACCACTGCCCTAGGGAGAGTGGCTATCTATGTTTTACAACCGATGACAGTTTATTTCCATAAAACAATAAACATTTGCAAAGGTAGTCAAACAGCCACCATTTCCAAAAACATGCCAGGTTTATCTTAAACAAGTTACCTTATGAAAGTGTTCAAGATGACATAGTAAAACAGCATCACTCTGCACATGAGTGAAAATGGATCCTTATGAAAACATTATGAAACCTTATGGTAAACCCATGTGGATCTAAAGTTTTCACATGCACTTGCCCTTGGTCTGTCAATGGGAACAGCCTTTCTGGTTTGCAATCAAAGCCGAAGTGGCTGTGACGGCAGACTTCCATACCTTAAGGGAACATTTTGACATTTGCCATATGGTTAGTGAGAAAGTCCATATTGCAAATGTACGATCCCTTACCAGATGTCCGAAAACGTTTGTAAAATTCGCGGACGGCGTCGGGCCGTGCGGCAGGGCCGGATCTACCGGGAAGTCATCAAACAAACTCTCTCGGACATTCGGTTTCCGTTTTATAAAATAATCAAATTTTGGTCATTTTTCTGCTGTCCCGACAACTCCCACAAGAGGCCGGATGGAATCATATTGCAAATGTACAAAACATCACAAATCACAACGTGGCCTTATCTCCAAAACGGAAAAGACTTCGAAGACAACTTGGTGAGTGTAGGTTTGGCATAATGGGCAGTTGGACCCGAACAAGATGGTGTCTAGGCCTCAACGGTTTTTGAGTTATGGCTATTTTTCTGGGATTAAAGGTCCAAAATTAAAATAGAGCAACAATTTTTCCGCTTCACGTCAAAGTAAAGGAACCTACAGTGTCATTAAAAAAAGAACCAGACATTTATCTATCGTCATTTAAGAGAAATCGTACAATGTCAAATTGGTGATGTTCAAAAATAGTTTTTTTTTAAACCGCTACAGATCCAGTTGCAGGTTGTTCATTCAAATATTTTTAAAGTGTGCTGCGGAGCTCTACGAGATTTCTGTGATTTTCTGAAATAACATACACTCACTAAACCCTCCGTAAATAACTCAGGATTCAGGATTCTGAGGATTCTGGATTTGCCTACCCCAAGGAGGTTATGTGTTCACTTTCAGCTTCCTGTGTAAACCGGAAGTGGCTTAAAATGGTGTCATAGGTGCTGTTTCCAAGGGTTAAAAAGGTCAGATCTTTTCAAAACTTCATATGTGTGATTAGGTAACCCCCATGACCTGTAAGTCAGTCATTTCTCCCAACAGATGTTAAAGAAAAGCTCTCTCACACACACACACACACACACACACACACACACACACACACACACACACACACACACACACACACACACACACACACACACACACACACACACACACACACACACACACAGGCAACCCCCATGAACTGTAAATCAGTCATTTTTCCCATAAAATTTAAAAGAAAAACTAAATCACACACACACACAGCTTGGAAGGAGGGACGTATTGGGGTGCGTAGAGACAGACAGTGCCTGCAATAGTTAGCTTTGTTCGAGCTAAAAAAGAACCATCAGACCTAGAGTTCTGAAACTTTAGAAACCTGTTCTAGACCTCAGGTCGATAGTGCATGGTGAGTTACTTGGCTCTAGAAGGTTCTCGGACCGAGAAACAGCCTCGTACATTTGCAATGACTTCAATTCATTTTGACCATTACGAAAATGACGACATTTAGAAAAGTCTCAGAGACGCAAGACTAGGTGCATTGAAACTGGCTCAGGCCATAGAGACGGACCCCAATATTTCTGTCCGAAAGCTCATTCAAGGACCCCGTAGCAAGGCATGGAAAAAAGTGGATTTTTAGCACCAATTAGGGTCTTGCTCGGGCACCAAATGACCTATCGAACCGAAACTCTGGATTTGGGGTCGCCTCACATAGGCCTACACATAATGTCCGAACTGGACCCGCAGCTAGAAGGTAACTATGTGTTTTATGTTTTGATTATGTTTTAAACTGAAGGCGCTGTGAATTATGGGCCTGCTCTGAAATATGTGATAGTTGGCTTCTGAATGAGTTGGAAAAAGTGGGTTTGGTGTCAATTGGTATCAGTTTGGTGTCAGAATGACATATAATTCACTGATGGACACTGACTTGCTAGTTGACTTTTGTACATTTGCAATATGTTTAAACGGAGAGGGACCATCACCAAAATGAAATCAACACTAAAAATGGCATCACCATAGTCTCCAGACTTTGCCGAGTTCAACGAGACGCCCCGCTTGACGGAAGCTCGCTCTGAGTGCAATGACCCTGAAAAAAATAGGCCCAAAATGAAGTCTGGCCCTCGATGTCATTTGCTTTTGGGTGACAGTGAGAGAACCATTAGGGTGAGAAGCACAATTCGACCTCAGGTACGTTCCTGAGGTCCTCCCGATCTGTGCAAGCCTCACCTTGACCGTGTGCCATTAACCCTTACCAGTTAAAATAAGGTGTTTACATCAAACAGTTTGCATTGACTTCTCTCCCCAAGGGAATACATTGCCTGCACCCCTAAATTCAACCTGAAGCCTATGTGGGTTATGAATGCCGTATGAACCTGTCTTCGATGACAATCCATCGGGCCACTATGAGGTCTACGTGTGTTGATTCTAAGCTTCCTGGAGCAACCGGAAGTGGTTAAATTCACCCTAAAAGTGTTTTGAAACACATAACCTGTCATTATGAAAATCACTGCTTTCAACCCTGTGTAGATCAGTCAATTCTTAATTTAAAGACTTAAAACTCAGGATTCTGTAAGAAGCTACCTCAATCAAGACATGTGTTTACTTATAGCTTCCTGTGCCAACCGGAAGTGCCTTTAATTGGGTCACAGTGTCTGTTTTAAAGTTTAAAAAAGTCACATCTTTCCAAAACTTCATATGTGTGACTAGGTAACCTTCCTGAACTGTAAATCAGTCATTTCTCCCAACAGATGTCAAAGAAAAGCTCTCACACACACACACAGCAAGGATGGATTGACAAAGTGCTGTGCTTAAAGACACAGAGAGCAGGCAATGGCATTACCATAATCTCGAGGCCGTGCCGAGTTCAACGAGATATCCCGCTTGACCGTAGCTCGCTCGGTCCAAGCGCAGCGACCATGAGAAAAGTAGGCCCAAAATGAAGCCTGCCCCCCAACGTCATTTGCTTTTGGGTGACAGTGAGAGAACCGTTAGGGTGAGAAGCACAATTCAACCTCAGGTACGTTCATGAGGTCCTCCCAATCCATGCAAGCCTAACCTTAACCGTGTGGCATTAACCCTTAACAGTAAATCCGTTTTTTTTTCTTTTCTCACAGATTACAATGACTTCTCTCCCCGTAGGAATACATTGCCTGCACTCCTAAATTCAACCTGAAGCCTATGTGGGTTATGAATGCCGTGTGAACCTGTCTTCGATGACAGACCATCAGGCCACTGTGAGGTCTACCTGTGTCGATTCTAATCTTCCTGGCCCAACCAGAAGTGGTTAAAATCACCCTAAAAATGTATATCCATACCCAACCTGCAGTTTGATAGAAATAGTGGATTCAACCCTATGTAAATCAGTCAGTTCTGAACGTAAAGACTTAAAAATCAGGATTCTGTAAAAGCATATCCCAATAAGGATATGTTATTACTTATAGCTTCCTGTGCCAACCGGAAGTGCCATAATTGGTGTCTCAGTGGCTGTTTCGAAGGGTTAAAAAAGTCAGATCTTTCCAAAACTTCATATGTGTGATTAGACAACCCCCATGATCTGTAAATCAGTCATTCTTCCCATAAATTTTCAAAGAAAAACTAAACCACACACACACACAGCTTGGAAGGAGGGACATATTGGGGTGTGTAGAAACATACACTGCCTGCATTAGTTAACCTTGTTGGAACTATTAACCTCTTGCTTCTACCTGGCACGCAGGCGTCCCATCTAGAGCTCTGGAAATGCAAATGCGCTACGCTAAATGCTAATAGTATTAGTTCAAACTCAAACGTTCATTAAAATACACATGCACGGTATTGAATTAAAGCTACACTCGTTGTGAATCCAGGCAACAAGTCAGATTTTTAAAATGCTTTTCGGGCGAAAGCATGAGAAGCTATTATCTGATAGCATGTAACACCACAAAAGACCCGCAGGGGACGTAAACAAAATAATTAGCATATTCGGCGCTACACAAACCGCACAATAAAATATAAAACATTCATTACCTTTGACCATCTTCTTTGTTGGCACTCCTAGATGTCCCATAATCACTATTGGGTCTTTTTTTCGATTAAATCGGTCCATATATAGCCTAGATATCGTTCTATGTAGACTGTGTGATAAATGAAAAAAAATAGCGTTTCATAACGTAACGTCATTTTTTTAATTCAAAAAGTCGACGATAAACTTTCACAAAACACTTCGAAATACTTTTGTAATGCAACTTTAGGTATTAGTAAACGTTAATAAGCGATCAAATTAATCACGAGACGTAGTGTTTTCTATAGGGATCCATCTTGAAATACTGTCCGTCTATTTCTCAACCAAAATATCCGGTCGGAGACCGGAAGAAATGGGCTGTCTCTTGTTCGTTTGACCAAGAAACAAATGCTAGGCAAATGACAAGACTGTTGACATCGTGTGGAAGCTGTAGGTACTGCAACCTCAGCCATATTTAATGTCTTTCGCCCATAACAATGGGTTGAAGCGGCGGATGGATATATTTTTCCACTTTCAGTGATCAGATTTTCCTGCACTTTTCAATGAAACGCATGTTATGTTAAAGCCACAGCCGTGATTTAACCCGTTTTATAAACGTCTGAGTGTTTTCTATCCACACATACTAATCATATGCATATACTATATTCCTGGCATGAGTAGCAGGGTGCTGAAATGTTGCGAGATTTTTAACAGAATGTTCGAAAGAGTAGGGGGTAAGCTTAACAGGTTAAAGAACCGTCAGATCTAGAGTTCTGAAACTTTAGAAACCTGTTCTAGACCTCAGGTTGATAGTGCGTGGTGAGTTACGTGGCTCTAGACGGTTCTCGGACCGCAATAACTTAAATTAATTTTTGCATCACGAAAATGACGACATTTAGAAATGTCCCAGAGTCGCAAGACTAGGTGCATTGCGACCGCCTGTAACGGCGTTCTTCGTTTGTAGAAAGAGAGTCGGACCGAAATGCAGCGTAGTGGTTACTCATGTCTTTAAAAAAGAGATCGCGATACATGAAATAACTTATACATATACAAAAACAACAATCGGAATGAGAAACCTAATTACAGCCTACATTTCTGTCTGATATCTCATTCAATGTCCCCGTAGCAAGTCATGGGAAAAAACATTTTCAGCACCAATTAGGGTCTTGCTCGGGCACCAAATGACCTATGGAGCCGAAACTTGGGATTCGGGGTCGCCTCAGCTAGGCCTACACATATCAGAACTGGACCCGCAGCTGGAACGTAACTACGTGTTTTACGTTTTTATTATGGTTTGAATAGAAGGCGTTGTGAATTTTGGGCACGCTCTGTAGTATGTGATAGTTGGCTACTAAACAAGTTGGAAAAAGTGGGTTTGGTGTCAGTTTGTATCAGTTTAGTGTCAGAATGATATCTAATTGACTGATGGACGGTGATTTGCTGGTGACTTTTGTCCATTTGCAATATGTTTAAACAGTGAGGTACCATCACCAAAGTGACACTTTGAAATCAACCCCAACGAGCGATGGAGAGGAACCAGAATCACTGCCCAGCCATCCTGAGTTCATCGGGCCAGTCAATTTCGGATTCCTGCAGGATTTTTGAGTATGACAAATTCGTGATGGTAAATGCCCATTGAACCATATTGCAAATGCACAGTGAATTTGCGAAAGTGAGAAAACATAAACAAATGGACATAATGAAATCAACACAACGAGCGATGGAGAAGAACCACTATCAATGCCTGGCCATCCTGTGTTCATCAGGCCAGTCAATTTCGCATTTCTGCAGGATTTTTGAATATGACAAATTCGTGATGGTACATGCCCATTGAAACATATTGCAAATGCACGTTCACTTGCAATATGATTCAACAGTGAAAAAAACATCACCAAATGGACATGATGAAGTCAACACAACGAGCGATGGAGAAGAACCACTATCAATGCCTGGCCATCCTGTGTTCATCAGGCCAGTCAATTTCGCATTTCCAGAATATGACAATGTTGCATTTCTGCAGTATATTTTGAAAAAACATCACCAAATGGCATGATGTCAAATTTCTTATGGCATTTGGCCCCCAGTCAAAAAAGCATGTCAAATTTCTTACATTTTGACTTTTGACTTCCTATGAAATCGTATTGCAAATGGACAAAACATATACCTTATGCACAAGTCAAAAAAATTTTTTAAACGATGATAATAAAATATTACTAAAGTATGTTGATACAGTTCTTATACTTGTGTAATTGACAAAAAATCAAAATAATTTTGAAAAACGGTCCAGAAAGCTCTTTTTTAAGGATGTGTGAAGTTTTCAAAATTTCTGCTATTTTTCACTTTTGACTTCCTATGAAATCATATTGCAAATGGACAAAACATATGCGGAAAAAAAAATGATAAAATTGGACAAAAGTATATTCATACAGTTCTTACACATGTGTAATTGACAAAACAAAATCGAAAGAATTTCGAAAAAAGGTCCAGAAAGCATTTTTTTAAGGGGGTGATAAGTTTTTGAATTTATTTTCACTTTTTCAAAATTTTGCTTTTGGATGTTGACTTGTGTTGCATTTGTAATATGAAAAACCACGGTGGAGCGCGCTTGCCACCTGTTGGATTTTTAAAGTGTTACACCTGGCATTTGCCATATGGCATTTGCAATCAACTTTGAATGAAACGACGCCGAATTGAGTGGTATTGGACACCGTGAATATGGTTTGTCCAGTGCCAATGACTTCCCATTCATTTTTGTCCATTTCAGGGGGGTGTTCCCTTACTTTATCAAGGGATCCTGACATCCATCAAGCTTATATCCTCAATGAGAAAGTCAAATATACTATTATACACACCTGACAACAGTGATGAAAGAGAACAAAGATATATCTAGCCAAATAGCACAAAAAGATGAAACCTCACCGGAGAGATTGTCTATTTTACAGGGTAAAGACCAAGAGGGCCAGATCCAGAGGACAAACACTATATATATAAAAGTATGTGGACACCCCTTAAAATTTGTGGGTTTGGCTATTTCAGCCACACCCGTTGCTGACAGATGTATAAAATCGAGCACACAGCCATGCAATCTACATAAACAAACATTGGCAGGAGAGTGGCCTTATTGAAGAGCTCAGTAACTTTAAATGTTTATTTTTACCTCCATTTAACTAGGAACAACAACTAGAACAAATTCTTATTTTCAATGACTGCCAAGGAACAGTGGGTAACTGCCTGTTCAGGGGCAGAACAACAGATCGGGGGTTTGAACTTGCAACCTTCTGGTTTCTAGTCTAACGCTCTAACCACTAGGCTACCCTGCTGTGACACGTCATAGGATGCCATTTTTCTAACAAGTCAGTTTGTCAAATTTCTGCCCTGATAGAACTGCCCCAGTCAACTTTAAGTGCTGTTATTGTGAAGTGGAAATGTCTAGCAGTAACAACAGCTCAGCCGTGAAGTGGTAGGCCACACAAGCTCACAGAATGGGACTGGCAAGTCCTGAAGCACATAGCGCATAAAAATCATCTGTCCTCGGTTGCAAAACTCACTACTGAGTTCCAAACTGCCTCTGTAAGCAACATCAGCACAATAACTGTTTGTTGGGAGCTTCATTTTTAAAATGTATTTTATGTCACCTTTATTTAACCAGGTAGGCAAGTTGAGAACAAGATAAAGCAAAGCAGTTCGACAGATACAACGACACAGAGTTACACATGGAGTAAAACAAACATACAGTCAATAATACAGTATAAACAAGTCTATATACAATGTGAGCAAATGAGGTGAGAAGGGAGGTAAAGGTAAAAAAGGCCATGGTGGCAAAGTAAATACAATATAGCAAGTAAAACACTGGAATGGTAGTTTTGCAGTGGAAGAATGTGCAAAGTAGAAATAAAAATAATGGGGTGCAAAGGAGCAAAATAAATTAATTAATTAAATACAGTTGGGAAAGAGGTAGTTGTTTGGGCTAAATTATAGGTGGGCTATGTACAGGTGCAGTAATCTGTGAGCTGCTCTGACAGTTGGTGCTGAATGCTAGTGAGGGAGGTAAGTGTTTCCAGTTTCAGAGAGTTTTGGGTTTTGAGTTTTGGCAGCAGAGAACTGGAAGGAGAGGCGGCCAAAGAAAGAATTGGTTTTGGGGGTGACTAGAGAGATATATCTGCTGGAGCGTGTGCTACAGGTGGGAGATGGTATGGTGACCAGCGAGCTGAGATAAGGGGGGACTTTAGCCAGCAGGGTCTTGTAGATGACATGGAGCCAGTGGGTTTGGCGACGAGTATGAAGCGAGGGCCAGCCAACGAGAGCATACAGGTCGCAATGGTGGGTAGTATATGGGGCTTTGGTGACAAACGGATTTCACTGTGATAGACTGCATCCAATTTGTTGAGTAGGGTATTGGAGGCTATTTTGTAAATGACATCGCCAAAGTCGAGGATTGGTAGGATGGTCAGTTTTACAAGGGTATGTTTGGCAGCATGAGTGAAGGATGCTTTGTTGCGAAATAGGAAGCCAATTCTAGATTTAACTTTGGATTGGAGATGTTTGATATGGGTCTGGAAAGAGATTTTACAGTCTAACCAGACACCAAAGTATTTGTAGTTGTCCACATATTCTAAGTCAGAGCCGTCCAGAGTAGTGATGTTGGACAGGTGGGTAGGTGCAGGTAGCGATCGGATGAAGAGCATGCATTTAGTTTTACTTGTATTTAAGAGCAATTGGAGGCCACGGAAGGAGAGTTGTATGGCATTGATGCTTGCCTGGAGGGTTGTTAACACAGTGTCCAAAGAAGGGCCAGAAGTATACAGAATGGTGTCATCTGCGTAGAGGTGGATCAGAGACTCACCAGCAGCAAGAGCGACCTCATTGATGTATACAGAGAAGAGAGTCGGTCCAAGAATTGAACTCTGTGGCACCCCCATAGAGACTGCCAGAGGTCCGGACAGCAGACCCTCCGATTTGACACACTGAACTCTATCAGAGAAGTAGTTGGTGATTGACAGAGTCGAAAGCCTTGGCCAGATCAATGAATACGGCTGCACAATAATGTTTCTTATCGATGGCGGTTAAGATATCGTTTAGGACCTTGAGCGTGGCTGAGGTGCACTCATGACCAGCTCTGAAACCAGATTGCATAGCAGAAAAGGTATGGTGAGATTCGAAATGGTTGGTAATCTGTTTGTTGACTTGGCTTTCGAAGACATTAGAAAGGCATGGTAGGATAGATATAGGTCTGTAACAGTTTTTGTCAAGGGTGTCCCCCCTTTGAAGAGGGGGATGACCGCAGCTGCTTTCCAATCTTTGGGAATCTCAGACGACACGAAAGAGAGGTTGTACAGGCTAGTAATAGGGGTGGCAACAATTTCGGCAGATAATTTTAGAAAGAAGGGTCCAGATTGTCTAGCCCGGCTGATTTGTAGGGGTCCAGATTTTGCAGCTCTTTCAGAACATCAGCTGAACGGATTTGGGAGAAGGAGAAATGGGGAAGGCTTGGGCGAGTTGCTGTTGGGGGTGCAGTGCTGTTGACCGGGGTAGGAGAAGCCAGGTGGAAAGCATGGCCAGCCGTAGAAAAATGCTTATTGAAATTCTCAATTATGGTGGATTTATCAGTGGTGACAGTGTTTCCTATCTTCAGTGCAGTGGGCAGCTGGGAGGAGGTGTTCTTATTCTCCATGGACTTTACAGTGTCCCAGAACTTTTTTGAGTTTGTGTTGCAGGAAGCAAATTTCTGCTTGAAAAAGCTTGCCTTGGCTTTTCTAACTGCCTGTGTATAATGGTTTCTAGCTTCCCTGAACAGCTGCATATCACGGGGGCTGTTCGATGCTAATGCAGAACGCCATAGGATGTTTTTGTGTTGGTTAAGGGCAGTCAGGTCTGGGGAGAACCAAGGGCTATATCTGTTCCTGGTTCTAAATTTCTTGAATGGGGCAGGTTTATTTAAGATGGTTAGGAAGGCATTTAAAAAAATATCCAGGCATCCTCTACTGACGGGATGAGATCAATATCCTTCCAGGATACCCCGGCCAGGTCGATTAGAAAGGCCTGCTCGCTGAAGTGTTTCAGGGAGCGTTTTACAGTGATGAGTGGAGGTCGTTTGACCGCTGACCCATTACGGATGCAGGCAATGAGGCAGTGATCGCTGAGATCTTGGTTGAAGACAGCAGAGGTGTATTTAGAGGGCAAGTTGGTTAGGATGATATCTATGAGGGTGCCCGTGTTTAAGGCTTTGGGGAGGTACCTGGTAGGTTCATTGATAATTTGTGTGAGATTGAGGGCATCGAGTTTTGATTGTAGGATGGCTGGGGTGTTAAGCATGTTCCAGTTTAGGTCGCCTAGCAGCACGAGCTCTGAAGATAGATGGGGGGCAATCAGTTCACATATGGTGTCCAGAGCACAGCTGGGGGCAGAGAGTGGTCTATTGCAGGCGGCAACGGTGAGAGACTTGTTTTTAGAGAGGTGGATTTTTAAAAGTAGAAGTTCAAATTGTTTGGGTACAGACCTGGATAGTAGGACAGAACTCTGCAGGCTATCTTTGCAGTAGATTGCAACACCGCCCCCTTTGGCAGTTCTATCTTGTCTGAAAAATGTTGTAGTTTGGAATTAAAATTTCAGAATTTTTGGTGAAGACCACCAAAAATTCTGAAATTTTAATTCCAAACTACAACATTCAGACACAGCTAGAACATCCGGGTTGGCAGAGTGTGCTAAAGCAGTGAATAGAACAAACTTAGGGAGGAGGCTTCTAATGTTAACATGCATGAAACCAAGGCTATTACGGTTACAGAAGTCTTCAAAAGAGAGCGCCTGGGGAATAGGAGTGGAGCTAGGCACTGCAGGGCCTGGATTCACCTCTACATCGCCAGCGCAACATAGGAGGAGAAGAATAAGGGTGCGGCTAAAAGCAATAAGAATTGGTCGTCTAGAACGTCTGGAACAGAGAGTAAAAGGAGGTTTCTGGGGGCGATAAAATAGCATCAAGGTATAATGTACAGACAAAGGTATGGTAGAATGTGAATACAGTGGAGGAAAACCTAGGTATTGAGTGATGAAGAGAGAGATATTGACTCTGGAAACATCATTGAAACCAGGAGATATCATTGCATGTGTGGGTGGTGGAACTAATAGGTTGGATAAGGTATAGTGAGCAGGACTAGAGGCTCTACAGTGAAATAAGCCAATTAACACTAACCAGAACAGCAATGGACAAGGCATATTGACATTAAGGAGAGGCATGCTTAGTCGAGTGATCAAAAGAGTCCGGTGAGTGGAGAGGTTGGTTGGGGGTCACGGCGATTTAGACAGCTAGCCAGGCCATAGGTAGCAAGCTAGCATAGGATGGAGGTCTGTTATTAGCCACCTCTTGCGTTCCGTCAGTAGATTAGTGGGGTTCCGTGTGGTAGAGGGGATTAATCCAAATCACACAACAACAACAAAAATAAAAACAATAGATATAGTTATAGAGGCCCAAGAAGAAAACATAATAATAATAAAAATAAATAAATTGTCCGATTGTCTATTCAGATAGCAGCCGATAAGACAGCTAACGGTTAGCAGGCCGCAGATGGGCGTTCAGGTAACGTTGCGACGGAGGAGCCAGCCGGATAACTCCTTCGGGTAGATAACGTCGGCAGTCCAGTTGTGAAGGCCCGGTGGGGCTCCGCGTAGGCAGTAAAACGGATCCGGATAGGTGACTGCAGCCCAGGAGTTATTGATGGAACTCAGGAGTGATTGACGGAGCAGGCTAGCTCCGGAATAATTGATGTTTGCTCCGGAATCGACGAAAGTCTATAGTCACACGGATAGCAGCTAGCTAGCTGTGAGATCCAGGTATGAATGTCCAGAGAGCGGTTGAAATCCAGGGACATGGAGAGAAAAATTGGTCCGGTATGTTCCGTTCCGAGCCGCGCTGCGCTGCGCCGTACAAAACTGGCGATATATTTTCGAGCTAAAGGATAGCTGATGACCACAAACCGTGGTTAATTGAATACTAATGATTTGCCAGTAAAGAAGCTAACTAGCTTCTGAACTAGCTTCTGATTAGCTTCTGGATTAGCTTCTGGCTAGCTCCTGGCTAGCTTCTGGCTAGTTTCTGGCTAGCTTCTTGGAGTTTCTGGCTACCTTCTTGGAGGATTACAGATTTGAGGTAAATAATACTTTTTTATAAATATAAATTGGTGAGGCGGGTTGCAGGAGAGTGTTTAGAAGATGAGTTGAAGGAAAATTTTAAAAAATGTATGTGAAAAAAGTTGTAAATATATATATATATACGGGACACGACAAGAAGAGGACAAAAGACGTCTGAACTGCTATGCCATCTTGGAAGAGGATGAATCAGCTTCATGAATCAGCTGCACACAAGCCTAAGATCACCATGCGCAATGCCAAGCATCGGCTGTAGCGGTGTAAAGCTCACCACAATTGGACTCTGAATCACACTTCACTACCTGGCAGTCCAACAGATGAATCTGGGTTTGGCAGATGCCAGGCCTAATCGCCCAACTTCAGTGCCCGACCTCACTAATGCTCTTGTGGCTGAATGGAAGCAAGTCCCCTTTGCAATATTTTAACATCTAGTGGAAAGCCTTCCCAGAAGAGTGGAGGCTGTTATAGCCAGTAACTGAAAGGTTCCCAGTAACTGAAAGGTTACTAGATCAAATTCCCGAGCTGACAAGTTAAAAATCTGTTGTTCAGCCCCTAAACAAGGCAGTTAACCCACTGTTCCTATATATATATATATATATATATATATATATATATATATAGCAGCAAAGGGGGGACCAACTCCATGACTTTGGAATGAGATGTTCGACGAGCAGGTGACCACATACTTTTATTATGTTACTTAGAATGAGGCAGGGGTGTGTCAATAGAGTCAATGATTTTAAAGGTGCAATATGCTGAAATCACTCTGCCATTTCCTGGTTGCTAAAATTCAAATAGTAATATATGCCATTTAGCAGATGCTTTTATCCAAAGCGACTTACAGTCATGTGTGCATACATTCTACGTATGGGTGGTCCTGGGAATTGAACCCACTACCCTGGTGTTACAAGCACCATGCTCTACCAACTGAGCTACAGAAGGACCATAGTTTGCCCAATTTCAGTTTGTGACAAAACAAGCACTGGAGGATCATTCTAAACTGCTGTGAAATACATTTTAAATTATAATATGAAAAAAAGATTGTATTTTCAGTTGTTTGAAGCTGGTGTACAAAACCGAAAGTAAAAGACTCAAACATGAAACTTAGGAAAGGGAAGCGTAGAAATAAGAACATATTTCCCACTTACTTCTTAGACTCACTTTCAATTAAAATCACAGATCTATAACTCACTTTTCTATGTGAATTTGGTCAGGTTGCCATAAAAGTTACATATTGGAACTTTAAATGCTCCGGAGTCAAGAATATTGGTATATATATCCAGCTACCAAAAAGCTGAACGGATAACAAAATATATTTGCAGGAGGGAGGAATTGCATTAAATCAAAATAATAATTTCCAATGATTTACCGTCTGCAAGGACGGGTGCCGCAAGTCAATTATATTCCCATCATAAATCAAAGATCCCTGAGAAGAAAGAATTTAAACTCGACAGCACCCAGAGGGTGATAACACCTTTTGACAGGATTTCAGTACATCTGACATGAAAATAATTTCATGACACACACTCTCATAGCCCTTGGGCATTGGTCACCAACCTTTTCTGAGCCGAGATCAAATTCAGAGTAAAATGTTTTTATTCAACATGACTTGTGCAACATTAACCTAAAAAACTGTTCTGCAACAATGAGGTTTGTGCAGAAGCTATTTGTTCATTACATTAACACTGTATATTGGCTATTCTTGAATTGCCCAGCCAATGTTGTTCTTCTCAGACCATTTAAAAATTATACCTCAAAACGTGAGGTATATGATCACACTGGTAATGTATAATTAGTGGTATTACTTGTGAACCACCCATTTAAATCATTAGCAGTTTTTTTTCTGTACTGATGGCGCCTGCATTTGATCGTCAGTCTCAGTGGAGGAAAAGGGAGAGAGACAGCAGCGGAGAGGGTCTGAATACTTATGTAAATGTGATATTTCAGTTTTTTTTATACATTTGCAAAAATGTGTAAACCTGTTTTTGCTTTGTCATTATGGGATATTGTGTTCAAATTGATGAGGAAAAAAACAATTTAATCCATTTTAGAATGTGACAAAAAATGCAAAAGACAAAAAAAGGCACATGTTTAGGTGTGGCACACATTTTGGTGGATGTATCCAAATCAAATCAAATTTATTCACATAGCCCTTCGTACATCAGCTGATATCTCAAAGTGCTGTACAGAAACCCAGCCTAAAACCCCAAACAGCAAGCAATGCAGGCCAAAACCTAGGAAGAAACCTAGAGAGGAACCAGGCTATGTGGGGTGGCCAGTACTCTTCTGGCTGTGCCGGGTGGAGATAACAGAACATGGCCAAGATGTTAAAATGTTCATAAATGACCAGCATGGTCGAATAATAATAAGGCAGAAGAGTTGAAACTGGAGCAGCAGCACGGCCAGGTGGACTGGGGACAGCAAGGAGTCATCATGTGAGGTAGTCCTGGGGCATGGTCCTAGGGCTCAGGTCCTCCGAGAGAGAGAAAGAAAGAGAGAAGGAGAGAATAAGAGAACGCACACTTAGATTCACACAGGACACAGAATAGGACAGGAGAAGTACTCCAGATATAACAAACTGACCCTAGCCCCCCCCCCCCCCACACCCGACACAAACTACTGCAGCATAAATACTGGAGGCTGAGACAGGAGGGGTCAGGAGACACTGTGGCCCCATCCGAGGACACCCCCGGACAGGGCCAAACAGGAAGGATATAACCCCACCCACTTTGCCAAAGCACAGCCCCCACACCACTAGAGGGATATCTTCAACCACCAACTTACCATCCTGAGACAAGGCTGAGTATAGCCCACAAAGATCTCCGCCATGGCACAACCCAAGGGGGGGGCGCCAACCCAGACAGGATGACCACATCAGTGAATTAACCCACTCAGGTGACCCATCCCTTCCAGGGACGGCATGAGAGAGCCCCAGTAAGCCAGTAACTCAGCCCCTGTAATAGGGTGAGAGGCAGAGAATCCCAGTGGAAAGAGGGGAACCGGCCAGGCAGAGACAGCAAGGGCGGTTCGTTGCTCCAGAGCCTTCCCGTTCACCCTCCCACTCCTGGGCCAGACTACACTCAATCATATGACCCACTGAAGAGATGAGTCTTCAGTAAAGACTTAAAGGTTGAGACAGAGTTTGCGTCTCTGACATGGGTAGGCAGACCGTTTCATTAAAATAGAGCTCTATTGGAGAAAGCCCTGCCTCCAGCTGTTTGCTTAGAAATTCTAGGGACAATTAGGAGGCCTGCGTCTTGTGACCGTAGCATACGTGTAGGTATGTACGGCAGGACCAAATCAGAGAGATAGGTCGGAGCAAGCCCATGTAATGCTTTGTAGGTTATCAGTAAAACCTTGAAATCAGCCCTCGCTTTGACAGGAAGCCAGTGTAGAGAGGCTAGCACTGGAGTAATAAGATCAAATTTGTTGGTTCTAGTCAGGATTCTAGCAGCCGTATTTTGCACCAACTGAAGTTTATTTAGTGCTTTATCTGGGTAGCCGGAAAGTAGAGCATTGCAGTAGTCTAACCTAGAAGTGACAAAAGCATGGATTCATTTTTCTGCATCATTTTTGGACAGAAAGTTTCTGATTTTTGCAATGTTACGTAGATGGAAAAAAGCTGTCCTTGAAATGGTCTTGATATGTTCTTCAAAAGAGAGATCAGGGTCCAGAGTAACGCCGAGGTCCTTCACGGTTTTATTTGAGACGACTGTACAACCATTAAGATTAATTGTCAGATTCAACAGAAGATCTCTTTGTTTCTTGGGACCTAGAACAAGCATCTCTGTTTTGACCGAGTTTAAAAGTAGAACGTTTGCAGCCATCCACTTCCTTATGTCTGAAACACATGCTTCTCGCAAGGGCAATTTTGGGGCTTCACCATGTTTCATTGAAATGTACAGCCGTGTGTCATCCGCATAGCAGTGAAAGTTAACATTATGTTTTCGAATAACATCCCCAAGAGGTAAAATATATAGTGAAAACAATAGTGGTCCTAAAACGTAACCTTGAGTAACACAGAAATTTACAGTTGATTTGTCAGATGACAAACCATTCACAGAGACAAACTGATATCTTTCCGACAGATAAGATCTAAAACAGGCAAGAACTTGTCCATGTAGACCAATTTGGGTTTCCAATCTCTCCAAAAGAATGTGGTGATCGATGGTATCAAAAGCAGCACTAAGGTCTAGGAGCACGAGGAGAGATGCAGAGCCTCGGTCCGATGCCATTAAAATGTCATTTACCACCTTCACAAGTGCCGTCTCAGTGCTATGATGGGGTCTAAAACCAGACTGAAGCATTTCATATACATTGTTTATCTTCAGGAAGGCAGTGAGTTGCTGCGCAACAGCCTTTTCTAAAATTTTTGAGAGAAATGGAAGATTCAATATAGGCCGATAGTTTTTTATATTTTCTGGGTCAAGGTTTGGCTTTTTCAAGAGAGGCTTTATTACTGCCACTTTTAGTGAGTTTGGTACATATCCGGTGGATAGAGAGCCATTTATGATGTTCAACATAGGAGGGCCAAGCACAGGAAGCAGCTCTTTCAGTAGTTTAGTTGGAATAGGGTCCAGTATGCAGCTTGAAGGTTTAAGAGATATAGTACTAAAACACTTGAGCATCTCTTGATCCTAGGTCCTGGGAGAGTTGTGCAGACTGAGCACAACTGAGCTTTGAAGGAATACGCAGATTTAAAGAGGAGTCCGTAATTTGCTTTCTAATAATCATAATCTTTTCCTCAAAGAAGTTCATGAATTTATCACTGCTAAAGTGAAAGTCATCCTCTCTTGGGGAATGCTGCTTTTTAGTTAGCTTTGCGACAGTATCAAAAAGGAATTTCGGATTGTTCTTATTTTCCTCAATTAAGTTAGAAAAATAGGATGATCGAGCAGCAGTAAGGGCTCTTCGGTACTGCACGGTACTGTCTTTCCAAGCTAGTCGGAAGACTTCCAGTTTGGTGTGGCGCCATTTCCGTTCCAATTTTCTGGAAGCTTGCTTCAGAGCTCGGGTATTTTCTGTGTACCAGGGAGCTAGTTATGAGAAATGTTTTTAGTTTTTAGGGGTGCAACTGCATCTAGGGTATTGCGCAAGGTTAAATTGAGTTCCTCAGTTAGGTGGTTAACTGATTTTTGTCCTCTGGCGTCCTTGGGTAGACAGAGGGAATCTGGAAGGACATCAAGGAATCTTTGTGTTGTCTGTGAATTTAACAGCACGACTTTTGATGTTCCTTGGTTGGGGTCTGAGCAGATAATTTGTTGCAATTGCAAACGTAATAAAATAGTGGTCCGAAAGTCCAGGATTATGAGGAAAAACATTAGGAAAACATTTATTCCATGGGACAAAACTAGGTCCAGCTGTCACGCCCTGGTCGAAGTATTTTGTGTTTTTCTTTATGTATTTGGTCAGGCCAGGGTGTGACATGGATTTTGTATGTGGTGTGTAGCTTAGTGGGATTGTAGCTTAGTGGGTTGTTCTAGGAGAGTCTATGGCTGTCTGAAGTGGTTCTCAATCAGAGGCAGGTGTTTATCGTTGTCTCTGATTGGGAGCCATATTTAGGCAGCCATATTCTTTGGTTGTATTGTGGGTGATTGTCCTGAATGTCTTGATGGCCTTGTTAGATGTTAGTTGACACATGCATAGGCTGTTTCAGTTTTCGTTTCGTTTATTGTTTTGTAGTGTTCGTGTTTAGTCGTGTTTTACGTTTGTTTAAATAAACATGGATCGCATTCGACACGATGCAGTTTGGTCCGACTCTCCTTCACCATATGAAAACCGTGACACCAGCGTATGACTGTGACAGTGAGTGGGTCCAGAGACATGTTGGACAAAACCCACTGAGTCGATGATGGCTCCGAAAGCCTTTTGGAGTGGGTCTGTGGACTTTTCCATGTGAATATTAAAGTCAAAGATTAGAATATTATCTGCTATGACCACAAGGTCCTATAGGAATTCAGGGAACGCAGTGAGGAACGCTGTATATGGCCCAGGAGGCCTGTAAACAGTAGCTATAAAAAGTGATTGAGTAGGCTGCATAGATTTCATGACTAGAAGCTCAAAAGACAAAAACGTCATTTCTTTTTTAGTAAATTGAAATTTGCTATCGTAAATGTTAGCAACACCTCCGCCTTTGCGGGATGCACGGGGGATATGGTCACTAGTGTAGGCAGGAGGTGAGGCCTCATTTAACACAGTAAATTAATCAGGCTTAAGCCATGTTTCAGTCAGGCCAATCACATCAAGATTATGATCGGTGATTAGTTCATTGACTATAATTGCCTTTGAAGTAAGGGATCTAACATTAAGTAGCCCTATTTTGAGATGTGAGGTATCATGATCTCTTTCAATAATGACAGGAATGGAGGTGGTCTTTATCCTAGTGAGATTGCTAAGGCGAACACCGCCATGTTTAGTTTTGCCCAACAGAGGTCGAGGCACAGACACTGTCTCAATGGTGATAGCTGAACTGACTACACGGACTGTGCTAGTGGCAGACTCCACTATGCTGGCAGGCTGGCTAACAGCCTGCTGCCTGGCCTGCACCCTATTTCATTGTGGAGCTAGAGGAGTTAGAGCCCTGTCTATGTTGGTAGATAAGATGAGAGCACACCTCCAGCTAGGATGGAGTCCGTCACTCCTCAGCAGGTCAGGCTTGGTCCTGTTTGTGGGTGAGTCCCAGAAAGAGGGCCAATTATCTACAAATTCTATCTTTTGGGAGGGGCAGAAAACAGTTTTCAACCAGCGATTGAGTTGTGAGACTCTGCTGTAGAGCTCATCACTCCCCCTAACTGGGAGGGGGCCAGAGAATTACTCGATGCCGACACATCTTTCTAGCTGATTTACACGCAGAAGCTATGTTGCGCTTGGTGATCTCTGACTCTTTCATCCTAACATCGTTGGTGCCGACGTGGATAACAATATCCCTATACTCTCTACACTCGCCAGTTTTAGCTTTAGCCAGCACCATCTTCAGATTAGCCTTAACGTCGGTAGCCCTGCCCCCTGGTAAACAGTGTATGATCGCTGGATGATTCATTTTAAGTCTAATACTGCGAGTAATGGAGTCGCCAATGACTAGAGTTTTCAATTTGTCAGAGCTAATGGTGGGAAGCTTCGGGGTCTCAGACCCCGTAACGAGAGGAGTAGAGACCAGAGAAGACTCGGCCTCTGACTCAGACACTCCGACTCGCTGCTTAATGGGGAAAACCGGTTGAAAGTTTCTGTCGGCTGAATGAGCGACACCGGTTGAACTTTCCTACAGCATTGTGAGAAAGTTGTCCAGCTGCGGGGACTGTGCCAGGGGATTTATACTACTATCTGTACTTACTGGTGGCACAGACGCTGTTTCATCCTTTCCTACACTGAAATGACCCTTGCCTAACGATTGCGTCTGAAGCTGGGCTTGTAGCACAGCTATCCTCGCCGAAAGGCGAGTACAGCGACTGCAATTAGAAGGCATCATGTTAATGTTACTACTTCGCGTCGGCTGTTGGAGGTCCTGACGAATCGTGTCCAGATAAAGCGTCCGGAGTGAAAAAGTTGAGAAAATATATATATATATAAACGGAAATTAAAAAGTAAAAACCGTAAAGTTGTCAGGTAGCAAAATAGGTTGGCAACAAAACGTACAGCAACTCGAAAACAAAGTCTGCCACAACCGCATTCATCCAAAATGATTCAAACCCATCTTAGAAGGTCTAAATATTTCAACATAGTAATTTCTCACTCAGGATATATCACAATTCAAAACATGAACTGAACTGTCGCTTGGGGCAAATAACTAACTCCTGAAGAGACACATGACCTAATTGTCCTGCATTTGTCATCACCAGAGAATCTGGAGGATTTATCATAAATCCAACCGACTGCTAGAAACTGACAGACAGAGAGCAGGAGGAGATTGTTGCCACTCCCTACAGCAGAAAACAGGCATTATCATACAGTGTGAAACTATGAATAATTATGTATACAAATACACTGGTATCTTATGATCACAACATTTTAATAAAATGTTAAACTAGGATGATAGATTGGTATGATAAGGTGATTTTTTTTAGGTAACTAGTAGCCAATAGTATGTGTAGTACCTTAAAGGAGGACATGGGTGTTAGCTCATTTATGTGCAAGGATACAAGACTCATACTGTATGCCCCCAGAAAGCAGCTAAACCCGTTTCAACCTCTGGTAGAGGGGAGGCCCCATCAGCAGTCTCACTAGACTAGTGTACTGAGAGAGTGTTGAGACATTAGCTAGGTCAGGACATAACTTTGTTCCAGTGCTTGACTACTGTAGACTACTAACACAGCAGGAATGAAGGAAGAAATCCCAGCTAATAATTCAAGGGAGAATGTTCCCCAGATGTTTGTGAGTGTCCAGTTTCCCGTTAGTTAGGAGAACATTCGATGTATGTTTGTGAAAACCACCTGAGAACCTATTTAGAACATAATAATGTTCTAGGCATTTTTCATGGGAACTTTGCAAGAACATTCATGTGTCCAGTTTTCTGAGGGTTTGGAGAATATTCCATCAACGTCACACCAAAAATAGACAGAACATGGTTCAAATCAAATTGTAGGTGTGGACAAACAGTGAAATGACATGTTGTCAGAATATAAAATATGAATTAAGCAATAAGAAATGCAAGGCAGTGCTGTATCATGAATACGGTCACAGGTAAATGGTGTACCGCAGCCCAATGCTATAGCCAGTCAACCCATTTACATGTCACTCTATTCATGATTCAGCACTGCTTCCCGTGCGTTATTGCTTTTTTTTAATACAGCGGGTGGGTCTAATCCTGAATGCTGATTGGTTAAAATCGCATTCCAGCCGGTGTCTATTCCACAAGTTACCACAGGCTAAATCTTTTTTTTTAAATGCCTATTTACTCTGTTCCATTTTACTGCGCAATCCACTGTCTCATCAGCCCAGCCAGTCAATTTATGAACTTGATTTCTACTATAAAAAGCATCTAGACATTATCTCACATTTCTTTTAGAATAAGATTTCGTTTTCAACAGTGGATATTTGTATAAACCTTGCTGTCTGTCTCTCCGGCATTTGCAACATTGTTTCAATATTTAAAATTCGATCTCCTGCTGACGGGTAGTAATGAACGAGTTGGGACGAGACAGACAGGCAATCATGAATCAGCTGGCATAATTTGTATGTATGTACACAAAGAAATGTCAATAGAAAAAAAGGTAAAATGAAACGAAATGCGGCTAGTTTGCAGTCTTTCCAGCTTCAGTTATTGTGTTAGCTGTGTTGTTGGCTACCTCCTCTGAAAAACAGTGTACTGATGAGTGAGCACATTTTCTATGCCAGGCGAAATCGTGCCACATTAGCTCAATGTCACAGATGTATCCAAATCCTGGCTGCACTTTTTGACGTGTAAGCAAGGGATAAGAACGTTGCCAGCCAGTATGGCAATGGAACATTTACAACGAACGACCGGGTCATGTTTATAGGCACAGAACAAAAAGACTGAACGACTGGGTCCCGTCTCTAGCAACTGAACCAATAGAACAAACGACCAGCCGGCTTGGGTAGCAACCTTCGATTTGTGTCGGGACTATGGGTGTGTTTGTAAATTCACTCTGGCCATCCACTCCGATTTCAGAGCACTCTCATCCGAGTGTGCCAGAGTGCAGAATAACTGATGAATTTACGAAAGGGCAACCAACACCCGTTAAATATGACCGGTGTCAGTAAACATTGGCAAAAAAACTCAATTACATTGTTGTCCGCAGCACAGATACAGTCCCCAAAGCTCTGGATAACATGAAAACAGTAGCTATCCAACGTTAGCCAGTTAGCGTGACTGCCGTTGTGAGGCCAGAACTCTCTGATCAACCCTACTCCTCGGCCAGAGTGTCCAACGTGCGCTCTGAAAGCTCCGAGAACGAAACGCTCTGAATTTACGAAAGGACAATCTGACAACGCTCTGAATTTACAAACGCCGCACACCAGATTGAATTTATGAACGCACCCAATATCTTGTGGAAGGAATAAATAGTATGAATAAATTCATAAAAATAATGTTTTTAATGAAAATATGTTAGTCATTATTTGAACATGTTGGTAACCAGTTGTATAAAAGTGATAATGTCCTCGAAGTCTGGCATGTGCCAATATATCCTCCAAACACCGGATTGTCGGGCATTATCACTTAAATAAAACTGTTACCAACATATTACAATAATGATGAATTACATATTTTAATTCAAGCGTAATTTTGATAAGTAAATTAATACAATTTCATTCTTCCACAAGAAGATATAATCTGGTTGTTAATTATTTTGATCATCTTGCTACAGATGTGACCCAGTCTTTAATAATTTTTGCATAGTTGCTATGCGGGTGGTGCAGTTGCCTTACCAGTCGGTGATACAGTGAATCTGTAATGTGTGATTTCGCCTAGCTCTGAAAACGTTGTCTCATCTGGGCACTGTTCACTCTCTGTATGGTACAGAGACCACTCTCTGTATGACACAGAGATCAAAATGCCAAAGTGAAACATTGTTTCCTAGGTCGGACAGGCAGACAGCGAGGCTAAATATTATGCCGCTAGATAAATACAAGAGATGATATGGACAGCAACATGTACATGATATTTTTATGGAGGCGCTGTGATACTTTTCAAATGGAACTTTAAGCAGGCATAGTGTGCCTGTGATGTCCAATAGGGCATTGTGTTTCCAACTTAATATTTGACACGCTTTGACATACATAATTACATTGTGCATGTTCATTTACTGTATACAGTCATTATTATTCAGCATGTCCTCACCTGGGATTTGAACATAATTCCAATATTTCTGGTCGAAATGATAAAATCAGTATGTGTTCCTTGTTCTTCATGATGCTCTCTGCACTTTTAACGGACCTCTGAGAGAATCTGGTGCATTTATACGGAGACTTGATTACACACAGGTGGATTGTATTTATCATCATTAGTCATTTAGGTCAACATTGGATCATTCAGAGATCCTCACTGAACTTCTGGAGAGAGTTTGCTGCACTGAAAGTAAAAGGGCTGAATAATTTTGCACGCCCAATTTTTCAGTTTTTGATTTGTTAGAAAAGTTTGAAATATCCAATAAATGTTGTTCCACTTCATGATTGTGTCCCACTTGTTGTTGATTCTTCACAAACAAATACAGTTTTATATCTTTATGTTTGAAGCCCTAAATGTGGCAAACGGTCGCAAAGTTCAAGGGGGGCGAATACTTTCGCAAGGCACTGTATCTACACAAACCAAATCACATAACTTTAAATGAACTTACTTCACAGAGAAAAAAACTATACATAATACATGTAATAAATTAACTAAAGATGTATTCAACGTTTTTAACAAATAAAACATAAATCCAATACAACTTGAAATCATCAGCATGGTAATAAAGAACATAGCAAAGACTGGATATTTCCCAAATAAATTGTTTATTTTATATTTTTGTGTAGCTACAACATCTACAGTGGGGCAAAAAAGTATTTAGTCAGCCACCAATTGTGCAAGTTCTCCCACTTCAAAAGATGAGAGAGGCCTGTCATTTTCATCATAGGTACACTTCAACTATGACATACAAAATGAGAAAAAAAATCCAGAAAATCACATTGTAGGATTTTTAATGAATTTATTTGCAAATGATGGTGGAAAATAAGTATTGCATGCATGAAACAATCAGAAAACAAAACACAATTAGGATACCGAAAGCAATTACTGAAAATAATTTATATTTTGGCATCTTAAATATGTAGAAATAGGCCTCCCGGGTGGCGCAGTGCTAGCTGTGCCACCAGAGACTCTGGGTTCGAGCCCAGGCTCTGTCGCAGCCAGCCGCGACCGGGAGGTCCATGGGGCGATGCACAATTGGCCTAGCGTCGTCCGTGTTAGGGAGGGTTTGGCCGGTAGGGATATCCTTGTCTCATTGCGCACTAGTGACTCCTGTGATGGGCCGGGTGCAGTGCACGCTGACCAGTTCGCTAGGTGTACAGTGTTTCTTCCGACACATTGGTGTGGCTGGCTTCCGGGTTGGGTGTGCGCTGTGTTAAGAAGCAGTGCGGCTTGGTTGGGTTGTGTTTTGGAGGACACATGGTTCTCGACCTTCATCTCTCCCGAGCCTGCACGGGAAAATATATATATATATATATATATAGAAATGTACTGTAGTTATGACAATTCATACTATTTTCCAAAATGAATTATTGTTGAAAAAAAATATTTATAAAAATGCTGGGTAAAAAATAACCACATTTTATTCATTTTGACAACCCAGCGCTGGTTCAATATTGGACAAACACAGCAGTTGATTAATTTATGTAATCCTTGGTTTATTTTCAGTGCCATCATAATTTCAATTTGCTTGCATATTTTTGCCTTTCTACTATTTCACCCCCTCCCTTTCCTACACACACAATCAAGATACAATGTTGAATTTCAAATACTTCATTATTGCCATACATCACGTCAGATAATGTACAAGAATATATATATATATTTTTAAATAGCACATCTAAAAAATCCCTATTGTCCAAATATTTCTTATTTTACAAGTTAAGATTTCATAAGATGATTATTATAATTTATTTATATTATTTAATGAACCAAACAGTCCAAACATCCGACTAAAGTGTCAGTTGAACTTGATGTGCACACTCAGATTGCAAATAATATCAGTTTTATCCATAATAATCTCATAATATATACTGAACCAAAATATAAACGCAATATGTAAAATATTGGTCCCGTGTGTCATGAGATGAAATAAAATATTCACCGAAAAATTCCATACACACAAAAAGCTTCTCTGTGAAATGTTGTGCACAAATTTCTTTACATCCCTGTTAGTGAGCACTTCTCCTTTGCCAAGATAACCCATCCACTTGACAGATGTGGCATATCAAGAAGCTGATTAAACAGCATGATTACACAGGTTTCACCTTGTGCTGGGGACAATAAAAGGCCACTCTAAAATGTGCAGTTTTGTCACAACACAATGCCACAAATGTGTCAAGTTGAGGGAGCGTGCAATTCTTATGCTGACTGCAGGAATGTCCACCAAAGCTGTTGCCAGATAATTTAATGTACATTTCTCTACCATACGCCACTTCTGTTGTTTTAGAGAATTTGGCAGCACGTCCAATTGGCCTCATAACCGCAGACCATGTGTACCCACGCCAGCCCAGGACCTCCACATCTGGCTTCTTTACATTTACATTTACATTTAAGTCATTTAGCAGACGCTCTTATCCAGAGCGACTTACAAATTGGTGCATTCACCTTATGACATCCAGTGGAACAGCCACTTTACAATAGTGCATCTAAATATTTTAAGGGGGGTGAGAAGGATTACTTTATCCTATCCTAAGTATTCCTTAAAGAGGTGGGGTTTCAGGTGTCTCCGGAAGGTGGTGATTGACTCCGCTGTCCTGGCGTCGTGAGGGAGTTTGTTCCACCATTGGGGAGCCAGAGCAGCGAACAGTTTTGACTGGGCTGAGCGGGAACTGTACTTCCTCAGTGGTAGGGAGGCGAGCAGGCCAGAGGTGGATGAACGCAGTGCCCTTATTTGGGTGTAGGGCCTGATCAGAGCCTGGAGGTACTGAGGTGCCGTTCCTCTCACAGCTCCGTAGGCAAGCACCATGGTCTTGTAGCGGATGCGAGCTTCAACTGGAAGCCAGTGGAGAGAGCGGAGGAGCGGGGTGACGTGAGAGAACTTGGGAAGGTTGAACACTAGACGGGCTGCGGCGTTCTGGATGAGTTGTAGGGGTTTAATGGCACAGGCAGGGAGCCCAGCCAACAGCGAGTTGCAATAATCCAGACGGGAGATGACAAGTGCCTGGATTAGGACCTGCGCCGCTTCCTGTGTGAGGCAGGGTCGTACTCTGCGGATGTTGTAGAGCATGAACCTACAGGAACGGGCCACCGCCTTGATGTTAGTTGAGAACGACAGGGTGTTGTCCAGGATCACGCCAAGGTTCTTAGCGCTCTGAGCGTTCTGCGCTCTTTACCTGTGGCATTGTCTGAGACCATCCACCCAGACAGCTGATGAAACTGAGGAGTATTAATGTCTGTAATAAAGTATTTTTGTGGGGGAAAACGTATTCTGTTTGGCTGGGCCTGGCTCCCCAGTGGGTGGGCCTGGCTCCGAAGTGGGTGACCCTATGCCCTCCCAGGCCCACCTATGGCTGTGCCCCTGCTCAGTCGTGATAGATTAAGGCCTAATGAATTTATTTCAGTTGACTGATTTCCTTATGCACTGTAACTCAGTAAAATTGTTGAAAGTGTTGCATGTTGCGTTTATATTTTTTGATCAGAATAGATAGCCTACCCCACTATACAGTATGTGTGATCTGTTGGCTAGAGTGCATGTGCCAAGACCAGAGTGGGCACATTTGCTATATAACGAAAGCATAGAGCTGAAAATGCGATGGAAACCCATTTAACTTGTATTTTTTAAAGTCATCACGCACAGCCTTTTCTCCGCAAAAATCATGGAATCATCTCCGGTGGGAAAATGTGCTTATGGTTTATGCAGGTTTTAGAATATTTGCATGAATGTCGCAAATTGGATGGAAATGTTCCTAATGTCTTGGAGTGTGTAGATATGCGTAACATTTTTTGGAATAGTGTTTTATTCAAGGTTTACAAAATGACATTCTAATTTCCACATCAATCTCAGGATGACCATCCACTATTTAAACTTAAGGGCTGCAAGTTAATGAAGGACTTTCTGGTCTCATTGAAGCTGGGTGGGAATGTCTTCCTCTTGTCGACTGGTGTTGGGAGGACCACTGGCTGAAGTCTTAAAGCGATGTCAGCTTGTGTATCTGGAGAGAAGAATGTTTAGTGAATAACTTGATTGTTTCAGACTAAAAATGAATGAGCCTCTGACGCACCACCAGCAGGATCATTTCGAAATATACCTGCACTTCTTGGGCCTGCTTGTCCCTGGGCTGGCAAAGGTACGATTTTTGTCCTTGAAGACCGATCCAGTGAGTTTCCCCCGAGAAGTCCGGGTTTAAAATGTCGAAGTCCTGAGCAAATCTGTAGTAAAGCAGACAATTACTTTAAAATATATTGTACAACAGATAACATTTACATATCTAGAAACATTAATGGCATCACAGTTGCTCAGATCCACATGTTCTCAAATCTCCTGACTTCAGAGTCTGGAATGGCTCTTTGAGGTCGTCTGCACAATGTGTTGATAATGAAGGGGGGCTGTACTTTTGCAGGTTGGTGCTCCTCTGTGTTTTTCTCACTCAAACTGTTATGCAGGTGAATGAGGACCCAAAAGCGACTTGGCGAAAACAGAGTCTTTAATCCAGTAAAGTAATTCTACAAACATAAGACATAATTCCACTCGTAATGACGAGAACAGACTGGAGACTCGATCTTGAACAGCAGGTTGCCTCGGAAAGGCACTTGAACTTAGCAGACTCAGACACCTGCTCACCACGCAGCATCTGAGGGAAACACGACACGACAGGGCGATACACAAACACAACACGGTGAACAATAGACAAGGATCCGACAGGACAGGAACGGAAAACAAGGGAAGAAATAGGGACTCTAATCAGGGGAAAAGATAAGGAACAGGTGTGGGAAGACTAAATGATTGATTAGGGGAATAGGAACAGCTGGGAGCAGGAACGGAACGATAGAGAGAAGAGAGAGAGGAAGGGAGAGAGAAAAAGGGGAACGAACCTAAAAAGACCAGCAGGGGGAAAACGAACAGAGGGAAAAGCAAAATGACAAGACAAAATAAGACAAAACATGACAGTACCCCCCCACTCACCGAGCGCCTCCTGGCGCTCTCGAGGAGGAACACTGGCGGCAACGGAGGAAATCATAGATCAAACGGTCCAGCACGTCCCGAGAAAGAATCCAACTCCTCTCCTCAGGACCGTAACGAAAAACGATAAAAAGGGAAACTAGGGTACTACTAAAAAAAAAAAAAAAAAAAATGAGACACGGGTAGAGAACTGAAAGCTTTAGAGCAAACAGGACCAAACAGGCCAGGAGAGTAACAACTAGGGACAGACTGAGACACAGCAAGGGCAGGAACAAGAACAGGAGAGATGCGATGGCAGGGAACAGACTGAGACCCAGCAAGACCAGGAGCAGAAGCAGAAAAAAATTACCAGACTTCTGCGCGCAGTCTGAACACGCAGCCACGAAACGGCGCGTGTCACGCTCCTGAGTAGGCCACCAAAACCGCTGGCGAATAGAAGCAAGCGTACCCCGAACGCCGGGATGGCCAGCTAACTTGGCAGAGTGAGCCCACTGAAGAACAGCCAGACGAGTAGAAACAGGAACGAAAAGAAGGTTACTAGGACAAGCGCGCGGCGACGCAGTGTGCGTGAGTGCTTGCTTAACCTGTCTCTCAATTCCCCAGACAGTCAACCCGACAACACGCCCAACAGGAAGGATCCCTCGGGATCGGTAGAAGCCACAGAAGAACTAAAGAGACGGGATAAAGCATGAGGCTTGGTGTTCTTAGTACCCGGGCAATAAGAAATAACGAACTCGAAACGAGCGAAAAACAACGCCCAACGAGCATGACGCGCATTCAGTCGTTTGGCATAACGGATGTACTCAAGGTTCCTTTGGTCAGTCCAAACGACAAAAGGAACGGTCGCCCCTCCAACCACTGTCGCCATTTGCCTAGGGCTAAACGGATGGCGAGCAGTTCGCGGTTAGCCACATCATAGTTACGTTCCGACGGTGACAGGCGATGAGAAAAATACGCACAAGGGTGGACCCCATCGTCAGTATCGGAGCGCTGGGACAGAATGGCTCCCACGCCCACCCCGACGCGTCAACCTCAACAATAAACTGTTTAGTGACGTCAGGTGCAACAAGGATAGGAGCGGATGCAAAACGCTTCTTAAAGAGATCAGAACAACAATCATACGACCGGTGAGGAGGAAGGGAGTTGGTTCTGGACCGACTGAAGACCGTGCGCAGACCATGATATTCCTCCGGCACTCCTGTCAAATCACCAGGTTCCTCCTGAGAAGAGGGGACAGAACAAACAGGAGAAATAGCAGACATTAAACACTTCACATGACAAGAAACGTTCCAGGAAAGGATAGAATTACTAGACCAATCAAAAGAAGGATTATGACACACTAGCCAGGGATGACCCAAAACAACAGGTGTAAAAGGTGAACAAAAAATCAAAAAAGAAATGGTCTCACTATGGTTACCAGATACAGTGAGGGTTAAAGGTAGTGTTTCATATAATATACTGGGGAGAGGACTACCATCCAAGGCAAACATGACCGTGGGCTCCCTAACTGTCTGAGAGGAATGTCATGTTCCCGCGCCCAGGCTTCGTCCATAAAACAGCCCTCTGCCCCAGAGTCTATTAATGCACTGCAGGAAGCTGCCGATCCGGTCCAGCGTAGATGGACCGGTAAGGTAGTACATGTACTTGACGGAGAGGACCGTCTAGTAGCGCTTATCAGTCGCCCTCCGCTTACTGATGAGCTCTGGCCTTTAACTGGACATGAAATGACAAAATGACCAGCGGAACCGCAATAGAGACAGAGGCGGTTGGTGATTCTCCGTTCCCTCTCCTTAGTCGAGATACGAATACCCCCAGCTGCATGGGCTCAACACCTGAGTCAGTGGGGAAAGACGGTAGTGTCGGAGAGAGGGGAGACACAGTTAACGCGAGCTCTCTTCTATGAGCTCGGTGACGAAGATCTACCCGTCGTTCAATGCGAATAGCGAGTTCAATCAAAGAATCCACGCTGGATGGAACCTCCCGAGAGAGAATCTCATCCTTAACCTTAGCGTGGAGTCCCTCCAGAAAACGAGCGAGCAACGCCTGCTCGTTCCAGTTACTGGAGGCAGCAAGAGTGCGAAACTCTATAGAGTAATCCGTTATGGATCGATTACCTTGACATAGGGAAGACAGGGACCAGGAAGCTTCTTTCCCAAAAACTGAGCGATCAAAAACCCTTATCATCTCCTCTTTAAAGTTCAGATAATTGTTAGTACACTCAGCGCTTGCCTCCCAGATAGCTGTGCCCCACTGCCGAGCCCGACCAGTAAGGAGTGATATGACGTAGGCAATCCGAGCTCTCTCTCTTGAGTATGTGTTGGGTTGGAGAGAGAACACGATATCACACTGGGTGAGAAAGGAGCGGCACTCAGTGGGCTGCCCAGAATAACATGGTGGGTTATTAACCCTAGGTTCCGGAGGCTCGGAAGAACCGGAAGTAGCTGGTGACACGAGACGAAGACTCTGATACTGTCCTGAGAAGTCGGAGACCTGAGCGGCCAGGGTCTCAACGGCATGCCGAGCAGCAGACAATTCCTGCTCGTGTCTGCCGAGCATCGCTCCCTGGAACTCGAGAGTAGAGTAGAGAGAATCCATAGTCGCTGGGTCCATTCTTGGTCGGATCCTTCTGTTATGCAGGTGAATGAGGACCCAAAAGCGACTTGGCGAAAACAGAGTCTTTAATCCAGTAAAGTAATTCTACAAACATAAGACATAATTCCACTCGTAATGACGAGAACAGACTGGAGACTCGATCTTGAACAGCAGGTTGCCTCGGAAAGGCACTTGAACTTAGCAGACTCAGACACCTGCTCACCACGCAGCATCTGAGGGAAACACGACACGACAGGGCGATACACAAACACAACACGGTGAACAATAGACAAGGATCCGACAGGACAGGAACGGAAAACAAGGGAAGAAATAGGGACTCTAATCAGGGGAAAAGATAAGGAACAGGTGTGGGAAGACTAAATGATTGATTAGGGGAATAGGAACAGCTGGGAGCAGGAACGGAACGATAGAGAGAAGAGAGAGAGGAAGGGAGAGAGAAAAAGGGGAACGAACCTAAAAAGACCAGCAGGGGGAAAACGAACAGAGGGAAAAGCAAAATGACAAGACAAAATAAGACAAAACATGACACAAACACCCACAGCCACACATAGCCCCTGAGTGCCACCCCCCCCCCCCTTCTATAACAATGGTAGGATTTTCAAATTCAAACAATGAGAGATCTTAACCCCGGAAAAAAAGAAACTTTTGAGAGAACCAATCAAACCCCGTTGCACAATTTATTAGCGAATATTGCATTAATTAACAAACAACCTCCTTTCCAGACCAGTGTGGTTACAGCTCCCCCTGCGCTGTGAGTCACGTGGGTCGTTGCCAGCCAGGCTAGTTAATCACAAGAAACAGAATGAAATTCAAGTCTAATGTTTTTGTAAAACATTTTACCCACCATGCCTTGAGTATCCAGCAGAAGCCGATACTCTTGGACTATCTCGGACTGTCTTGGCCACATTCAGTCTGGTCCACTGAGCCCTCTGGATCGCGGTCTCCTTCATGTACTCCGCAACCTGGTTTGCCGACCAGATGTTGTTCAGCCACATGGTCCTCTGGGCTGCCTTCTCAAATATGACTGTTATGAGCACAAACTATTCAATGAATTATCAATCATTTTTAACAACGTTTTCAAAATGCACATCTTTCAACGTGTACCTGGCAAGACCCGGCTACTGCTCCAGCTTGGTGTGTCCGCAGTCCTATGTATTCATGTGTGTGTCCCAAGGACCTCCTCTGGTGTATAATAAAGGTGGTGTTTACAGACTACTCACTGTGTGTACGGCTTTTATGTTATTTAACTTTAGGATATAGTCAAGCCTTCCAAAAGCAAGTGTGTTTCCTGGTCAATCTCTTCCGCTACGAAAGAGAGGGTAAAAGGGGTACATGGTCAGTTGCATAACAGAATGCTCCAATTTCAACTGTTCTGCCTTATTATTATTCGACCATGCTGGTCAATTATGAACATTTGAACATCTTGGCCATGTTCTGTTATAATCTCCACCCGGCACAGCCAGAAGAGGACTGGCCACCCCACATATGCCTTCTCTAATTCTCACCAGCTACAATATTTCTGTATACTATCTGCTGCTGTTGTGCACTTGAGCAAGGCACTTTACCCCTTAGTGCCCATGAGCTACTCCCAGCCTGTGATGTGTGTGTTGTATGTCAGGTTGGACACCGTGACAGAATTTCTGTGCAAATGATCAATAAAGCAAGTATGGTAAAATGAAGGCCAGATTATTTGGTAGCTGTGCATGTAATGTACCTAGTCCCAAAGTGGCCGCATGGTTCTAAGAGGCTCTGGTGAAGTTAGTGTAAATGAGGACTTGGTGGACTGTATATTCTTTAGGTTAGGTTTTACTTTGTGCTGTGTGCTGGTAAGGGCACAGATGACCGACAGGTAGGATTCCAGTTGAGGTGGCTTAATAATGCTGAAGATGCACAGGCACGGAACAGCACCACAGAGAGTATGTAGTATAGATGGGCTAAGACACTTGGTCGTCTGGCAACTTGCTTCAACCAAAGTGTGTGTGTGGTCTGCAAGTAAGGAGATAAATAAAGATACAATAGATAAAGATACAATGATTGAATACAATCTCCAATTCACATCACATATAAACAATATGCATGTCTATAACATGACTATGGTTACTTAATGCTATGCAGGACCATACAGAGCAATAAAACGTGACCGTGACTACACTCATTTGAGATCATAGGGGTGCCGCCGCAGGTGTACTACAAAGCATAGCACTATCATTTTCAGTACAGGGCTACAATTGCACAATGAACTTGAATACCTCTAAACACTGAAATACAATGTAATACCATACACGTATACAATTACAGAGCATATAAACAATGCACTGGGGGATATTATCCGATACAAATGCAGGGTTAAATGTCCGAAGTGATATGACAACCAAAACAGAGCTAGCCAGCATACAATAGTAAGCTCACAGAATAACCTACTAATTAGCATAACCATAAATATGACATTACTGTTGCAGGGTGCATGTTAAAACTTCTTAGGGATTTGGTTCCGCTGGCGGAACCAAATCAGCGGAAATTTCAGAGCGCCACCTATAGTTTTCGATAAAAATCTAACTTTCATTAAGACACACATGCAAGGTACTGAATTAAAGCTACACTCGTTGTGAATCTAGCCACCAAGTCAGATTTGTAAAATGCTTTTCGGCAAAAGCATGAGAAGCTATCATCTGATAGCATGCACCCCCCAGAATACCAGACCTTCACCTAAACAACAGATTTTGCGGTAGCCGGCGCTACCCAAAACGCAGAAATAAAATATAAAACATTCATTACCTTTGACGAGCTTCTTTCTTGGCACTCCTATATATCCCATAAACATCACAATTGGGTCTTTTTCCCGATTAAATCCGTCATTGTATAGCCAAAATGTTGTTTTCTGAAGACCGGTCTGAGCCAGGAATACTCCCTTTTACAAGACGCAACGTCACTTTTTAAAATTACAAAGGTTGCCTATAAACTTTTACAAATCACTTCAAACTACTTTTCTAAACCAACTTTAAGTATTAATAAACGTTAATAATCTATCAAATTGATCACAGGGCGATCTGTATTCGATAGCAGCAAGTCTTGAAATCATCTTCCATGTTTTCAATTTCACAACATCCTGGGGCGAGCCCCAAGAAAGGAAGTGCCCTTACGTCATTTAACCAAGGATAAAGCAGGAAAAAATGCCAGTACTGGCGACATCGTGTGGAAGCTGTAGGAATTGTACTGAATGCCTTGTTTTTTTGTCTGTCTCCTTAGACAATACATTGACTGGCGGATTCATATTTTTGGGGGGTTTTTGGTGAATAGTTTTTCGAGGGATTTTTACTCCGAAACACGTTCTGTTATAGCCACAGACACAATTTAACCAGTTTTAGACTTCAGAGTGTTTTCTATCCACACATACTTATCATATGCATATACTATATTCCTGGCATGAGTAGCAGGACTTTGAAATGTTGCACGATTTTTTACAAAAAGCTGCGAAAATTTGCATCATCCCTAAGACGTAGACATAAACTACCTGAAGGATATGAATTACAGTACCAGTGAAAAGTTTGGACACACCTACTCATTCAAGGGTTTTTCTTAATTTTTAAAACTATTTTCTACATTGTAGATTAACAGTGAAGACATCCAAACAATGAAATAACACATATGGAATCAGTAACCAAAAAAGTGTTAAACTAAGAAACATATATTTTAGATTCTTCAAAGTAGCCACAGCTTTGCACACTCTTAGCATTCTCTCAACCAGCTTCATGATGTAGTCACCTGGAATGCATTTCAATTAACAGGTGTGCCTTGCTAAAATTTCGTTTGTGGAATTTCTTTCCTTCTTAATGTGTTTGAGCCAATCAGTTGTGTTGTCACAAGGTAGGGGTAGTATACAGAAGATAGCCCTATTTGGTAAAAGACCAAGTCCATATTATGGCAAGAGCAGCTCAAATAAGCAAAGAGAAATGACATTCCATCATTACTTTAAGACATGACAGTCCGTCAATGCGGAACATGTCAAGATCTTTCAAAGTTTCTTCAAGTGCAGTCACAACAACAATCAAGCGCTATGATGAAACTGGCTCTCACGAGGATCACCACAGGAAAGGAAGAACCAAAGTTCCTTAGAGTTACCAGCCTCAGAAATTGCAGCCCAAATGAATGCTTAACATTTATTTCACCTTTATTTAACCAAGTAGGCTAGTTGAGAACAATTTCTCATTTGCAACTGCGACCTGAACAAGATAAAGCATAGAAATTTGACACATACAACAACACAGAGTTACACATGGAATAAATAAAACATAGTCAATAATACAGTAGAACAAAATAAAACAAAAAGTCTATATAGAGTTAAGGCAATAAATAGGCCATGGTGGTGAAGTAATTATAATATAGCAATTAAACACTGGAATGGTAGATGTGCAGAAGATGAATGTGCAAGTAGAGATACTGGGGTGCAAAGGAGCAAGATAAACAAATAAATACTGTATGGGGATGAGGTAGGTAGATAGATGGGCTATGTACAGGTTCCCTTGACTGTACTGGTTTTCAATTACTTCTGATAGTGGCAGCTTTAGTTGGGGAGAAGGATGGATTGAGGAGGATGGATGCAAATTCTATTAGCTAGTTAACGTTAGAGTTTACCTTAAATGAGATGTAGCCAAGTTAGTTTAGCTAGCTAGCTATGGTTCTAACATTTATTTAATTCTGTCCATAAATACAGAGGTTAATGACAATCAATGAGCTTTGTAAAGATATGCTGAATGAGTGGAACCTGGTCTCTTTGATTCCAAGGTTTGAGGGTAAGTAAAACTGAGAAATTCCTTTTTTGAGAGTGGGAACAAAGCTTTGGGTGAAGGAACACGGATTTTCATTGACCCTATGTAAAACAGCATCTACATCTTCCGAATTGTCATTGATAACCAATAGTATAATCTTAATGGAAACTTGAAACATATGTAAGTTAGTGGTAAACTATGTAAGTTAGTGGTGGCCTGGTCCCAGATATGTTTGTGTTGTCTTGCGAACTCCTATGGTCATTGTCACGGGAAGTTGGCAAGACTGCACAAACTGATCTGGCACCAGACAAGGAAGTTAGTGGTACTCTTACCAGATGTTGTAACTTCAGACATGAGCAGCCCCTGTTCGTATGACATGAAGCCCAACACAGAGAAGATGGCAAACCCAGCAACAAAGCTTGGATCGTACATTCACAAAATACACCACGAATGTGTCCACCTAAATTAGGTAAAACTGGTATGAAAAGGTAAGATCAGCTCAGGTCAAATCTCATAGATTGAATTTCTTCTGTACATGAATTCAAATAACTACACTTTAGATAAGCTAAATCTTCAGAGAACGGACAATAAAGAAGAGAAGGCAGAAGCATGCTAGCCTTAACAGCCAAATGCAGACATTTTATATCAATATGTGTAACAAGTAAGTACCTTACTGTAATAGAGTTCCATTAAAATGGGCAAAAATAGCTTATTAGCAAAGAAATATTACTCAAGTAAGAATTTTGCTATAACTCTCTGGGTGTGGTCTGAGTGGGGAAGGGACAACTGAAAACTAGCTGGTATTGGCAGAGAGGTTTAGTTATTGGTCTTTAAAAAATATACCACATGGTGATATCACCATGGAAAGCCAAAACTCCCGCCCATGCAAACCTGCTGATTAGAATGTCATGTTTAGATTATATTTTCAACCAGCAACTATCAGGAAATAACACTGAACATTCATAGAACGTTCTTTGTGTTCTGAGAACGGAATTTAAAGCGTATTGATGTTAAAGGTAGACTCGTGATATGATGTAGATGCAGAAAGTAAACCGCATAGTGGGTCAATTTCCGCAAATACTAAGAGTTGACACGTGAGGCTCAACATCTCCACTGTTGTGGTCCCGTGGCTCCCACGCTATGAACAGCCGAAAGCGAACCCGTGCACATGCGCAGATAGTGTGTGTGTGACCGTGTGAGAGCAGTCTTGTATCTCGCTCATCTCAATATCTGCGGTACTGCTCGTGGCAATGTCATTTAGCTGAGTCTACCTTTAATGTGATTTTATTTTTATTTTTAGAACAATCCCAGAATATTGCCAAGAACTGCATTCTTTGAACGTTCTGAGAACATCACTTAAATCACACCATTTTTGAGAATGTTCCCAGAATGTAGTAAACATATTACATTAAATATGACCACATGGGAATTTGTTTGGAATTTTCTGTGGAAGTACTGAAAAGACTATTGATTGTACAGATGAACGTGGTACCTTCAGGCATTTGGAAATTGCTCCCAAGGATGAACCAGACTTGTGGAGTACTACAATTATTTTCTGAGGTCTTTGCTGATTTCTGTTCATTGTCCCATGATGTCAAGCAAAGAGGCACTGAGTTTGAAGGTAGGCCTTGAAATACATCCACAGGTACACCTCCAATTGACTCAAATGATGTCAATTTGCCAATCAGAAGCTTCTAAAGCCATGACATAATTTTCTGGAATTTTCCAAGCTGTTTAAAGGCACAGTCAACTTACTGTGTGTAAACCTCTGACCCACTGGATTTGTGATACAGTGAATTATAAGTGAAATAATCTGTCTGTAAACAATTGTTGGAAAAATTACTTGTGTCATGCACAAAGTAAATGTCCTAACCAACTTGCCAAAACTATAGTTTGGGGTACTGTCACAGATTCCCCTGGTACCCCTGCTCAATCCTTGCACCAGCTCCGGAGGTCTACGTCACCGGCCTCTAGGCGTCACTTAACTGTCTCATTATGCACACCTGATTCCCTTTCCCTTGATTAGCAATTGTATATATGTGCCCTCTGTGCACCATTTGTTTTGTCGGTTATGGTTCCCATGTCCGTTTAGCTCTGTGAGTACCTGTGCTTTGTTATTTCTGCCTTCGTGCTGCGTGTATGGTGCACTTGTTATTATAGGTCTCGCCTTGTGTCGTGTATTGCGGGTCTCATCCTGTGTATTTATTCGAGGTTTTACCTCGCTCTGTTGTTCGGGTTACATCCCTGTGTTTTTTTATATGTGTTTGTTTTGGGCTTCGTCCCGTGCTTTTTCATGGCATGTTGTATATTTTGGGTGGAGTATTAACCCCCCCCCCCATTTACAAATTCCTGCGCCGGTCTCCAATCATTTATATAATGTGACAGATATCCCTTTCTATTCTCAAAACAATGTTCTGGGCGTACTGCCAAATTGCAGACACTGATAACGAGGGTTCCTCCCAGGCACGATCAAGCAGTCACTTGCATGAACCCAGTCAAATTGGTTATTAGAAAAGCACAAGCATAACATTTTCCTGAAGTTACAGCCAGTAATGATGTTTTCATCTGATTGTTCAGCGAATCACTTCTAAAAAGTCGGTTAACTTCAAACAATCGTCCAAAATAATTCCAGCAGTCGAACAGTGTGAACCCACCAACCATGTTAAAAAATACATGTATTTAAATGTTGTTTTAATTACGTTTTTTCTGGTGTTGCTGCAGCACCCTGAGCACCCCTACTTACATTTACATTTAAGTCATTTAGCAGACGCTCTTATCCAGAGCGACTTACAAATTGGTGCATTCACCTTATGACATCCAGTGGAACAGCCACTTTACAATAGTGCATCTAAATATTTTAAGGGGGGTGAGAAGGATTACTTTATCCTATCCTAAGTATTCCTTAAAGAGGTGGGGTTTCAGGTGTCTCCGGAAGGTGGTGATTGACTCCGCTGTCCTGGCGTCGTGAGGGAGTTTGTTCCACCATTGGGGAGCCAGAGCAGCGAACAGTTTTGACTGGGCTGAGCGGGAACTGTACTTCCTCAGTGGTAGGGAGACGAGCAGGCCAGAGGTGGATGAACGCAGTGCCCTTATTTGGGTGTAGGGCCTGATCAGAGCCTGGAGGTACTGAGGTGCCGTTCCCCTCACAGCTCCGTAGGCAAGCACCATGGTCTTGTAGCGGATGCGAGCTTCAACTGGAAGCCAGTGGAGAGAGCGGAGGAGCGGGGTGACGTGAGAGAACTTGGGAAGGTTGAACACTAGACGGGCTGCGGCGTTCTGGATGAGTTGTAGGGGTTTAATGGCACAGGCAGGGAGCCCAGCCAACAGCGAGTTGCAGTAATCCAGACGGGAGATGACAAGTGCCTAGATTACTTCCTGCGGCTATGATCCCAACTGTCCTTCAATTTGGAATGGGCTGAAACTATCTCAGAGAGAGCATCCGAGTGAGCAAAATAGCACCCCTCTGTCTTACTTTATGTATGACATGCCTTACTCTTTTTGGCCAGACAGCATCAGATACATGGACTACACATACTGAGACAAAGGGGCACTGTTTCACTCGCTGGGATGCTTTATTTTATTCTGTGCTCATCTCGGTTAAATAAATGATCAATGGGCAAGGAGGTACGGTAGGGCATGCCAGGTCTAGGGGTGACCACATGTCCCTGATTGTGTGGGACAATCATGTACCTCAACAAATTCAAACACCAAAAAAATATTGATTTGTCCTGTATTTCAGTCATACATTCCAACCTGTCTCTTGCAGTCATGTTGCGCGTATGATAAAATGTATATTATAAGGATGTGGTAGCTAAGCCTACTGGTCATATTAAACACTTCTCCAATTGTTGTTGAGATCTGATAATCTGCGCAGAGCAGAGAAAGACCAATTTCATAGGCAATTGTCAACCAATCCTATTTCTCAAATAATTTAGGGCTAAATTCCAGCTAAACTTAAAAGGACAGTAGGCCTAACTACTTACAAAAAGCGCGCTTCTGATGAAGAGCTACAAAAGTAAATTGGTGTATTATACTGAAGGAGAGCCTATAAGGTCATTTCATCAAATGTGAGGCTTTCCATGCTTATTAGTTGCTCATTCAACATACAGTATTTGCTGCTACCTCATTGAATCCCATTTTAAAAGTCTCCCTAACTGTTTTACATTCCCTGAGACCAACCAGAAATGTTTCATTGGCCAAATATTTTCATAAGGCCACACATGGTCTCTCATTTCTACATCCCCAAGGCAAAAGAGTAGGCTATAGGTGCGCTTCAATTGCTTGTTCAGTGCAATGGATAACAGCGGTGTATTGCTGCCAGAGCCACCCATTCCTCACAAAGTAGGCCTAAAGTTACATCAAAGCGAAATCCATGTCTTGGAAGGTCACATAATGATTCATTTGTATTCTACATAACATAAAATATAATAGCATAGTATAACTTCACTGTTGTTACACTAAAACACCACCTAATTTCTCATGAGATGTATAGGATGGTTAGCTAAATAGTAAAAATAAATTGAATGGGCCAAAACTCAACAGCGCGTGCCAGTGGTGTGCATGTAAGTGTATGCACAGCTGTGTTCTAGAATATTGGACAGTTGGCTTTCATACATTTTGAATTCTCAGCGCAGCTCAAGCAAATTCTCCAACTGTCAACACATTCAAATGACTAGAGGATGAGTACCAGAGCCGCGTTTGTTGGGAATTTGGGCTGTGTGTCACCCGCAGATTGTGATCTCAGAGCCGCATAGCTACGTTAACAGCATCCGTTGACTCTGGTTTACACTTCAGGCCTGTCCATAACGCCGGCCCTGATCATGACTAATGTATCATTGGCTCCAGAGGCTTCACCTTCAAAATGTGTTGGTATAAGCCTTAGACCAATGTGTGTCTTGTTCTGGATTATTAATGCATTCTTATCTCTACTTGATTGATTAAATAACACATCTTTAATTAAATAAATCCTTTGGATATTGACTTAACTGTAACTCTCCAAGATGGTCGGAATCAAACACTAATCCCTGAGAACAGCCTTCAGGACTTCGACAACACTGTTTTACAGACAGACATATTGAGATGTTTTAGATATCATATTATAAAGCAATAATGCTGTAGTTGTCCAGTTTGGTGGTTAAATGCAGTTCCACGGGGCCCTGCATGGTCCAAGCAAGGGGGCAGAGAGAAAAATGTGCGGTTTTATAGATAAGCTAATGCTATTTTACCTTTTTTTCCGTGAGGCTAGGTTAAAATGTTGCCAGGACCAGCAAGGGGAGTGGGCCCGATTCTTTCATTGGGCTGAATAAGCCCAGAATTCATCGCGACACTCCTCTACCGGGCTGACTCCCTTCCCGTCTGTTCTGGGTTATCAGCCAGCCGTGGACTCCCAGACAGACCTAAGCTCCTCCGGTGGACGAGTGTTTCAGGCACGGTATGGAACGATGCCTACGTGAAACTCCAGCGCGCCGTCAGAAAGAGCAGCTGGATCTCCACCTTAGTGAGGCTCCTGTGTTCCATCCTGGTGACCGCGTCTGGTTCTCTACCAGGAACCTCTCGCTCAGCCTGCCCTGTAAGAAGCTGAGTCCCCAGTTCGTGGTCCACCGTTCAAGGTCCTCCGAATGGTCAACAAAGTAACTTACAGATTACAACTCCCCACTAACTACCGGATCTCTCATGTTTCCCTCCTCAGGCTGGTGGTTCCTGGTCCTTTGGCTGATGCCGTCCCCCACAACACCCCTCCACCTCCCTTGGATATCGAGGGGAGCCACACCTATGCCATCAGATCACTCCTGGACTCCCGACGTCGTGGGGGTCGGCTCCAAAACCTGGTGGACTGGGAGGGGTACGGTCCAGAGGAGAGGTGCTGAGTTCCGGTGGACGACATTCTAGATCCCAACACCACCCGAGAATTTCACCTTCGCCGTCCGGACCAGCCCGCTCTTCACCCTCGGGGCCTTCCTCCTGGCCCGGCATCATCCTGCGACTGGAGCAGGGGGGGGGGGGGTGTACTGTCACGTCAACGCGTGCTACGAGTGGGTACTGCTATGGTGACCAGCGAGCTGAGATAAGGTGGGGCTTTACCTAGCAGAGACTTGTAGATAACCTGTAGCCAGTGGGTTTGGCGACGAGTATGAAGCGAGGGCCAGCCAATGAGAGCGTTCAGGTCGCAGTGGTGAGTAGTGTATGGGGCTTTGGTGGCAAAACAAATGGCACTGTGATAGACTACATCCAGTTTGCTGAGTAGAGTGTTGGAGGCTATTTCATCGATGACAAGTCAAGGATCGGTAGGATGGTCAGTTTTACGAGGCCTGCCCGGTACCTCTTGCTCTCCGGTTATCCGGGTAGCCGGAAAGTAGAGCATTGCAGTAGTCTAACCTAGAAGTGACAAAAGCATGGATTCATTTTTCTGCATCATTTTTGGACAGAAAGTTTCTGATTTTTGCAATGTTACGTAGATGGAAAAAAGCTGTCCTTGAAACAGTCTTGATATCTTCTTCAAGAGAGAGATCAGGGTCCAGTGTAATGCCGAGGTCCTTCACAGTTTTATTTGAGACGACTGTACAACCATTAAGATTAATTGTCAGATTCAACAGAATATCTCTTTGTTTCTTGGGACCTAGAACAAGCATCTATGTTTTGTCCGAGTTTAAAAGTAGAAAGTTTGCAGCCATCCACCTCCTTAAGTTCCTCGGCATACACATCACAGACAATCTGAATTGGTCCACTCACACAGACAGCATCGTGAAGAAGGCGCAGCAGCGCCTCTTCAACCTCAGGAGGCTGAAGAAATTTGGCTTGTCACCAAAAGCACTCACAAGCTTCTACAGATGCACAATCGAGAGCATCCTGGCGGGCTGTATCAGCGCCTGGTACGGCAACTGCTCCGCCCTCAACCGTAAGGCTCTCCAGAGGGTAGTGAGGTCTGCACAACGCATCACCGGGGGCAAACTACCTGCCCTCCAGGACACCTACACCACCCGATGTTACAGGAAGGCCATAAAGATCATCAAGGACATCAACCACCCGAGCCACTGCCTGTTCACCCCGCTATCATCCAGAAGGTGAGGTCAGTACAGGTGCATCAAAGCTGGGACCGAGAGACTGAAAAACAGCTTCTATCTCAAGGCCATCAGACTGTTAAACAGCCACCACTAACATTGAGTGGCTGCTGCCAACACACTGACATTGACACTGACTCAACTCCAGCCACTTTAATAATGGGAATTGATGGGAAATGATGTAAATATATCTCTAGCCACTTTAAACAATGCTACCTTATATAATGTTACTTACCCTACATTATTCATCTCATATGCATACGTATATACTGTACTCTATATCATCGACTGCATCCTTATGTAATACATGTATCACTAGCCACTTTAACTATGCCACTTTGTTTACATACTCATCTCATATGTATATACTGTACTCGATACCATCTACTGTATCTTGCCTATGCTGCCCTGTACCATCACTCATTCATATATCCTTATGTACATATTCTTTATCCCCTTACACTGTGTATAAGACAGTAGTTTGGAATTGTTAGTTAGATTACTTGTTGGTTATTACTGCATTGTCGGAACTAGAAGCACAAGCATTTCGCTACACTCACATTAACATCTGCTAACCATGTGTATGTGACAAATACAATTTGATTTGATTTGATTTGGTTTGATTTGAACACATGCATCTACCGAGGGCAATTTTAGGGCTTCACCATGTTTCATTGAAATGTACAGCTGTGTGTCATCCGCATAGCAGTGAAAGTTAACATTATGTTTTCGAATGACATCCCCAAAAGGTAAAATATATAGTGAAAACAATAGTGGTCCTAAAACGGAACCTTGAGGAACACCAAAATGTACAGTTGATTTGTCAGAGGACAAACCATTCACAGAGACAAACTGATATCTTTCCGACAGATAAGATCTAAACCAGGCCAGAACTTGTCCGTGTAGAGCAATTTGGGTTTCCAATCTCTCCAAAAGAATGTGGTGATCGATGGTATCAAAAGCAGCACTAAGGTCTAGGAGCACGAGGACAGATGCAGAGCCTCGGTCTGATGCCATTAAAAGGTCATTTACCACCTTCACAAGTGCAGTCTCAGTGCTATGGTGGGGTCTAAAACCAGACTGAAGCATTTCATATACATTGTTTGTCTTCAGGAAGGCGGTGAGTTGCTGTGCAACAGATACGGCCACTATCTTGCTGAAACATTGCATACTCTGTTAAAGCTCCCCAAAGCACACACATACCTGGGTCTCTCCTCTTTTCAGTTCACTGCAGCTAGCGACTGGAATGAGCTGCAAAAAAACTCAAACTACATTCTAAGACTCAATCATGGACACTCTTACTGACACTTGTGGCTGCTTTGTGTGATGTATTGTTGTCTCTACCTTTTTTCCCTTTGTGCTGTTGTCTGTGCCCATTAATGTTTGTACCATGTTTGTGCTGCTACCATGTTATGCTGCTGCCATGTTGTGTTGCTACCGTGTTGGTCATGTTGTGTTGCTACCATGCTGTGTTGTCATGTGTTGCTGCCATGCTGTGTTGTTGTCTTCGGTCTCTCATTATGTAGCGTTGTGATATCTCTCTTTTCATGATGTATGTTTTCACCTACATTTTTATTCTTAATCCCAGCCCCTGTCGCTGCCGGAGGCCTTTTGCCTCTTGGCAGGCCATAATTGTGAATAATAATTTGTTCTTAACTGACTTGCCTAGTTAAATAAAGGTTAAATAGAAAAAGTTATTTTATATATATATATATATATAGATAGATACAGTACCAGTCAAAAGTTTGGACACCCCTACACATTCAAGGGTTTTTCTTTATTTTTATTATTTTCTACATTGTAGAATAATAGTGAAGACATCAAAACTATGAAATAACACATTTGGAATCATGTAGTGACCAAACAACTGTTAAACAAATCTAAATATATTTTTTATTTTAGATTCTTAAAAGCAGCCACCCTTTGCCTTGATGACAGCTTTGCACACTCTTGGCATTCTCTCAACCAGCTTCATGAGGAATGCTTTTACAAATAGTCTTGAAGGAGTTCCCACATATGCTGGGCACTTGTGGGCTGCTTTTCCTTGACTCCAACTCATTCCAAAACATCTCAATTGGGTTGAGGTCGGGTGATTGTAGAGGCCTGGTCATCTGATGCAGCACTCCATCACTCTCCTTCTTGGCCAAATAGCCCTTACACAGCCTGAAGGTGTGTGCTGGGTTATTGTCCTGTTAAAAAAACAAATGATAGTCCCACTAAGCGCAAACCAGATGGATTTGTGTTTGCCCCACCAAGATTTACATGTTAAAATCACCACTGCACACCACACATAACAACAATAATTGTGCATCTGTCTGTCCCATGTGTGTGAATGGTTGAATTGCTCCTTATCATTCAGGTATCCAATAGCATTGAGAATGTGTTTACATACAGAAGCTTACAACACAGCTGTTGTACATTCCTGTCTGACTTGTACAGACATAGCCTATATTATCACACATGTAATAATAATAATATAATAATAATATATATGCCATTTAGCAGACGCTTTTATCCAAAGCGACTTACAGTCATGTGTGCATACATTATACGTATGGGTGGTCCCGGGAATCGAACCCACTACCCTGGCGTTACAAGCACCATGCTCTACCAACTGAGCTACAGAAGGACCATGTCCTGTAAGACACGTCCTGTACTGTCATCTAGTGGACTCAGCGGGTCAGCGTAACCAAAAGACATGCTAAACTACAAACCTCCTCCCCCACCCTTTTATTTGACCTGATACTTACTAATTACTTATAAATTAAATGGTAAACTAATTATGATACTAACCTAATAATTATATGATCAAAACATAATGTTTTCTGGGCATCAATTAAAACAAGCACTAGATAATTGCTATTTGTGTATTTGGAAGTAAGTACCGGAAATAAGGTACTGTAACCAAATAATACCCTAGTAAACATTAGTTCAACAAATGAAAGAGGACTGTAAAATAAGGAAGTGCAACAACCACATCTCTAGTATATTTTTCATATTCAAATCATATTCAAATTAATTGTTCATGCCCCTGATAAATACACTGAGATTTGAATAGACATTTGTTTACTGTTCATATAGAATGGCTGTGAGACAAAAAATAATAATAATATTTCAAAAAGTGCATTCTACCCACAACATCAGGATAAGCCTATTACAAGTAGATAGGCCTACATGCTTGGCAGTAGGTGTTGTTGTCTTTACATCCTGTAGGTATGATATCTGATTGGTGTAACAATACAGAGGCGGATGCAAGATGCAAGCAATGATGGTTTAATGAATACAATTTACAGCAGCAACAGGACAGACAGACGGTACTCAGACGGAATCCGACCCAGGGACTAGGGCGCATCTTCCGGTGATAGCGTGCTGAGAAATCCAGGGGAGTGTGTCCGGATGTGTAGGAAGGAGCACAGCAGATAATCCACACAAGGGCGGCAAGAGATGAGTACGGACACACGACACAACCTCAGGGAAGTAACGACACAACCTCAGGGAAGTAACAACGATCTGACAACAAGAAACACTGGTTACAGAACATATAAAGGGAAGATAAGTGGTTCCAGCTGGCGCAGACAATCAGGCCGAGATTGGGAACCACGCCCACACAAACACGAGAGAGAGAGAGAGAGAGAGAGAGAGAGGCAGTGGATTCATGAACCGTGACAATACCCCCCCCCTAGGAACGCCTCTTGGCGTTCCCAGGCAAATTTACCTGTCGATTGAAATCATCGATAAGGGAGTGATCCAGAATGTCCCTAGCAGGTACCCAACTTCTCTCCTCCGGGCCGTAACCCTCCCAGTCCACCAAGTACTGGAATCCGCGTCCCCTCCTTCTAGAGTCCAAAATACGATTGACAGAAAAGGTGGGTTCCCCATCAACAAGTCGTGGCGGCGGGGGAACCGGGACCGGTGGGTTAATGCGTGCCTGAAACACAAGTTTTATTTTAGACACATGAAAGGTAGGATGAATTCTCCTATATGCCGGAGGAAGCTTGAGCCGGACCGCCACCGGACTAATGATCCTGGTGACTTTGAACGGGCCGATAAATTTGGGGGCAAGCTTGTTCAAAACGGATCGGAGTGGAATGTTCTTAGTAGAAAGCCACACTCTTTGGCCAACAACGTATACCGGAGGCTTCAACCGGTGGCGATCGGCCTTAGCCTTGGTGCGCGCCCCCACCCGGAGAAGAGTCTCACGGGCTCTGCTCCATGCGTGACGGCACCTCTGGATGAAAGCGTGAGCGGAGGGAACAGTGACCTCGGACTCCGTACTGGGAAAGATAGGTGGCTGGTAACCTAAACTACACTCAAACGGAGAGAGACCCGTGGCTGCCACTGGCAACGGATTGTGAGCGTACTCAACCATAGAGAGTTGTTGACTCCAGGAAGAGGGATTCTTAGAAACCAAACATCGCAACACTCTCTCCAAATCTTGGTTGGCCCTCTCCGTTTGACCGTTGCTCTGGGGATGAAACCCTGAAGACAGGCTGACACTCGCTCCCAGTAACCTACAAAACTCTTGCCAAAACTTGGACACAAATTGGGGCCCCTGTCAGAAACTACGTCCATCGGCAGGCCATGTAAGCGAAAGACGTGATCCACGACAGTTACCGCTGTCTCCTTGGCAGATGGTAATTTAGGCAAGGGAATAAAATGAGCCGCCTTCGAGAACCGGTCCACCACGGTCAAAACAACCGTCTTGCCCTGGGAGGGTGGAAGGCCGGTAACAAAATCTAGCGCGATGTGGGACCAGGGTCTCGAAGGGACCGACAGCGGTTGGAGTAACCCATCTGGGGGTTGATTAGAAGTCTTCCCAGTGGCACAAACCGAGCAAGCCAAGACGAAACTGTGAATGTCACGAGCCATCAGTGGCCACCAAAAGCGTTGCTTAACCAAAAAGCTAGTGCGGCTGACTCCTGGATGACACGCTACGTTGGAGCAATGCCCCCACCGAATAACATCGGACCGACACCCCTCCGGCACAAACAACCGATTAGGCGGGCAACCGGGCGGAGGCGTTACCCCTTCTAAGGCCGTTTTGACCCTCGATTCAACCTCCCATGTAAGTGTGGAGACCACTAGGGTCCCGGGTAGGATGCACTCGGGAGTGGATGGGCATCGGAATGGTCAAAAATGCGAGAAAGGGAATCGGGTTTGACATTCTTGGAACCCGGGCGATACGAGAGAGAGAAGTCAAAACGTCCGAAAAAGAGTGCCCACCGCGCCTGCCTGGAGTTGAGTCGCTTGGCGGTTCTGATATATTCCAAATTTTTGTGATCGGTCCAAACTATAAAAGGTACCCCCGACCCCTCGAACCAATGGCGCCACTCCTCCAGTGCTAACTTCACTGCTAACAACTCTCTGTTGCCAATGTCGTAGTTGCGTTCCGCAGGTGATAACCGATGGGAAAGGAACGCGCAAGAGTGCATCTTGTCGTCAGAAGAGGAACGTTGGGAAAGTACCGCACCTACCCCCACCTCTGAAGCGTCCACCTCCACCACGAACTGACGCGAGGGATCGGGAGCTATGAGGATGGGAGCCGAAACAAAGCAGCTCTTGAGTTTGGCGAATGCAGCCTCGGCTGTATCGGACCACCTGAACGTCACTCTGGGGGAGGTTAAGGCGGTAAGAGGAGCGACTATCTGACTAAAGTTGGGAACGAAACGCCGGTAGAAATTGGCGAATCCCAGAAACCTCTGTAGGGCCTTACGGGAATCTGGGCTTGGCCAATCCACCACAGCCTTAACCTTGTCAGGATCCATGCGAATACCTTCAGTCGAGACGATGTAACCTAGGAATGGAACGGATTGTGCATGAAAAATGCATTTCTCCGCCTTGACAAAAAGTCCATTCTCAACAACCTCTGAAGCACTCGTCTGACGTGCTGAACGTGTTCCTGGAAAGAAGAAGAAAATATCAGTATGTCATCCAGATAAACATATATGAACTGATAAATCATATCTCTCAGCACGTCATTGACGAGTGCCTGGAAAACCGCTGGGGAGTTGGATAGCCCAAAAGGCATGACCAAATATTCGAAGTGCCCTCTGGGGGTGTTAAACGCGGTCTTCCATTCGTCCCCCCCCCTTATGCGAACCAAATTATATGCATTACGTAAATCCAACTTAGTGAACACGGATGCTCCCTGTAACCTTTCAAAGGCTGAGGACATCAACGGTAAGGGATAGGTATTCTTCACTGTGATGTTATTCAACCCACGGTAATCAACGCAAGGACGCAGAGATCCGTCCTTCTTCCCCACAAAGAAGAACCCCGCCCACGCTGGAGAAGAGGAAGGACGAATGAATCCAGATGCCAGAGAATCGGCCCACGCTTGGATTGCGTCCTACCTGACAGGTCGCTCCTACCAGGTGGCGTGACGAGAATCTGTCTCCTCACCACGCGCTCTCACCACTGGTGTCCCCCAGGGCTCTGTTCTAGGCCCTCTCCTATTCTCGCTATACACCAAGTCACTTGGCTCTGTCATAACCTCACATGGTCTCTCCTATCATTGCTATGCAGACGACACACAACTAATCTTCTCCTTTCCCCCTTCTGATGACCAGGTGGCGAATCGCATCTCTGCATGTCTGGCAGACATATCAGTGTGGATGACGGATCACCACCTCAAGCTGAACCTCGGCAAGACGGAGCTGCTCTTCCTCCCGGGGAAGGACTGCCCGTTCCATGATCTCGCCATCACGGTTGACAACTCCATTGTGTCCTCCTCCCAGAGCGCTAAGAACATTGGCGTGATCCTGGACAACACCCTGTCGTTCTCAACCAACATCAAGGCGGTGGCCCGTTCCTGTAGGTTCATGCTCTACAACATCCGCAGAGTACGACCCTGCCTCACACAGGAAGCGGCGCAGGTCCTAATCCAGGCACTTGTCATCTCCCGTCTGGATTACTGCAACTCGCTGTTGGCTGGGCTCCCTGCCTGTGCCATTAAACCCCTTCAACTCATCCAGAACGCCGCAGCCCGTCTGGTGTTCAACCTTCCCAAGTTCTCTTACGTCACCCCGCTCCTCCGTTCTCTCCACTGGCTTCCAGTTGAAGCTCGCATTCGCTACAAGACCATGGTGCTTGCCTACGGAGCTGTGAGGGGAACGGCACCTCAGTACCTCCAGGCTCTGATCAGGCCCTACACCCAAACAAGGGCACTGCGTTCATCCACCTCTGGCCTGCTCGCCTCCCTACCACTGAGGAAGTACAGCTCCCGCTCAGCCCAGTCAAAACTGTTCGCTGTTCTGGCCCCCCAATGGTGGAACAAACTCCCTCACGACGCCAGGACAGCGGAGTCAATCACCACCTTCCGGAGACACCTGAAACCCCACCTCTTTAAGGAATACCTAGGATAGGATAAGTATTCCCTCTCACCCCCCTTTAAGATTTAGATGCACTATTGTAAAGTGACTGTTCCACTGGATGTCATAAGGTGAATGCACCAATTTGTAAGTCGCTCTGGATAAAAGCGTCTGCTAAATGACTTAAATGTAATGTAAATGTAATCAGAGATGTATCTCTCCATAGCCTCCCTCTCCGGAACAGAGAGTGAATATAACTTGCCTTTAGGCGGAGACTCACCTGGCAATAATTCTATTGCACAGTCATAGGGACGATGCGGAGGAAGAGAAGCAGCACGGGACTTACTGAACACCTCCTTCAGGTCAAGGTATTCAACGGGCACGTTAGACAAATCCACTGCCTCCTCTAGAAACACAGAATCAGACACAGACGAACAAGCAGACACTAAACAGGACTCAAGACACTTGTTACTCCACATGGATATAGAGTTATGAACCCAGTCAACTCTGGGGTTGTGTTGGGTGAGCCAAGGGTGGCCGAGAACTAATGGTGCAAGGGGTGAGTCCATGAGTAGAAATGATAGTGTCTCAGTGTGATTGCCAGAAGTGATGAGTATGACAGGTTCAGTGGTGTGAGAAATGTTGGGGAGTTCTTGACCATTGAGAGCGTTGACGGATATCTTGTGCGTGAGTGAGTTGATAGGAATCTGGAGTTTGTGAGCGAGCTTGATGTCCATGAAATTACCCTCTGCTCCTGAGTCCAGTAAAGCTTGGGTGTCGTGCGTGTGGGTGGCCCATCTTAGTCTTACCGGGAGGAGAGTAGATGATGAGGTCTTCTCTGTGGTGACACCACCCGATAGTAGCCTCATGCTTACTACCGGGCCTGATCTTTTACCGGGCAGGAGTGGATAAAGTGGCCCGCTCTACCACAGTAGTCCATTTAAACTCCTGGGAAGGTCCAGAACATAAATCTCCTTCTGGATCCAGCCCATGCAGGAACATGTCCCACTGCGCCTCCTCGTTCCACTGACACTCTGCGGCCAGAGTGCGGAATTGGATGGAGTATTCCGATACGGAACGGTCTCCTTAGCGAAGGTCAGCGAGTAGTCTGGCCGCCTCCCTACCCGCCACGGCCCGATCGAAGACCCTTCTCATCTCCTCGGAGAGTGTCTGGAAAGAGGTGCAGCATGGGTCCTGGTTCGCCCACACCGCCGTTCCCCAAAGAGCCGCTTTGCCTGATAGCAGTGTGAGTACGAATGCTACCTTAGACTGTTCACGGTTGAAGGTCCGTGGCTGCAACGAGAAATGCATGGAACATCTCGTAAGAAAAGCTCTGCAATAGTCAGGATCACCTGAATAACCCTCTGGTGTCGGTAGCCGTGGCTCTAGCTGGGAATCCGGCTCTGGCGGGGCGGGTTGAACTGCCGGTGTAGGTGGCGCAGCGGAACCCCTCAGATGTTGTAATTGTTGGGTCAGCTGGGATACCTGCGTCGCAATGGCTTGTACTGCCCGACCTGTGCTGGAGATGTTCTCCTCTTGTTGATCCATTCTCGTGATACTGCGGGAAATGAATTCGGTCAGACTCGTTGAACTCGCTGCATCCATGGTCTGGTCAGATCATCCTGTAACAATACAGAGGCGGATGCAAGATGCAAGCAACGATGGTTTAATGAATACAATTTACAGCAGCAACAGGACAGACAGACGGTACTCAGACGGAATCCGACCCAGGGACTAGGGCGCATCTTCCGGTGATAGCGTGCTGAGAAATCCAGGGGAGTGTGTCCGGATGTGTAGGAAGGAGCACAGCAGATAATCCACACAAGGGCGGCGAGAGATGAGCACGGACACACGACACAACCTCAGGGAAGTAACGACACAACCTCAGGGAAGTAACAACACAACCTCAGGGAAGTAACAACGATCTGACAACAAGAAACACTGGTTACAGAACATATAAAGGGAAGATAAGTGGTTCCAGCTGGCACAGACAATCAGGCCGAGATTGGGAACCACGCCCACACAAACACGAGAGAGAGAGAGAGAGAGAGAGAGAGAGAGAGAGAGAGAGAGGCAGTGGATTCATGAACCGTGACAATTGGAGGTTAACTTTACAGTAATGCTATTGGTCAACAGCTCATATGTTATAAAGGGGTCTCACTTTCATTGTCTGTCTCTTCTCTGTTCCAGACCTGCTGTGGTGAGAGACACTGTTTTTCTCTCGTCCTCTCCCATGCGCTATGGGCCATTTCTCTCTCTCCCTCTCTGATCATGCTTAGATACTTCATGTTGTGTTAATGTCAGTATTACCTTGTAACGCTTCATGCCTTGTATAATGTTTAGTTCATTTTACAATTATATTAAATCTATTTGTCTTTGATATAGACAATTCTCAGACCTTTCTTGCTAAATCACTTTTATGGAGTCCGATAAACATTTTAATAGACTTTGTCATATTAAATTGCAAAGTATTATTTTGGGTCGATTGTGGAATATATATTATATAGTTATTCATAAAATATTACTCCACTGCAGTGTTATTAACTATAACTACCTTCTATTACATGTGTTATTAACTTGTATTATCCGTGTTAACTGTTATAACCTGTTATTAACTGTTATTCATATATTATTAACTCTAAAAGTGTCAACTGGGGGTACATTTTTACCCTAAAGTGCCAAAAGGGACAATTTTGAAAGCATTTTTTAAATCCTTTTTTAGGACTTTGTAATCAAACAACTTACCAACAAAAAACAATTAGCTATGATTTCTGTGTTAATATGGAGGAATGTAAAATAATCTATCTTTTGTATAGTACTATGCTGATTTTTTAAAACTTTGAGATAAAATAACCACATTTGGCATAGAGGTAGATGTACACTAGTACAAATGTATGTGGACACCTGCGCGTTGAACATCTCATTCCAAAATCATGGGCATTAATATGGAGTTGGTCCCCCTTTGCTGCTATAACAGCCTCCACTCTTCTGGGAAAGCTTTCCACTAGATGTTGGAACATTGCTACAGCGACTTGCTTCCATTCAGCCACAAGAGCATTAGTGAGGTTGAGCACTGATGTTGGGATATTAGGCCTGGCTCGAGGTCGGCATTCCAATTCACCAAACACCAAAGGTGTTCAATGGGGTTGAGGTTAGAGCTCTGTGCAGGCCAGTCATGTTCTTCTACATCGATCTCGGCAAACCATTTCTGTATGGACCTCGCTTTGTGCACGAGGGCATTGTCATGCTGAAACAGGAAAGGGCCTTCCCCAGACTGTTGCCCCAAAGTTGGAAGAACAAAATCGTCTAGAATATAATTTTATGCTGTAGCGTTAAGACTTCCCTTAACTGGAACTAAGTGGCCTAGTCCAAACCATGAAAAACAGCCCCAGACCATTATTCCTCATCCACCAAACTTTACAGTTAGCACTATGCATTCGGGCAGGTAGCATTCTCCTGGCATCCGCCAAACCAAGATTTGTCCGTCAGACTGCCAGATGGTGATGCGCGATTCATCATTTCAGAGAATGTGTTTCCACTGCTCCAGAGTCCAATGGCGGCAAGCTTTACACCACTCCAACCGATGCTTGGCATTGCGCATGATCTTAGGCTTGTGGCAGCAGCTCGGCCATGGAAACCCATTTCATGAAGCTCCCGACGAACAATTATTGTGCTGACGTTGCTTTCAGAGGCAGTTTGGAACTGGGTAGTGAGTGTTGCAACCGATGACAGATGATTTTTACCCGCTACGTGCTTCAGCACTCGGCGGTCCTGTTCTGTGAGCTTGTGTGGCCTACCACTTCGCGGCTGAGCCGTTGTTGCTCCTAGACTTTTCCACTTCACAATAACAGCTGACCGGGGCAGCTCTAGCAGGGCAGACATTTTACGAACTGACTTGTTAGAAAAGTGGCATCCTATGACGGTGCCACGTTGAAAGTCACTGAGCTCTTCAGTACGTGCCATTCCATTATCAATGTATGTCTATGGAGATTGCATGGCTGTGTGCTCGATTTTTACACCTGTAAAGCAATGGCTGTGGCTGAAATAGCCGAATCCACTAATTTAAAGGGTTGTCCACATACCCTACATGGCCAAAAGAATGTATCACTAAAAAGTAATAGATGTTTATTTTTTACGACAGTAACACTGTTTTACAATTCAGGAAGACTGTTTTGAGATAAACGCACCAAATCTGTCACAGAGCTAGATTTACGGAGAAAAAGAGAGTGAAATCTAGCTATACAGTAAATCTGACTTTACAGCTAAAATTTTGTACACTGTCATAGCCCACTAGTCATTGCATTCAATAGCCCTCAGGCACCAACAGTCCCCTTAACACCCCCCTTCTGGTGATTACTATGTACTAGAGGTCCCACTAAATCCCAGGAGGATATACTGTATCTACCATGTAAATGTCTCAAGAGATACCTGGATTCTAATACTTCAATTTGTGCAATATATTGGCCACTTTCTCGATGAAATTGCAATTGTAATTCAAAAAATATAAATACATCCTGTATTTAACCTCCAGTCAATGTCTCCATACCAAGTTGAGAGTCTCATCTTTCTCATCTTTTCATATCCTGAAAATGTTTACTAATGAATGTAGCAACAGTCAGGTTGATACAAAAACCATATTCAATTAAATTGGCCAACTTTGATGCCAGAACACCAACATGCCGTACAGTAATACCAGTAACACAATGTGAAACCAATAAGATTATTTCAAACAAATTTGATCAATTTATTAGAAATATTTTTAATTACAAATCATTTCAGATTTTAAAAAATGGGTTGATTAAATATGAACAATTTAAACGAGGGTTATTGGTCAAAGATTAAGACCAAAAGATGAAGCCTTGGATTTACAAACTACAGGCCACTAAATACCCGGGTTTAAATGAAGATATGGATTTCTCACCCTTCCTGTAGGGTCGTGATGGGTCCATTTGCTGTCATCTCGTGGATATTTTGCTCTATTGCCCTCAGCTATGGTTAGACTGTTGTTGTTCTAGTGTACTATGGTATATTTAGCTTTCTTATTCTTGACACTTCTCTCAGTCATATGTAAGGTTAGAACTACCTTTTAGTGTTCTGATACCTCTAGTTTGGAGTTGTATTTTTATGATAACATAGCTACAGTATTTCAATGTGTATAGTATTGTTTACTAGGCGTGTCCAATCAATTGTGTAACCACTCCCCCTTCCAATTAGGGCCAATTGATAAGCTGTTTAAAAGAGGACCTTGTATTCCTCTTTTTTGTACTCCCTGGCGAAGGTCATGCAGTCGAAACGCGTCGTTAAAAAAAAACGTTGTTTCTATTGAACATGCCATACTAATAAAGGCATTTTAATCAATTATATGAAGAGTGCCTTGGTCCTCCTTACTTTTAGATGAAGCCTATTGACTAAAATGTATCTTTCAAAACACAACATTGTCATACAAACATATAAGACATGTCCACTAGAACATTAGAAACACTAACATTGAACATGAACTTAAAATGTTTTCCTAACCACACTGATACAAACATTTTGTATGCAGTAAAACATGTTAATGGAATTTTTCCAAAATTGTTCTTCACTTTTACTTCAGATATGTTTGTCTTTGCCACGTGATTGTGTCGCGTACATCTCTTATCATCTCTGAGCCAATCTCCATTGCTTTCTAGCTACCGATAGCTTCTTTACCAGTCGCCAGTTAACATCTGCCACTTTCACACGGTCAGGAGCTCCTCCAAGTACTTCCAGATACTGTGGCAAATTTGAACAGATCTTTTGTTCACTGGCAGCAGCTCTGGCATCAGACAGACAATCTGGTCACCCTCATACCAGTTGATATCATCTCTTGGGCTTGGCCAGCAGAACTTGTTGACACCATTCCTGTGCATGCACTTTGACATTATGTTCTTCAACCTCCAGTATAATGCCAGGGTATGGTTGTTCATCGTAGTTCAAGATACACTACTGTCCACTGTGGTGACTCGATGACATCTGGACAAAGTGGAGGTGAGGTGTCCAGGTCAATGACATCTGGTTGATGTGGAGGTGAGAGATCACAGCCATTAGACAGCATGGGAACTTCTTGGAGTCCATTTCTATTTATTTTATTTTACCAGGTAAGTTGACTGAGAACACGTTCTCATTTACACCAACGACCTGGGGAATAGTTACAGGGGAGATGAATGAGCCGAATGAGCCGGAAAGAGTGCCTCCTACTGGCATCCAACACCACTTCCAGCAGCATCTGGACTCCCATCCAGGGACTGACCAGGACCAACCCTGCTTAGCTTCAGAAGAAATCCAGCAGTAGGATGCAGGGTAGTATGCTGCTGGCTGTCCATAACATGGGCAACCCCACACGCCTTCCGCTGCTTGGCAGAGACAACTTACATCTCTATATTTTAGGTTGCCAGGTGTTAAATTTACAACCTGGTGCATTCGCATGGTTCCTTTCACGGTAACCAGAGGTAACCTCAGACATCTTCTGTGCCTGTCTTTCCACCTCTTCCTCGCTGATATAATGCAACTGTATTTGACTGCAAGAGTCCCTCAACTCCTGGTAGAAAGACATTGCTTCCGTTATGTCTCTCCCGTGGCGGACCAAGAAGTCGGCTGACCTCTTTAATGAACACCCCACTCCATCTGGAGCACCTTTACCGTGACTGGCTTCAAAACAAGTTCCACGTAGTCCCCTGGAAGCCCTTCTTGTAAGGTTCTGTGCAAACCATGTAAAAGTTGCCCTTCTATTTATATTGTGTGGCAGGGCCATCACTGAAGAAATGAAGGTGTTGCACGGCAGGGTACTGGTGTTTTATCATGCCCAAGATGGGGTCCAGGTGAGCCCATATGGCTGCTGGATCATGCCTTCTGCTGGGTGTGCGTCCACCAGTGTGGAGCATTAGTTGCTTGTGTGACCCCCCCAAAAGTGAACTGACTGGATCTCTGAAGAATACTTGCAAGTGATGTGTGATTACAATATTGAAACAGTAATAAAATGATCATATGTATTTTTTAATATAATTGTTGAGGTTTTTATAAAACAAAAGTTTGGGGTGTTATTGATTGTCACTGGCGTTACAAATAAATAAATCACTTAATGCAATATTATCACTTCATTTAATCCATTTTCCTTTTCACTTACCATAAACTGTATAACACCAGTGACACATCTTAAGTCCTCGCATGAAATTACCAAGTTAATCTTCAAATTGTTAACATATCAAAACAGTCCTGTCTACAATTAACCTTTGACGCAGGAAGAATTTGTTAAGGATGTTGCATTTTTTCAAAGTGGTGGTTTTATACATTTTAACACCAGTGACAGGAAATTAAGAAACAGCTATTACTTGTAAATGATTTGTAATATTTATTTGATATTTTAGTTTTTTAAGTAGTCCACTAAATAACTATAATACTTTCCTTTGTATTATGACATTTAAAGAGGGAGAAATATATTTTTTAACTCAAAATGTCACTAAACCATGACTCCTTACCAGAGGGACAAGACAATTTCATGGTACTGACCGTGCTCTACAATATATAAATTAAAAAAAAACATGTTTGCAATATAACTATCTTACATCTGTTTTATTAATAATAAAATACTTCAATTACAACAAAACAAAATATTTTTTGTGTCATTATCTCACATTTTCTGGTGTTTTTCCTGATGAATAAGGCCGGGTGAAAGCCACCATTTTCGTAGAATGACCCAAATCGGCAATTTTTCAGTCTCTTAGTATAAGAGAAAACATTTTGAATGTATAACAGAAACATTTTCATAACAAGTTATGGATGAAATTGTTAAAATAACACAGAAACTTCTATTTTAGGGCGAATTTCTGAGATGTGCAGGGTAAAATAAAATATAAAAGACATTTTAAATAAAAAATGACTGCTGTTGAAGTGTCCATGTGTAATGTTGTCATGCAGTACTTATTTTTGCCTAAAATCTTCTGAAATGTCCTTCATTCAGAGAATGTGAAGGTGCAGGTGTAAACTTTTCACTAGGTTACTGGGCCTGGTTACATATCCACCATAGTAGCAGGAACCGTGCAGAAAAGGACACTGTGAAAAGAAAATATACAAGCCAGCGTAGTATTGTTCGGGACAGCCCTTTAGTGTGAATATGTTTACCAGCTTGTGTCATTAACATTTAACCCACTGGTTTGGAAACAAACTGTTTGGGTTTCTAAGATGATATCCTACTCTGGGATTAACAGAGAACCATTAAAGGTAAACATATTTATCATAGATAATGTAGTTCAAAGATACCCATAGAAATGCGATGAGAACTCATTCTAGTTCTGTTAAGGTACCATTATCTACAGGAGTGTTTCCCAACCTGTTTTGTATCAGGGACTGGCAAGCTAGTGTTTGATCTTCTACAATCTTTCCTTCTTCGGGGGACTGATTACTGTACTTTCAAACTAGCACTGTAGAAGTGACTAAACTATTGTCAGGTAACCAGTTCAGGTGCCGCTCATTGTCAGGAACCAGAGGTTGAGAAACAATGCTCAAAAGCATAACATTCACAACGTGATCTGTTACACTGCATGGGTTCTGCTGTTAACACTATGAACATGAATTATTGATCTCAAATTAATATTGGTTGGGATCTTTCCTCAACCGTCTTATATTACCGACACCAAACGGAGTAAAAACAATAAAAGCTCTGCTTTATTTTTGACACAATGGTTCATTAGCCATGAAACAAGACAGACAACACGACAACTATATAAGTCATATATATTTACAGCTGGATCAAAATCTCTAGTACTTACTACAAAACCATGCTCTCTGTACAGAACATCACAAAACGTGTTACACAGGCAGACACCAAGTGCATGCTCAAAGTAAAGAGGTAAACAATATTTCACTTGCCTAAAGCAGTCTCAAAATTAATATCATGTAGAATTTCAGGTTCTTCGTAAAACAAAGGTAAAACAGGATAACTAAGTAATAACCTATTAAAATGTAAATTCTCCACTCGTACTAAGAGAGTCATTTCATTTCAGCATGCCATGACACCCACCATCTCAGATTGTTCTGAAATGGTTTCTGTAGTTAGACACAGAGTAGATAAGCATTCCTGCAACATCATTTTTTTCAAAGACAATTTAAACTGAGAAATTAAGCTAATTTATTTAACCCAAATTGGCAATTTTAAATATATAGGATTCATATAACATTCAATAAATATAGTACCCAACATCAGATGTGTACCAAATAAATTCTTAACAATGATTAAGACATGAGGGATCCAAATAAGCGGTCAAAAGCCACCCACGGACCCACCAAACCCCACACCAAGCCCACCCAATGGCCAGTATACAGTATCAGTTCTCTATGTTTGACAAGTAGTATGAAGCTGCAACATTAAGTCATGTTTATTCATACTATGTCATGTATTCTCAGCTAATTTTGTGTATTTTCCACCCTGTTCAGAGTCCAGCTAGTCTTCCATGAAATAAATGAAATGTTTACTTCTCTTAGCAACCTATTGCATCAGCCCAACTCTCTTTGAATAGTCCAACAACTGCCAGCTCACTAAGAGGGCTATCCCTATGGTGCAATTATCATATGAAGCCCAGCAATTTGATGGATAAATGGGCTAATGACTAAAATGTGACAACCCTAATACAATTATAAAATTATAAACCATTGCATGGTTATGTTTCAATAAAATTATTAGAAGACATCTCTATTTTTTGTCTGGATCAGTTAGACCCTTAGAGAACATAACATTGAAACTAGATCTGCTGTAGCCTTATGGTTTACTTGTTCACCACTAACTAATCCAGACCTTTTTTAAAAGGAAATAAACCACACACACACAGGGGCCATTTCCTTGACACATATCAAGTCTAAGAGAAGTACAAACTGAATTGCTTTCATGGAGGACTGTCTTGAATTTTGAGAATAAAAAAATTCATCCTGAGCAAAAGCTATTGGTTTTCTACCCAAAGCTGAAAAGGACACGTTGTGATCCAATTAATAAATGCAGAAAATTTTATAAAAGGGTGTGGCAATAGCAGGAGCAGTGGCCTCTAGTGGGCCAAACCTGGTACTTTCACACTGGGTGACCACAAGCAACTTCAATGGCTAATTTCTCTAAACAGGGAAAGAAACAATCACCAAATTTACCATGAATACATTACATAGTATGAATAAACAATACTGCAAGCCACAGCTTCATACTACATAGAGAACTGACACGGTATACTGGCCGTTGGGGTGGGCTTGGTGTGAGGTTTGAAATCCTCATGTCTTAATCATTGTTAAGAAGATGTTGGGTACTATATTAACTGAATATTATACCAATCCAACAAATTAAAATTGCCAATTTGGGTGCAATCAATCAGCTCAGATGATCTTTTAACAAAATAATGTTGCAAGACTGCTTATCTAATCTGTTTCTAACTACAGAAACAACATTTCAGACCAATATTTGATTTGGGTGTCAAAATCCTATTTTTTGTGCTTTTTGAGGTGGAATGACTTTGAGGTCAATTTGAACATGTACAGGCAGCTGTTGATAATTTTGTCCAATGGAAAGATTCAGTGTAAAATTGAATTAAAATGGTCATCAAAATAAAATGTTCTTGGGCCTCCCGAGTGGCGCAGCGGTCAAAGGCACTGTATCACATAGATAGAGGCGTCATTACAGACCGTGGTTCGTTCTCGGGCTGTGTCAATTAGCCCAGCATCATCTAGGTTAGGGGAGGGTTAGGCCAGGGGGGCTTTACATGGCTCATCGTGCTCTAGCGACTCCTTGTGGTGGGCCGGACGCCTGCAAGCTGACCTTGGTCGTCAGTAGAACAGTGTTTCCTCCAACACATTGGTGCGGATGGCTTCCAGGTTAAGCGGGCGGGTGTTTCGAAGGGCGGGTGTTTAGAAGCACGGTTTGTCAGGGTCATGTTTCGAAGGACGCATGACTCGACCTTCGCCTACCGAGCACGTTGGGGAGTTGCAGCGATGATACAAGATCAAAAAAGGGGATAAAATACAAAAAATGTAAATACATTTCTTTACAGTAGAATTTTAATGTTGACATTACATTTAGTCACATACATATTTTCATACAAGTCCCGCTCTTCAATGGTTTTATACCATAACTCTCGCCAAATGGCATACATTCACCATTATAGCATTCACCAAATGGCATTCCTGTTTAGTTTTGTATTGGGACATGGGTGGGACAGGGACAGCGAGGGGTGCAGACAACATCCTGTATTATGCTGGACATCTTGTTTCAGCATGGTGGTATATAGAATGTTTTTTATCCCACAAATATAATGAGATGCTATGAGCTTCATATTTCCACATTTCAATAGATGTAGCAAAAATAGCTTAGTTACAGTAACTCCAATGAAGATAAGAGAAGACCTTCACTGTGACACACACACACACACACACACACACACACACACACACACACACACACACACACACACACACACACACACACACACACACACACACACACACACACACACACACACACACACACACACACACACACACACATGTCAAAAGTGTGGACACACCTACTCATTCAAGGGTTTTTCTTTATTATTATTATTATTTTCTACATTGTAGAATAATAGTGAAGAAATCAAAACTATGAAATAACACATATGGAATCATTTAGTAACAAAAACAGTGTTAAACAAATAAATATATATATATATTTTATATACTTCAAAGTGGCCACCATTTGCCTTGATGATAGCTTTGCACACTCTTGGCACGCTCTCAACCAGCTTCACCTAGAATGCTTTTCCAATAGTCTTGAAGGAGTTCCCACATATGCTCAGCACTTGTTGGCTGCTTTTCCTTCACTCTGCGGTCTAACTCATCCCAAAACATCTCAATTGGGTTGAGGTCGGGTGATTGTGGAGGCCTGGTCATCTGATGCAGCACTCCCATCACTCTCCTCCTTTGTCAAATAGCCATTATACAGCCTGGAGGTGTGTTGGGTCACTGTCCTGTTGAAAAACAAATTATAGTCCCACTCAGAGCAAACTAGATGGAATTGTGTATCGCTTCAACAGGACAATGACCCAACACACCTCCAGGCTGTATAATGGCTATTTGACAAAGAAGGAGAGTGATGGAGTGCTGCATCAGATGACCAGGCCTCCACAATCACCCGACCTCAACCCAATTGAGATGTTTTGGGATGAGTTAGACCAAATTATAGTCCCACTAAGCGCAAACCAAATGGAATTGTGTATCGCTGCAGAATGCTGTGGTAGCCATGCTGGTTAAGTGTGCCTTGATTTCTAAATAAATCACTGACAGTGTCACCAGCAAAGCACCCCCACACCATCACACCTCCTCCTCCAAGCTTCATGGTGGGAACGACATATGCAGAGATCATCCATTCACCTACTCTCACAAAGACACAGCGCTTGTCTCAAAGTCTCAAATTTGTACTTATCAGACAAAAGGACAGATTTCATTGCTCATGATTCTTAGCCCAAACAACTCTCTTATTATTATTGGTTTCCTTTACAGCAATTTGATCACGCAATCTCCTCTGAACAATCAATGTTGAAATGTGTCTGTTACTTGAACTCTGTGAAGCATTTATTTGGGATGGAATTTCTGAGGCTGGTATCTCTGATAAACTCATTATCTGCAGGTAAGATAACTCTGGGTCTTCCTTTCCTGTGGCGGTCCACATGAGAGGCAGTTTCATCATAGTGCTTGATGGTTTTTGCAACTGCACTTGAAGAAACTTTCAAAGTTCTTGAGATTTTCCAGATTGACTGACCTTCATGTCTTAAAGTAATGATGGACTGTCATTTCTCTTTGTTTATTTGAGCTGTTCTTACCATAATATGGACTGGGTATTTTACCAAATAGGGCTATCTTCTGTATATCACCCTATCGTGTCACAACACAACTGACTGGCTCAAACACATTAAGAAGGAAAGAAATTCCACAAATGAACTTTTAACAAGACACATCTGGTAATTGAAATTAATTCCAGGTGACTACCTCATGAAGATGGTTGAGAGAATGCCAAGAGTGTGCAAAGCTATCATCAAGGCAAAAAGTGTCTACATTGAAGAAGATATTTTGATTTGTTTAACACTTTTTGGGGGGGGGACACAATTGTTGATGTCTTCACTATTACTCTACAATGTAGAAAATAAAACAAAAAAGGAAAACCCTTGAATGAGTAGGTGTGTCCAAACTTTTTACTGGTACTATATATATATATACACACACACACACACACACACACACACACACACACACACACACACACACACACACACACACACACACACACACACACACACACACACACACACACACACACACACACACACACACACACACACACACACACACACACATACATACATACATACATACATACATACATACATACATACAGAGAGATACATACTTACAAGAAATACAAATATACGTAGAAGAAACTCAGATTGCAAATGTTTAAATTTAGACAAAACTTCTGACCACTCACCTTTTTTCCCCCAGCAAGGATAGAAACATTAAGCATAGTTGCCCTTCGTCTATATAGTCTCTCTTTGCTTATTACATTCATACCGCAGGTTAAACCAAGACCAGAGGGTGAGAGAGTCATTGGCATCTCTCAGGGAGAGTCCTATAGAGTTCCTAGTGGATCTCAGCCAGGTGTGTCCCTGGCCTGTCGTCAAAGTCATAGTACTAAACCACATTTGGCACTCAGTCAAATATTAGTGTACATCACAGTCATTTACTTTGGCCTACCCAACCTTTATATCAACGAATCAACACATATTATTATCACCATTAGCATACAGGTTCAACAGGTTTCAATTGCTCTGGTCTTATTGGACTAGAAGAGCGTTAGCTCAGCATGTGATTGAATGAAAATAATGGACCCCTGTCTGCATCATCGTCACCCACCAGTGGATATTACACATGCATTCAATGGTAAATGAATAAACAAATGGACAAACAAAAACATTTTGAAAAACAGTACCAAATCACTGTAACATTCCTTAGATTTTGAGCTACTTTGTTTGTACCTTGGTAATATTTATGGAACTAAGTGCATTTTGGACCTAGAGTGGCATTTTGAGGGGCTGTGGAAGGAAAATTACTTATTTTCTCATCATCCCGAGCATTGTAGCAAGCAACGCCACCTTGTGGTGGTCAGGCAGTTGTGATGAAGTTACATAAAAGAGTAAAAAACTGTTTGTTTGAATTAAATTCTGGTCAAACTTTATTTTAAGATACACATATTAGTCACTAATTTGTAGTTTATAAGTGTGTATATACGTAGCTCATAAGGCCTTTATTGTGTCTTATTAGCTATACATTAGGCCTCAATTAAGTGGTTTATTATTTAAACATAAGTCATGTGTTACCGGACACTCCTTCATTGTTAATATTTTCTCGCTTTTCAAGGAAAATCAAAATGACAACATTGATATGACAAGATACGGTTCCCAAAAAGTCCTTTCTGGACAATATTTCTGGTAACACTTTAGTATAAGGAACACATTTTAAGGTACTATTCCTGTGTACCTTTACAATTAAGTGTCACCAAATTGATAACAATGACGGACTAATGAATATACAGACTGTCAAACCATTAGAAACAGTCGGAACCACTGTATCAGTGCAAACACAGTACACAGAGATGTTTGCCGTACGCCTTCTGACACCTAACCTGGCCCTTTAAAAGGCTTCAACATTCGAAAGCCACACGCTGTCCAGAAAGCTTGGCAACAGTCACTTATGGCACAATTAAGTCAGGTGTTGAGTAAGCGCAAATTTGCTGTTATAAGACAATCAAGAAAACAGAAACATACATTTTTTTCCCCACGTTCTAATCTAAGCATGTATACAATAACAAAGTTATAATATTGTCAACAGGGGGCCTGAGAGAGGTCTTAGTTCCAATGCTGATTCACATAAAAACAGGGGATCAAATACAACAGGCCTGTGGAACCATTAACAACGCACCTCGAACCTCACACACATTGGTCTGAATAAACCTCATCTCCAACAATACATCTCTATTAAACCATTATTGCGAAATGTAAACACCCTTTAAATGTATCACGAAAATATATGTGTGCAAACGGATATATCCCTGTCTGAAAAATGTCCACAAACAGTGAGTAGACCTACGTATGTCTTTCCATCAGATTAAATAAGCAGTTATGAGGATTACAGTTGCTAGGCCTGTGCTGCACCTTCAGCCACATTACTTCAGATTAGACAGCCAGATTGTAATGAAAACAAGGTTTTGGTATGTGGATTGATCACACCAATCCAAGCGAAATAAGAAATAGAAATGAGAAATGAAAACTTAAAACACATTTTCATACTGGTAGCCCTGATGCAGTGATCTTGAGTGAATACGAAAAATGGTAGTTCCATTTACTAAACAATATGGTAAACAATCCTGCATAGCCACTACCATCCCCTACCTCCTCTTACTGTCTGAACTTCTACCTTATAGCAGCATAAAACCACTGGAGTTGTGAAGACTAGATAGATATAACGAATCCGTTGTCTCACTCCGATATGGCTGTCAATGTATAGCCTAGCCTATGAGGTGAAATGTGTCTTTCTTGCCCTTCCTTGTCCAGTTGACCTGGATCAGCTAGACAGATTCATGAGGAGGAGTACAAAGGGTTAACACTATATAAACCCTGACCCTGTTCAGTATGTATCAAGAGTCTCAGAGTGGGAATGTTCTTGCCTTTTTCGATCATAATGAATACGATCACATGGACAGGGGAGACCTGATCCGAGATCAGCACTCCCACTCTTGATACATACGGCCATAGACCTCCAAGCTCTTCCCTTTGTTTTTCGACATGTAGGCTAACTCCTTGCCTCCTAGCCCTCAGGTTTTCTATTACACATCCTAATGGCACATTGATTTGATTCATTACGTTCATACAGGTAACAGTAAAGATTTGGCACTTTAATATATTAATACAGTCTTTCTTCTTCAGAATGTAAGGTTATTAATTACAGGCATAACAATGGTATTACAATGGTGTCCCAGACAGTGTGACGATGACTGGTGATACTTTGGTCTCCAAATCACCAACTGGCTAGATTACGAAAAACTGTTTTGTCACATTTTTATGCAAAACAATCACCATATAGACATCTCAATGAATAAATAAATAAATATCCTCAGCCAAACGCTCAATGATATAATGCTTTCCATAAACAGTTAACATTAAACATACTGATATATTCCCCTTTAAAACAGACCCTCAGTTGACAACCCTCAGTTATCAATCTGATACATACTAAAATAGTCAACCGGTCATTTTTATATGAGGTTATTATTAATATCTTTAAGCCATTATCACAGGTTATCAACTTCTTCTCTAAAAAAAATAAATGTAAGTTGCTATAGGTCTCTATAATGTAAAAAAAAAACAGAAAAACAACTACATCCATACAATATTGGGGTCTGTGTGATGACATCACCATCTCAAAGGAGTTTGTCAGATCACAACCTTTCTGTTGCTCCAGATGAGGGATTCGGAACTGTGGGGACTTCAAAGGTAAAAAGTGCAAAGGTAACCATAGTTTAGGAATTAGATATGGATTCCTATTCAAGTGGAATGATATGCAGTCAGAGATGAATTCAATCGTCTCAATAGTTATGTCGTGTGTGTGTGTGTGTGTGTGTGTGTGTGTGTGTGTGTGTGTGTGTGTGTGTGTGTGTGTGTGTGTGTGTGTGTGTGTGTGTGTGTGTGTGTGTGTGTGTGTGTGTGTGTGTGTGTGTGTGTGTGTGTGTGTGTGTGTGTGTGTGTGCGCGGATGTTGGAAATCTATCAACACACTGACCTGTTTCATGCTATCAAGGTTACTATTATTTCCATTTTAGATTTCATTTCAACATGAAAAATGTATGATATTTAATATTGGATTAAGAGAGAAAATCTATTCAACATTTTTTTCTGCTTTGGGGTCTTTTTTTGGGGGGACTAAAAATATAATACTGGATAGGATGTAACATTACAATTCCAAAGGATAATGTGCAAACTGTACTGATCTGTACTAATTCCTGAGGGCAGATAGTTATAAATAAATATCATCAACTGTCCTTTCTATCAGTCACGGGGTCAAAAAAGTGCTTGTGAGGTGAAGAATGCACATTATTATAATTTAATTGAGGGAATAACAAACTGAACTAACCCTGAACTCAATAGGAGCCCATGTTCGTAAACGGGGACGTAAAATAAATCCAACAACACTGAATGATAACGGAATGAGGAACGTAGCTACTTTATGATGGGCAATACTCTTACATCTAAAAATCAACCATCACTGGTCAAACACAAAGTTGGAGACCTGACTCGTCCATTCCTGCTCCCACCCTGAACCAAACTTGGCACTCAACGCAACCACCACAAAGCTTTAAGAAAAAAAGAACATTGCCAAAAGGTATAACCAAAAACAATGGTAGCTTAAGGGTTTAACCATAAACCCAGCCAACCACGACCAAGGTTTCTGCTGCTAACTCAGATAGCATCTCACCACAGTCAGAAGGTGACCCACAATAATATGGCAACTTCAAACCAATCTTGCTCCATAAAGTGGAATATGCACAGATAAGTTTTAGTTCATTTTCTAATTAGGTACCTGTATATGATCCAGCTGGCCAAGACAGGACAGGACAGAACAGGCAGGTGGCTGGATGAGAGTGAGGGGTCCAGTGTGCTGCTGAGTTGCCTATACCTGTCTGTCCAGCCAAGCGCTCCACCCAAACCTGTCTCTCTCTCTCTCTCTCTACTCCCACCCTTCATCTTTCCCCGTCTCTCCTCCTCCTCACTGCATCTACAGAGGCAGGTCTGTGCTGTTGTGGCGAGTCTTTCTCGATGTCCCATCGTCCCGGGGGAGGGCTTTCTGCAGGTTGGACATGGCTGCTGTCTTCTTCAGGTCAATCACAGCGTAGAACTCACTGCGCCTTGGGGCCTGCTGGGGGCCACATTTGAGGGGTGGTAGGCGCTGGTGCTGTGGCTGGGGCTGAGACTGGGCTCCCCCTCCTCCACCCCCCCCCCGAGGGTCTGGCACGGCGGCTCCGCATCGAGGTCCACCTGGATATAGTTGAGCTGCCTCGACGGGGGCATGTGACCGTGCTCGCAGCCCTCCCCCCGACCAAACCCTCCTCCAGGCCGCCTACGGAAATCAAAGCTGAATATTCGGCCGCCACGGTCCGGCTGGCGGTGGCAGGGCTGGAGGTGCTGGGGTTGAGGGGGGCAGGCATGTCGCAGCCGGCTGGGCTGGACCTGAACCTGCTCTGTGTTGACATAGTTCTGCAGGGCGTCACGGTGGATCCCCCCCCTCCCCAGCCCTTCCTGGTGGTACCCGTTGGGCGTCCCCGGACCCTCCGAAAACTCGTACTCGTCAAAGTCCTCCTCCTCTTCCTCGTACTCCTCCTCATCCTGCTCCTCGTCATCCTCGTCCTGCTCCTCGTCTCTCTGCAGGGCACGGTACTCCCATACCGGGGGCAGTGACGGCAGGTTCTCGTAGTTGAGCAGAGCTGTCCGCCGGTGACCACCGCCCATCCCCGCGCCCCGCTCACAGGGGTACCCCTGGGGGGGCAGAGAAGATGGGCCATGGGCGTGCGGGTTGAGGGGATGTGATTGTGGGTGAGAGTGACTGTCTCCGGTGGTGCTGCTGCTGCTGCTGGAGCCCACAGACTGGGACATGCTGCTGGGGCTAAGTCTCAGCCTGCGGCCCCCCCTCAGGCCGTTGATATTCTCGTAGGTGAGCTGGCAGCCCTCCTGGTGTTCGTGGCCAGGGTGCCGGTGCATCACGTGGTGGTAGTGAGGGTGGTGATAGGAGTGGGAGTTGTACACGTGCAGAGGAGGCTCGTCCCCCTCTGTCTCTGAACCTGTGGCGCCCTCTACAGGCCGCATGGCGTGTGGATTGTGGCCCCCGTGCCTCTCTCTCTCTCTCTCCAGCAGGTGGCGCTGTGCAGGGGTGGGTCCCAGCATGAATTTGACCTCCTGAGAGGAAGGCTGAAGGAATACCTGGGGTTCCTTGCGTTGTTCCTCGAGGGGACAACAGTGCATGCTGGTCTGCCCACCCCCTGGGACCACGACAGGCATGGCTCCCCGGGTTGACTCGGGGAAGGAAGTGGGCCGCACCTCGGGTAGGGAGTGTACACAGTGTCGACTGGAGAGTTCCCCATCCACAGTAACGGTATTCACATAGGTGTGAGCCTGCAGAAGGAGAGGGAGAAGGAGACAGAGAGAGCGAGAGAGAGAGAAAAGAGATATTAGCAAGGACTCAGAGATCACCCTTCCCTAGGATATTACCGACATATTGCGAGGTGAAGAGTCAGCAGTGGTTACAGTGCGGCTTGGTGCGGGGCACTATAATCAGAAGATCATACTATAGATGGTTAGAGGTCAGTCTTACCTGGTCCTCCAGGCCCATGTGGCTGTGGCCGTGGGGGTCGTCAGTTAGAGAGGGCTGGGAGGATTCAGCTCTCATGGGATACCCCGGGTACCCGTTGGGAAAACCCTGGACAGGGAATGCTGGAGCTGAAGACAGAGAACAATACACAGTGTTGAATGGGAGTCTGGGTGAATGAGGTTATATGTTTTTATGTCTAATGGTGTGTTTGTGTTTCAGGGTCACCGTTAATCAGTAATAGCTGGCTTTTGGCAGGGGGAAAAGTATGAAAAGCCGCTAAATAAAATTGCCACCGGCCAATTGTTCGGGAGAAGAAGAAAAATCTCATTGCAAAGTAAGACTTTTAAGCATATTCATTGACAGAAATACCAGGCTATGTAAATTCATTTGACTGGTCATGCTTATCGGTCTATATATTAATTTTCATAATTTTGTGGAATTAAATTGGTGCATACGTGTTTTCGTTAGTTCTTAAGTATCTTATTTATCAAATGCCCACAGCATGCAGATATAGAGCCTAGTTTCAGTGGAGAATCTGTCAGACAGCAGGAGAGCTTCTGCTACAGCTCCTCAAACAGATTGTTCGTTGCTGCTGTAGTGAAACGTGCTTTAATAAGCCCAATCATTGCGCAACAATTCTAAATACAATCGCATGTTAAAAACAGTTTTAATGGCCACGATTAAAAAGAGCTACTATTTTTATTTCTCAACTGGTAGCCTAATTGAAGTGCGCTCCCCATTTGCCAATTAAGTGCATCTACAGTGGGGCAAAAAAGTATTTAGTCAGCCACCAATTGTGCAAGTTTTCCCACTTAAAAAGACGAGAGTTGCCTGTAATTTTCATCATAGGTACACTTCAACTATGACAGACAAAATGAGGTAAACAAATCCAGAAAATCACATTGCAGGATTTTTTATGAATTTATTTGCAAATTATGGTGGAAAATAAAATATTTGGTCAATAACAAAAGTTTATCTCAATACTTTGTTATATAACCTTTGTTGGCAATGACAGGTCAAACGTTTTCTGTAAGTCTTCACAAGTTTCACAAGTTTTCACACACTGTTGCTGTTATTTTGGCCCATTCCTCCATGCAGATCTCCTCTAGAGCAGTGATGTTTTGGGGATGTTGCTGGGCAACACAGGCTTTCAACTCCCTCCAAAGATTTTCTATGGGGTTGAGATCTGGAGACTGGCTAGGCCACTCCAGGACCTTGAAATGATTCTTACGAAGCAACTCCTTCGTTGCCCGGGAGGTGTGTTTGGGATCATTGTCATGCTGAAAGACCCAGCCACGTTGCATCTTCAATTCCCTTGCTGATGGTAGGCTTTGTTACTTTGGTCCCAGTTCTTTGCAGGTCATTCTGGGATTTTTGCTCACTGTTCTTGTGGTGAGATCTTGCGTGGAGCCCAAGATCGAGGGAGATTATCAGTGGTCTTGTATGTCTTCCATTTCCTAATAAATGCTCCCACAGTTGATTTCTTCAAACCAAGATGCTTACCTATTGCAGATTCAGTCTTCCCAGCCTGGTGCAGGTCTACAATTTTGTTTCTGGTGTCCTTTGACAGCTCTTTGGTCTTGGCCATAGTGGAGTTTGGAGTGTTTGAGGTTGTGGACAGGTGTCTTTTATACTGATAACAAGTTCAAACAGGTGCCATTAATACAGGTAACGAGTGGAGGACAGAGGAGCCAGAAATCTTGCTTGTCTGTAGATGACCAAATACTTATTTTCCACCATAATTTGCAAATAAATTCATTAAAAATCCTACAATGTGATTTTCTGGATTTCTTTTCTTCTCATTTTGTCTGTCATAGTTGAAGTGTACCTATTATGAGAATTACAGGCCTCTTTCATCTTTTTTTTTGTGGGAAAACTTGCACAATTGGTGGCTGACTAAATACTTTTTTGCCCCACTGTATATGCAACGTTACGCAGGCTTCAGTGCGTCACACAACCCTTTGCAACAAGCTGGAGGCAGTAAGCATTTTGAAACCATACACTTATTTGTTTGAAACCTTAATGTTTTACGTCATATTATGAGGCATGTCTTACCTTGCTTCAAAGTAGCCTAGCCAAAATCTAACCATTTCGTGGAGGCAATTATTTTATAAAAAGACTTCCACATTACAACCAGTAACATATTTCTCTCATGTTCTATTGGTTTTCAAATCAACTTTCATTAATTGTCCAGTAGCCAAAGGCACAATCCTAGTCATATTAGCAACACATGTTATTTGTTAAATCTTTAGATCTCCCCTCTATCTAAATTTAAACGTACAGTTTCGCATTCTAAGTTTCACATGAAATCACTCGCATGTGCGGCACAGTGTTTTCCTGCAAATGTCTTTCTTTGGCATTATGTGACAAACATTTGCGTGTAGCCTACTGCCATGTGCGCATTGCTGCGCTTATAATGTGAAGAAATTATAGTTTAGCAACATTTTAAGCTAAACGTTCTGGTCTGTTGCATCAGCCTCAATTATTTTTTACATTCATTTGTATGTAGCCTGGTTGTATAAATTTGGGATCTATTGTCCCACAACTGTCCCAGAGTCTGTTTGGAATAGGCTATTTCTTTCTTGCACAGAACGACAAGCTGACAAATAGAAGAGATAAACTTTTCTACCAAGGGGGATAGTAGATGGACATAGGCTAGTGATTTTGCTGTTTGTTACTTGTCTTGTTGGCTGAGGAAATGTGGACAGTTATTCTAACATCTTCAAAGTGCGCATCAGAATTAGGTAGGAAGGACACATGCCATTGCATCCTCGAATTGCATGTTCTGTTAAGATGAACGACCATAATCTAAATGTGATTTCAGTAATTCTAAGCACCTAATCAGGTTATGCAGCCAATTTCGCAAATGTGAATTTCGCAAATGTCTGGTCAATTAAAATGCTACCGGTCAATTGTCCGGTGCCACATTTTCCTAAAGGAAACCCTGGTGTGTGTCTATGTTTGTGGTGTATTGCACAGACTGATTTGTAATGTAACCTTTGTTTTACCCACAAGTCATTGTACTTTCTACCCTTCCACCTCCCTGTCTGCTCTATCCACCTCCCTCCCTGCCTCTGAACAGGTTGGAGCATGGAAACTGGGTTTGACGCAATAATTTACTGTAAGACATTTCGACACCAGATCCCTGATCTCCGGAATTATTATGGAGTTTTTCCCCTCCAACTATTTTCAAAATATCAAACACATATTCTCAGCTTTAGCGTCCCATCTGTCCTGCATTGCAGTGAAATTGCTACACAAACACCTTCACAGCATTCAACAAAAGCAAAGAAGCAATCATGTACTGTATTGATGACGCACACATGTGTGTACGTGTGTGTGTGTGTGTGTGTGTGTGTGTGTGTGTGTGTGTGTGTGTGTGTGTGTGTGTGTGTGTGTGTGTGTGTGTGTGTGTGTGTGTGTGTGTGTGTGTGTGTGTGTGTGTGTGTGTGTGTGTGTGTGTGTGTGTGTGTGTGTGTGTGTGTGTGTGTTTATATTTGTGTTTGTGCTTACTGTTGGGTGTCTGTGGGGTGCGAGGCATGTCTATCTCTCGTGCGTGTCCGCTGCCGGTCATGATCATAGGCTCCTCCACCACATTGATACTGTTGCACTGCATCAGCTCCTGGAGGAGGTTAAAGATCTCCTCCGCACGAGTACATTTAAACGCAAAAATTCCTGCACGACCACAGAGAAAACACACACATACATGTTCAAGTTATCTTAAATTAATCTAAAACTGTTCCTGACCAAAAAAGAAAACCCAGAAGCAAATTTAGAAGTTATCTGAAACAATTCACTCATTGACAACAACCAACTTTAGGCTTCTAATATAACAGCAGCTATCTAATCAGTTAAGTACAATTCTCCCATTACAATTGTGGTTCATTTTCATACAAAAGTGGAACAAGTAGAGCACTGCATATACACACGTACGTACACACATTTCATAGGGCAACATTTTGTCTATGTAGTGTTAGCTAGTCCAGGTGGTTCAGACTCACCCTGTCCAGTCTGGCAGCGCCGGCCACTCTCGAATGAGAAGAGGTTGGAGTCGTAGCCGTAGCGCCGCAGACACAGGTAGGGCCACCGGATGGCATCCCTCTTGCGCGTGTGCAGGATGAGCTCTGTCTCGGTGAGCTCCATGGTCCCAGAGCCCAACTCATTCCCCTCGTCATCCACATTGGTTACCTGGAAAATACCAAAAAGTACAATCAAGTTATCCCAATCAGGTTTGTGGTCCCACTTTACAACTTATAAAGGCTTTATTTAGTATACATATAGTCTTTGTAAGCACGACATAGATGCAGAGCATAAATATGTGGCTAATTTGTATTTGGAGGTACATTGTCTATAATGCAGACATGAACTGTATGTATACAAAAGGTTAACAGAGCACAGTACAGATATTAGGCATCGTTAGATAGCTGGATAGCTTACTATCCATTGCTCTATGTGAGCCATAATAGCCTGGGGTACAGGATAAAAAAAACAGGAAAGAACAGTTCCTCATAACAATAATATACCATGGACGACACTCTTAGAAAAAAAGCTGCTATCTAGAACCTAAAAGGTTATTTTTCTATCCCCATATGAGAACCCTTTGAAGACCCCTTGTTGGTTCCAGGTCTATTGATTAATGGCCGATTAATTAGGGCCGATTTCAAGTTTTCACAACAATCGGAAATCGGTCTTTTGGGGCACCGATTTTGCAGATTTTTGATTTTTAATACCTTTATTTAACTAGGCAAGTCAGTTAAGAACACATTCTTATTTTCAATGACGGCCTAGGAACGGTGGGTTAACTGCCTTATTCAGGGGCAGAACGACAGATTTTCACCTTGTCAGCTCGGGGACCCAATCTTGCAACCTTACTATTAACTAGTCCAACGCTCCAACCACCTGCCTCTCATTGCACTCCTCGAGGAGACTGCCTGTTATGCGAATGCAGTAGAAGCCAAGGTAAGTTGCTAGCCAGCCTTTCTTAAAATCAATACACAGAAGTATATATTTTTAAACCTGCATACTTAGCGAAAAGAAATCCAGGTTAGCAGGCAATATTAACCAGGTGAAATTGTGTCATTTCTCTTGCGTTCATTGCACGCAGAGTCAGGGTATGTGCAACAGTTTGGGCAGCCTGGCTCATTGCGAACTAATTTGCCAGAATTTTACATAATTATGACATAACTTTGAAGGTTGTGCAATGTAACAACAATATTTAGACTTAGGGATGCCACCCATTAGATAAAATACCGAACGGTTCCGTATTTCACTGAAATAATAAACGTTTTGTTTTCAAAATGATATTTCAGTGTGTTATTATGTTATAATTAAGTCTATGATTTGATAGAGCAGTCTGACTGAGCGATGGTAGGCAGCAGCAGGCTCGAAAGCATTCATTCAAACAACACTTTCGTGTGTTTTGCCAGCAGCTCTTCGCAATCACAGCGCTGTTTATGACTTCAAGCCTATCAGCCTAATGGCTGGTGTAACCGATGTGAAATGGCTAGCTAGTTAGCTGGGTGTGCGCTAATAGCGTTTCAAACATCACTCGCTCTGAGACTTGGAGTAGTTATTCCCCTTGCTCTGTAAGGCCCGCGGCTTTTGTGGAGCGATGGGTAACGCTGCTTCGAGTGTGGCTGTTGTCGATGTGTTCCTGGTTCGAGCCCAGGTAGGGGCGAGGAGAGGGACGGAGGCTATACTGTTACACTTGCAACACTAAAGTGCCTATAAGAACATCCAATAGTCAATGGTATATGAAATGCAAATGGTATAGAGAGAAATAGTCCTATAAATACTATATTAACTGCAACCTAAAACCTCTTACCTTGGAATATTGAAGTCTCATGTTAAAAGGAACCACCAACTTTCATATGTTCTCATGTTCTGAGCAAGGAACTCAAACGTTAGCTTTTTTACATGGCACATATTGCACTTTTACTTCTCCAATACTTAGTTTTTGCATTATTTAAACCAAATTGAACCTGTTTCAATATTTATTTGAGGCTAAATGGATTTTTATTGATGTATTATATTAAGTTAAAATAAGTGTTCATTCAGTATTGTTGTAATTGTCATTATTAGAAATGTTAAAAATTAAATCGTCCGATTAATTGGTATTGGCTTTTTTTGGTCCTCCAATAATCGGTATCGGTGTTGAAAAATCATAATCGGTCGACCTCTATTCCAGGTATAACTCTTTTGGTTCAAATTAGAACCGTTTCGGGGTCCATGTAGAACCCTTTCCACAGAGGGTCCTACATGGAACCAAATATGGTTCTACCTGCAACCAAAAGTGGTTTTACCTGGAAGCAAAAAAGTTATCCTATGGGGACAGCCAAAGAACCCTTTTGGAACCCTTTTTTCTAAGAGTGTAGGTAGCCGATACACCACACACTAGGTAGCCAACAGATGAGGGTTTAGAGATTAACCTTGAATTTGGTGAGATGGTTGTCTTGGATGGGGTCTCTGTATAGACAGCTCCAACAGCTCCCCATAGCTTCAGCAGGACAGCTGAAACCTACAGTACAGAGGGAAAGATACAGTAGATAGACATTACCCCATGAAAACACACACACACACACACACACACACACACACACACACACACACACACACACACACACACACACACACACACACACACACACACACACACACACACACACACACACACACACACACACACACACACACAGTATTCCTACCCAGTCCAGGCCATCAGTGGGAGTGATCCCAGCATCAATCCCAGAGTCCTCTGCTGGGTGTCATGGTTGAGAGAGAGCTAGTAGGTTTGATGGAAATCTTCAACAGGAGCAGTATTTTCTCCCTCCTGCAAGAGAGGAGAGTAAACATGGTTAAATAATGAAAAGAAGGATAACTACTGGGCGTGTATTCATAAAGTGTCTCAGAGTAGGAGTGCTCATCTAGGATCATGCACCCCTCTAATCAATAATGATCTAAAAAGCTAAACTGATCCTAGATCAGAACTCCTACTCTTAGACACCTTATGAATATGTGCCCAGGTTTACAATATACAGTACCAGTTAAAAGTTTGGACACACCTACTCATTCAAGTGTTTTTCTTTATTTTTTACTAATTTCTACATTGAAGAATAAATAGTGAAGACATCAAAACTATTTAATAACACATCTGGAATCATGTAACCAAAAAAAGTGTTTAATATTTGAGATTCTTCAAAGTAGCCACTTTTTGCCTTGATAGTTTTGCACACTCTTGGCATTCTCTCAACCAGCTTCATGAGGTAGTCACCTGGAATGGATTTCAATTAACAGGTGTGCCTTGTTAAAAATTAGTTTGTGGAATTTCTTTCCTTCTTAATGTATTTGAGCCAATCAGTTGTGTTGTGACAAGGTAGGGGTGGTATACAGAAGTTAGCCGTATTTGGTAAAAGACCAAGTCCATGTTAAGGCAAGAACAGCTCAAATAAGCAAAGCGAAATGAAAGTCCATCATTACTTTAAGACATAAAGGTCAGTAAATCCGGGAACATTTTAAAGAACTTATAAAGTTTATACAAGTGCAGTCGCAAAACCTTCAAGCACTATGTTGAAACTGGCTCTCATGAGGACCACCACAGGAAAGGAAGACCCAGAGTTACCTCTGCTGCAGAGGATAAATTCATTAGAATAATTGCACTTCATATTACAGCCCAAATAAATGTTTCACAGAGTTCAAGTAACAGACACATGTCAACATCAACTGTTCAGAGGAGACTGCGTGAATCAGGCCTTCATGGTCGAGTCATGCAGTCTTCATGGTCTGCTGAGTCCAACATTTGAGACTTTTGGTTCCAACCGCCTTTCTCTCTGTGTGACGCAGAGTAGGTGAACAGATGATCTCTACATGTGTGTTTCCCACCGTGAAGCATGGAGTTAATGGTGTGATGGTGTGGGGTGCTTTGCTGGTGACACTGTCTGTGATTTATTTAGAATTCAAGGCACCCTTTACCAGCATGGCTACCACAACATTCTGCAGTGATACGCCATCCCATCTGGTTTATGCTTAGTGAACCAGACTATCATTTGTTTTTCAAAAGGACAATGACCCAACACACCTCCAGGCTGTGTAAGGGCTATTTGACCAAGAAGGAGAGTGATGGAGTGCTGCATCAGATGTCCTGGCCTTCACAATTACCTGACCTCAACGCAATTGAAATGGTTTGGGATGAGTTGGACTACAGAGTGAAGGAAAAGCAGCCAACAAGTGCTCAGCATATGTGGGAACTCCTTCAAGACTGTTGGAAAAGCATTCCAGGTGAAGCTGGTTGAGAGAATGCCAAGAGTGTGCAAAGCTGTCATCAAGGCAAAATGAAGCTACTTTGAAGAAACTCAAATATAAAATATATTTAGATTTATTTCACATTTTTTTTGATTACTACATGATTCCATATGTGTTATTTCATAGTTTTGATGTCTTCATTATTATTCTACAATGTAGAAAATAGTCAAATAAAGAAAAACCCTTGAATGAGTAGGTGTGTCCAAACTTTTGACTGGTACTGTATATATATTTTTTTTAATTACCAAAGTGAAGTTTGAGTAAAACAACAAGTCTACCACCCAAACTATGAGTATGAAGTCGACTAGGCCTAATTCATCACCCGTATACCATAAATAAATGAGGACAAAATTATCCAAGATAAAACCAGACATTAGAAGTGTGGGTCATAAATCCAAAGCCTTTAGAGTAGTCTGGTGTCACCCTTGGGACCAGAGATAAATAAGCTGGCCCAGATATTGGTATTTCCACTACTATGATGCATCATGTATTTTAATTGATGGTCATGTTGCATTTGCTACATTACCATGTTTATTAGGCCTACCATGTTGCAACTTCAGAAGCTGTCAATATGTCTTACCTGCCCCTAATATGAGACAAATGCTTTGATCATTCACACACGTGATTTCTGTTAGGGCTTACATACAACATGTATACAAAATATAGACTACTGTAATCATTTGTGGTGTTTATTAATAACATAAGTAGCCTCTATCACGGTGCTGACATACGCGATCCTGTCCTGGTGTGATATAGGTTCTACCCTGTATTATTAAGCGGGAGGAAAACGTCATTCCTTTTCAAAAGAGATGCTATAGCCATAATCAATACGCCACTTAATATTATTGATTTCATTTCGGCATCCAGACACTAAGAAAACACAACGCATGGGGATATCTCAAAATTAAAAAAATACAATGAATCGAGACGTCGCCATACAAACGCACGATGACACCAACTGCATTCATCAATTTACAGCGCAACAGACGAACAGGTTTGATTGTAACGTAACAGTTTTTTGTGTGTATGAAACACTGCACTGACATTGTTTGTCTGTGAAAATGGGAGGGGAAACATATGAGAAAGCCATATCGCAGATATAACAGGTTTACTAGCTAAAGGAAACATATAGCAGCGGTTGCTACTCACATGTTTGGCAAGGATTGTTAGGCTGGCTATACGAATCGGGAACGATCAAGGCTGCAAATTGTTGTCAACGGCGGCTGCGAGAGTTGGTCAGCTAGGATTCGGTTTCTGATGCTATTGGATATGACACTTGCTTAATAAGAAAGGAAAATCAATTACGTGAAATTAAAGCAATAAACTGTTGTTGTTTTTTCCCCTTTACGCCCCCTGCTGCAGCACGGGCCTCTCTTTGACATTTCCCGACCACCGGGTTGAGAGTTCACAGTCAGACAACGAGGTTTTGTGGAGCGACAAGAAGGTATAGAACGCTGGAGGACTGAATGTGATGATGAAGGTATAAATATGGTTTTCTATAGGACGATGAGTTACTGTAGGTGGAGCAAATCATCCCAGCATGATCAGAAGAGGGCATTCCATCCATAGCCTAATGCTCTTGTGAGCACTGAGTCACGAACCATTCCAATCTTCCACTAGAAGAATAATGAGAAAAAAAACATGCTTCATAGTTTGAAGGTCATCTACTTTTACCTAATTCATCACCAGGTGTAAGCTACTGGACCATGCTGGTTTTTATAGGCCTAAAGGGACTAATATCACTGCCCTTCAACCTTATATTTTATTATGTTCTATTCTATTCCTATTGTGTGATATTCTCTGTGATATCCAAGTACATTAAATGGAATATAATAAAATATAATATCTTTATATCTTTTAAATATGCACTACCATTCAAAAGTTTGGGGCCACTTAGAAATATCCTTGTTTTTTAAATATATATATTTTTTAAATAAATTAAAATAACATCAAATTGATCAGAAATACAGTGTAGACATGGTTAATGTTGTAAATGACTATTGTAGCTGGAAACGGCAGATTTTTTTATGGAATAGCCTCATAGGCGTAAAAAGGCCCATTATCAGCAACCATCACTCCTGTGTTCCAATGGCACGTTGTGTTAGCTTATCCAAGTTCAGCATTTTAAAAGGCTAATGGATCATTAGAAATCCCTTTTGCAATTATGTTAGCACAGCTGAAAACTGTTGTTCTGATTAAAGAAGCAAAAAAACTGTCCTTCTTTAGACTAGTTAAGTTTCTGGAGAATCAGCATTTGTGGGTTCGATTACAGGCCCAAAATGGCCAGAAACAAAGAGCTTTCTTCTTGAAACTCATCAGTCTATTCTTGTTCTGAGAAATGATGGCATTGAGAAACTGAATATCTCTTACAATGCTGTGTACTACTCCCTTCACAGAACAGTGAAAACGGGCTCTAACCAGAATAGAAATAGGAGTGGGAGGCCCCGGTGCACAACTGAGCAAGAGAAGTACATTAGAGTGTCTAGTTTGAGAAACAGACACCTCATAAGTCCTCAACTGCCAGCATCATTAAATAGTACCCACAAAACACCAGTCTCAACGTCAACAGTGAAGAGGCGACTCCGGGATGCTGGACTTCTAGGCAGAGTTGTAAAGAAAAGCCATATCTCAGACTGGCCAATAAAATAAAGGATTAAAATGGGCAAAAGAACACAGACACTGCACAGAGGAACTCTGTTATTGCACATATGTAATCATGTAGTAACCAAAAAAGTGTTCAACAAATCAAAATATATTTTATATTTGAGATTCTTCAAAGTAGCCACCTTTTGCCTTGACAGCTTTGCACACTTTTGTCATTCTCTCAAACAGCTTCAATGGGTAGTCACCTGAAATGCATTTCAATCAACAGTTGTGCCTTGTTAGAAGTTAATATGTGGAATTTATTTCCTTCTTATTAATGTGTTTGAGCGAATCAGTTGTGTTGTGACAAAGTAGGGGTGTTATTTAGAAGATAGCCCTATTTGGCAAAATACCAAGTCCATATTATGGCAAGAACAGCTCAAATAAGCAAAGAGAAACGACAGTCCATCATTATTTTAAGACATGAAGGTCAGTCAATCCGGAACATTTCAAGAACTGAACGTTTCCTCAAGTACAGTCGCAAAAAACGATCAAGCCCTATGATGAAACTGGTTCTCATGAGGACCGCCACAGGAATGGAGGACCCAGAGTTACATCTACTGCACAGGATAAGTTCATTAGTATTACCAGCCTCAGAAATTTTAGCCCAAATAAATGCTTCACAGAGTTCAAGTAACAGACACAACTGTTCAACATCAACTGTTCAGCAGAAACTGCGTGAATCAGGCATTCATGGTCAAATTGCTGCAAAGAAACCACTACTAAATGATACTAACAAGAAGAAGAGACTTACTTGGACCAAGAAACATGAGCAATGGACATTAGTACGTTGGAAATCTGTCCTTTGGTCTGATGAGTCCAAATTTGAGAGGTGAATGGATGATCTCCGCATGTGTAGTTCCCACCGTGAAGCATGGAGGAGGAGGTGTGATCGTGTGGGGGTGCTTTGCTGCCGACACTGTCGTGATTTATTTAGAATTCAAAGTACACTTAATCAGCATGGCTACCACTGCATTCTGCAGCAATATCCTACCCATCTGGTTGGCGCTTAGTGGGACTATCATTTGTTTTTCAACAGGGCATTGACCCATTGCACCTCCAGGCTGTGTAATGGCTATTTGACAAAGAAGGAGAGTGATGGAGTGCTGCATCAGATGACCAGGCCTCCACAATCACCCAACCTCTAACCAATTGAGATGTTTTGGGATGAGTTGGACCACAGAGTGAAGGAAAATCAGGCAAAAGTGCTAAGCATATGTGGGAACTCCTTGAAGACTGTTGGAAAAGCATTCCAGGTGATGCTAGTTGAGAGAATGCCAAGAGTGTGCAAAGCTATCATCAAGGCAAAGGGTGGCTCCTTTGAAGAATCTCAAGTATAACATATATTTTGATTAGTTTAACACTTTTTTGGTCGCTACATGATTCCATATGTGTTATTTCATAGTTTTGATGTCTTCACTATTATTCTACAATGTAGAAAATAGTAAAACATTAAGAAAAACCCTTGAATGAGTAGGTGTGTCCAAACTTTTGACTTGTACTGGACATATACGAACCAGAAGCCATGGATTACAGGCAACATCTGCACTGAGCTGAAGGCTAGAACTGCCATTTTCAAGGAGCGGGACACTAATTTGGATGCTTATAGGAAATCCTGCTACGCCCTCTGATGAACCTTCAAACAGGAAAAGCGTCAATACAAGACTAAGATCGAATCCTACTACACCGGCTCTGATGCTCGTCAGATGTGGCAGGGCTTGCAAAATATCATGGATCATAAAGGGATCATAAAGACAAACTGAATTAGTCCACTCACACAGACAGCGTTGTGAAGAAGGCGCAGCAGCGCCTCTTCAACCTCAGGAGGCTGAAGAAATTCAGCTTGTCACCAAAAGCACTCACAAACTTCTACAGATGCACAATCGAGAGCATCCTGGCGGGCTGTATCAGCGCCTGGTACGGCAACTGCTCCGCCCTCAACCGTAAGGCTCTCCAGAGGGTAGTGAGGTCTGCACAACGCATCACCGGGGGCAAACTACCTGCCCTCCAGGACACCTACACCACCCGATGTTACAGGAAGGCCATAAAGATCATCAAGGACATCAACCACCCGAGCCACTGCCTGTTCACCCCGCTATCATACAGAAGGCGAGGTCAGTACAGGTGCATCAAAGCTGGGACCGAGAGACTGAAAAACAGCTTCTATCTCAAGGCCATCAGACTGTTAAACAGCCACCACTAACATTGAGTGGCTGCTGCCAACACACTGACATTGACACTGACCCAACTCCAGCCACTTTAATAATGGGAATTAATGGGAAATTATGTAAATATATCACTAGCCACTTTAAACAATGCTACCTTATATAATGTTACTTCCCCTAATTATTCATCTCATATGCATACGTATATACTGTACTCTATATCATCGACTGCATCCTTATGTAATACATGTATCACTAGCCACTTTAACTATGCCACTTTGCTTACTTTGTCTTCATACTCATCTCATATGTATATACTGTACTCGATACCATCTACTGTATGCTGCCCTGTACCATCACTCATTCATATATCCTTATGTACATATTCTTTATCCCCTTACACTGTGTATAAGACAGTAGTTTTGGAATTGTTAGTTAGATTACTTGTTGGTTATTACTGCATTGTCGGAACTAGAAGCACAAGCACTTCGCTACACTCGCGTTAACATCTGCTAACCATGTGACAAATAAAATTTGATTTGATTTGAATCCCAGCCACGAGCTGCCCAGTGACGCAAGCCTACCAGACGAGTTATATGCCTTCAATACTCGCATTGAGGCAAGCATGAGAGCACTAGGAGTTCCGGACGACTGTGTGATCATGCTCTCGGTAACCGGTGTAAGACCTTAAAACAGGTTAACATTCAAAAGGCTGCAGGGCCAGACGGATTACCAGGACGTGTACTCAGAACATGCGCTGACCAGCTGGCATGTGTCTTCACTGACGCTTCCAACCTCTCCCTTACCCAGTTTGTAATACCTAAATGTTTCAAGCAGACCACCATAGTCCCTGTGCCCAAGAACGTCAAGGTAACCTGCCTCAATGACTACTTCCCCGTAGCACTCACATCTGTTCTACAGCTGCACCATCGAGATCATCCTGACTGATTGCATCACCTCTTGGTATGGCAACTGCTCGGCATCCGACTGCAAGGCGCTACAGAGTGTAGTGCGTACGGCCCAGCACATCACTGGGGCCGAGTTTACATACACTCAATTAGTATTTGGTAGCATTGCCTTTAAATTGTTTAACTTGGGCCAATCGTTTTGGGTAGCCTTCCACAAGCTTCCTGCAATAAGTTGGGTGAATTTTGCCCATTCCTCCTGACATAGCTGGTGTAACCGAATAAGGTTTCTAGGCCTCCTTGCTCGCACACGCTTTTTCAGTTCTGCCAACAAATCTTCAATTGTGTTGAGGTCAGGGCTTTGCGATGGCCACTCCAATAACTTGACTTCGTTGTCGTTAAGCCATTTTGCCACAACTTTGGAAGTATGCTCGGGGTCATTGTCCATTTGGAAAACCCATTTGCGACCAAGCTTTAACCTCCTGAATGATGTCTTGAGATGTTGCTTCAATATATCCACATAATTTTCCTTCCTCATGATGCCATCTATTTTGTGAAGTGCACCAGTCCCTCCTGCAGCAAAGCACCCCCACAACATGATGCTGCCACCCCCGTGCTTCACGGTTTGGATGGTGTTCTTCAGCTTGCAAGCATCCCCCTTTTCCTCCAAACATAACAATGGTCATTATTGCCAAACAGTTCTATTTTGTTTCATCAGACCAGAGAATATTTCTCCAAAAAGTTCAATCTTCGTCCCCATGTGCAGTTGTAAACCATAGTCTGGCTTTTTTATGGCAGTTTTGGAGCAGTGGCTTCTTCCTTGCTGAGCGGCCTTTCAGGTTATGTCGATATAGGACTCCTTTACTGTGGATATAGATACTTTTGTACCTGTTTCCTCCAGCATCTTCACAAGGTCCTTTGCTGATGTTCTGGGATTGATTTGCACTTTTCGCACCAAAGTATGTTCATCTCTAGGAGACAGAACGTGTCTCCTTCCTGAGCGGTATGACGGCTACATGGTCCTATGGTGTTTATACTTGCGTACTATTGTTTGTACAAATAAACGTGGTACCTTCAGGTGTTTGGAAATTGCTCCCAATGATGAACCAGACTTGTGGAGGTCCACAATTTTCTTCTGAGGTCTTGGCTGATTTATTTGGATTTTCCCATGATTACAAGCAAAGAGGCACTGAGTTTTAAGGTAGACCTTGAAATACATCCACAGGTACCCCTCCAATTGACTCAAATGTTGTCAACTAGCCTATCAGAAACTTTTAAAGCCATGTCATCATTTTCTGGAATCTTCCAAGCTGTTTAAAGGCACAGTCAACTTAGTGTATGTAAACTTCAGACCCACTGGAATTGTGGTACAGTGAATTATAAGTGAAATAATCTGTCTGTAGACAATAGTTGGAAACATGTATTGTGTCATGCACAAAGTAGATGTCCTAACCGACTTGCCAAAACTATTTGTTGTTGATAAGAAATTTGGGGAGTGGTTGAAAAACTAGTTTTAATGACTTCAACCTAAGTGTAGGTAAACTTCCAACTTTAACTGTACCTGGGTGTGATGTATGAAATATAATATAAAGAAATAGAATACAAGTAGAATAGAATGACTATCTCCCCTAGATAGACCATGTGGCATTCGGATTAAATAAATAAAAAACACAAAACAGCACAATTCACACGTAACAAATAGCTTACATATACGTATTTACTTCATTGTTAGTGTTTTTGTTGATGGGCTCCAGGCCAACTCTGTGATGATGGTATGGTATCCACACCTTCCAGAGTATGGCTTTAAAAAAAAGTGAAAGCTTGCGCAGCTTCTGCGCAGCATTGATTCTACTCAATAGAAAGACTGGTAGAGGTTATTGAATTACCGTTCTCTTAGCAGCAGGATATTATGCTACAGCACGATCGTCGATAATGTAGTATCTAAATAAGAGTCCCCCTGCAAATATATCCGGGGCTTTTTAGCACTATAGTGCAGTACAACTGTTTTTTACAGCACTGCAACCACCTTTTAAAAAATAAATGGATAAATTGACCTATTTTGAAAGTTTACACAAATACTGTTAGGATTACGTGGGGTAACTACCCCCCTAAGAACAACGTCCAATTGCTGACACAAAAAGCAATGTTTAAAAAAAATGTTTTTTAATTATGTGGATGATGGACATTCATAGGCAAACAAACTATGAAGGGAAATAAGTGGCTACAGTTTACACTTTTTTGTTATTTAGTGAAATGTTTATAGAAAAGGGCCATTTTTCCCAAGTACCTGGGTAACTGTTACTCTACAACCCAATGTGTAACACATGTCCAGTCATGTTTTATTTATTTAACCTTTATTTAACGAGGCAGCTCAGTTAATAAGAACAAATTCTTAGTTACAATGAGGGCCTACACTATTACAATGTATTGCAATTGGGGATAAAGAAGGGGCGGAGTAAAAAGCCAGCAACAGGCCATGCGACACAGTCCCCCTCAAAAACGAAACATATTTGGTTAGCAGAGACTACTGAGTATTTTCCACCCCACTTTAGCCCAATGAGTCCCACTGTGATGCTGTTGCATTTTGGACTTCAACCCCCTTTAAAATTGTGTGTTTGAGCTAGACTTCTGGGTTGTACCATTGGATTCGTAAATTTATTCTGCATCTGTAAATACCAACCATTAGTCTGATTAAAGGGGGGATGAGCTAGAGTAGAGAGGGTGGACAACAAAGTGCTGCTGGATATGTACGACACAGTCCCCCTCCTGAACTTCACATATTTGGTTAGCAGAGACCGTACTGAGTATTTTCCACCCCTCTTTAGTTGGGACAGGTAGAAAGGTTACCTCTACAAGCCAACATCTATCCCACGTACAGTCTAGTATTACAGTGTATTGCATTGGGGGCTATGGAGGGGTGGAGTGAAAGCCAGCAGAAGGCTGTGTGAGATAGTCCCCCCTCAAAAACCTAACCACATTTGGTTAGTAAAGACCCTAAGGATAATTTTCCACCATGCTTTAGCGTAGACATGTAGAAAGGCAAGTTATCTCTCCAGACCAATATTCTCAACATACCCGTGTCAACATTGTACATTTTCATTATTGGTAATAAAAAAAACATTTTTTTTTCATAAATTACTTATTGCCTTTTCTTGTTGGCCATTGATTAAATATATTTTGAATGAATTATCCACATTGGAATTTTTTTTTAATGTGGTCATTACCATACGAACGTAGTTCATCGTTTGTGCTGTTAGCAGCATACTAGTGTTTATAGAAGGGTTTTGTAACACTTTGGGAGTGTCCTCCTAAACAAGAACTGCATGATAAGAGAACCCGATCCTTGAGAGAAACATTTTATCTTCGTTTTTCAGAATGTTTTAGAAAGGTGGTGTCAGGCCACCATTTAATTTGTTCATTTCACCTTTCCGGAACCGTAGCCTACCTACCAAGCCCCGTGTAACAACGTCCTCGAACTATCGCACTCATCTATCTAACAGGTAAGCAGGTAAGAAGACTGCATTGTTACATTCGATTGACACAAGTTTGACAATGTTGCAATTTAACTTGTTAGTTGTTACAAAGTTGCAAATTAACCATAAGGTTCAATAATCATAAACGGAACAGAGTGGAGAATGTAGCTAGTATGGTTTGGTATTTGATAAATGTGTCTAATTTCCTGTTCTGATGCATTAATGGGATCTTTGTAAAGCATTTACGTTATGTGTCATGTGTTTATTTAAAACGAAACGTATATAGCTTGATAATGCCATTTATTTTTCAGTGAAATTGTCCTAATAGGTCTAGCCTTTTGCCTATTATAACTTTGTTGATGTGTTGCCAGGAGAAGTGAATGCGCACGGCCCTTTTACATCATGTGATTGAATGACCGTTTTGTTTTAGGTCCTATAAGGGAAATGGATTTGCAATTGACATAGGCCTACTCTAAACTAGTTTCCAGGAAAGTGTTTAGTTTATAAATTACACATGCAGGCCTATAGGCTATTAGCAATTATTCAATCTTTTTAATGTATTATACCATTTAGAGTTCAGCCGTGTGAACTGTCATTTTAATTCTGAAGTTGCAATAGGCACATCAAATTATGGGACACACTTTTGCTATAGATATCAGCGCACATATGCGTGCACAGTGTTGAGAACAAGCCTCACTCATGTCTGGATCTTGGAAACTATTCAACACACTGTGCATGTACAATGAGGCTTTACCCCAGTGTTTAACCCAAAAGGCTCAGACTGTAGTGTTACCATCTACGCGGGCCAGCACCTGTGTCTCACTGCGCCAAGACTCCAGCGGACCTGCTTTAACTTGGGGCCAAGGCAAGGCCGCCGGGGTTTTCCGGAAGACATTAACAAAACAATGGCTAACTATGAACATGGGTTTACAGTACACATTTTAAGGTTAACACCGTCTCACAAAGCAACTGTTTTGATTATGCAGAGATTGTTGATTCTCTCTTTCTCTCTTCACAAGTCCCCACTGTCAGTCACAGCTATGGAAACACAATTTATAACATCAGGGTGTATAGACTAGTGTAACATTGGTGTTACAGTCGAAAAGCAGTAATAGAGAGCAAGTTGGCTAAACGGAACTATAGTAATTGATGTTGCTGTTTCATCAGGGTGCTACAAAGATGAAGTAAACCAATGTAATCGCTGAATGTTTGCTATTTCATGCAGACAAAGAAAGAAGCGAACTAAATTATTTAGTATTCGAATTTCACATTTTTTAAAGTTGATCATTTACGCAAAGTAATCCTAATGGGACGAGAGCTGTGTTTGAATACTCATTTTACCCACACTAACCGTACTAATTGTTAAGTGAATTTAGTATATAGCATGCTTATTGGTCATAGTATGGATTTAGTTAGTATGCCAAAAGTTCCCGGATGTCGTACTAAATTCGCCAAAATATGAAGTCTTCACGCAGAGGACGCTAATAATGCAATTCTTCAGGAAATGGGCGTGGCTTCACCTCGTTTTCAGATTTGTAGAAAATTGCAGAAAATATGCAGCCCGAGTACAACGAAAGCGAATTCAAGTTCAGTGCTTTAACTAATTATGACAAATGCTAATGAACATGTTACTTGGCCACTTATGCATAAAACGTGCCAGTATATTAACTATAGGCTAACTACCCAACGTTTATTGACTTAATTATTCCCGTCATTCTTAGTTTAGCTAAATGGTATAGACGAGCGATCTCAATGGACATTCGGGTCATTTCTAAATTCGCTCTGGCTATCTTACATTTACATTTACATTTAAGTCATTTAGCAGACGCTCTTATCCAGAGCGACTTACAAATTGGTGCAATCACCTTATGACATCCAGTGGGACAGTCACTTAACAATAGTGCATCTAAAACTTAGGGGGGGGGTGGGGTGAGAGGGATTACTTAACCTATCCTAGGTATTCCTTAAAGAGGTGGGGTTTCAGGTGTCTCCGGAAGGTGGTGATTGACTCCGCTGTCCTGGCGTCGTGAGGGAGTTTGTTCCACCATTGGGGGGGCCAGGGCAGCGAACAGTTTTGACTGGGCTGAGCAGGAACTGTACTTCCTCAGTGGTAGGGAGGCGAGCAGGCCAGAGGTGGATGAACGCAGTGCCCTTGTTTGGGTGTAGGGCCTGATCAGAGCCTGGAGGTACTGAGGTGCCGTTCCCCTCACAGCTCCGTAGGCAAGCACCATGGTCTTGTAGCGGATGCGAGCTTCAACTGGAAGCCAGTGGAGAGAACGGAGGAGCGGGGTGACGTGAGAGAACTTGGGAAGGTTGAACACCAGACGGGCTGCGGCGTTCTGGATGAGTTGAAGGGGTTTAATGGCACAGGCAGGGAGCCCAGCCAACAGCGAGTTGCAGTAATCCAGACGGGAGATGACAAGTGCCTGGATTAGGACCTGCGCCGCTTCCTGTGTGAGGCAGGGTCGTACTCTGCGGATGTTGTAGAGCATGAACCTACAGGAACGGGCCACCGCCTTGATGTTAGTTGAGAACGACAGGGTGTTGTCCAGGATCACGCCAAGGTTCTTGGCGCTCTGGGAGGAGGACACAATGGAGTTGTCAACCGTGATGGCGAGATCATGGAACGGGCAGTCCTTCCCCGGGAGGAAGAGCAGCTCCGTCTTGCCGAGGTTCAGCTTGAGGTGGTGATCCGTCATCCACACTGATATGTCTGCCAGACATGCAGAGATGCGATTCGCCACCTGGTCATCAGAAGGAGGAAAGGAGAAGATTAATTGTGTGTCGTCTGCATAGCAATGATAAGAGAGACCATGTGAGGTTATGACAGAGCCAAGTGACTTGGTGTATAGCGAGAATAGGAGAGGGCCAAGAACAGAGCCCTGGGGGACACCAGTGGTGAGAGCGCGTGGTGAGGAGACAGATTCTCGCCACGCCACCTGGTAGGAGCGACCTGTCAGGTAGGACGCAATCCAAGCGTGGGCCGCGCCGGAGATGCCCAACTCGGAGAGGGTGGAGAGGAGGATCTGATGGTTCACAGTATCGAAGGCAGCCGATAGATCTAGAAGGATGAGAGCAGAGGAGAGAGAGTTAGCTTTAGCAGTGCGGAGCGCCTCCGTGATACAGAGGAGAGCAGTCTCAGTTGAGTGACTAGTCTTGAAACCTGACTGATTTGGATCAAGAAGGTCATTCAGAGAGAGATAGCGGGAGAGCTGGCCAAGGACGGCACGTTCAAGAGTTTTGGAGAGAAAAGAAAGAAGGGATACTGGTCTGTAATTGTTGACATCGGAGGGATCGAGTGTAGGTTTTTTCAGAAGGGGTGCAACTCTCGCTCTCTTGAAGACGGAAGGGACGTAGCCAACGGTCAGGGATGAGTTGATGAGCGAGGTGAGGTAAGGGAGAAGGTCTCCGGAAATGGTCTGGAGAAGAGAGGAGGGGATAGGGTCGAGCGGGCAGGTTGTTGGGCGGCCGGCCGTCACAAGACGCGAGATTTCATCTGGAGAGAGAGGGGAGAAAGAGGTCAGAGCACAGGGTAGGGCAGTGTGAGCAGAACCAGCGGTGTCGTTTGACTTAGCAAACGAGGATCGGATGTCGTCGACCTTCTTTTCAAAATGGTTGACGAAGTCATCTGCAGAGAGGGAGGAGGGGGGAGGGGCGGAGGATTCAGGAGGGAGGAGAAGGTGGCAAAGAGCTTCCTAGGGTTGGAAGCAGAAGCTTGGAATTTAGCGTGGTAGAAAGTGGCTTTAGCAGCAGAGACAGAGGAGGAAAATGTAGAGAGGAGGGAGTGAAAGGATGCCAGGTCCGCAGGGAGGCGAGTTTTCCTCCATTTCCGCTCGGCTGCCCGGAGCCCTGTTCTGTGAGCTCGCAATGAGTCATCGAGCCACGGAGCGGGAGGGGAGGACCGAGCCGGCCTGGAGGATAGGGGACATAGAGAGTCAAGGGATGCAGAGAGGGAGGAGAGGAGGGTTGAGGAGGCAGAATCAGGAGATAGGTGGGAGAAGGTTTGAGCGGAGGGAAGAGATGATAGGATGGAAGAGGAGAGAGTAGCGGGGGAGAGAGAGCGAAGGTTGGGACGGCGCGATACCATCCGAGTAGGGGCAGTGTGGGAGGTGTTGGATGAGAGCGAGAGGGAAAAGGATACAAGGCAGTGGTCGGAGACTTGGAGGGGAGTTGCAATGAGGTTAGTGGAAGAACAGCATCTAGTAAAGATGAGGTCGAGCGTATTGCCTGCCTTGTGAGTAGGGGGGAAGGTGAGAGGGTGAGGTCAAAAGAGGAGAGGAGTGGAAAGAAGGAGGCAGAGAGGAAAGAGTCAAAGGTAGACGTGGGGAGGTTAAAGTCGCCCAGAACTGTGAGAGGTGAGCCGTCCTCAGGAAAGGAGCTTATCAAGGCATCAAGCTCATTGATGAACTCTCCGAGGGAACCTGGAGGGCGATAAATGATAAGGATGTTAAGCTTGAAAGGGCTAGTAACTGTGACAGCATGGAATTCAAAGGAGGTGATAGACAGATGGGTAAGGGGAGAAAGAGAGAATGACCACTTGGGAGAGATGAGGATCCCGGTGCCACCACCCCGCTGACCAGACGCTCTCGGGGTGTGCGAGAACACGTGGGCGGACGAAGAGAGAGCAGTAGGAGTAGCAGTGTTGTCTGTGGTGATCCATGTTTCCGTCAGGGCCAAGAAGTCGAGGGACTGGAGGGAGGCATGGGCTGAGATGAACTCTGCCTTGTTGACCGCAGATTGGCAGTTCCAGAGGCTACCGGAGACCTGGAACGTTACTCTTGATTTCAGAGCACTCTCGTCTGAGTGTACCAGAACGCAGAGTAATGCATGTTCAACTGAAATGATACTGTTCATTTACAGTATACTAAAATTAATGTATACTATTCCTGCTGCTTCATTACAGTATATACTCATTATGGAGTATACAGTATTGTTATGAAACAGGCAAGAAGCAGGTCTCGACCTAGCCCGAAGTCCAGCGCGCTGTCGATTGTGCCCCAAAAGCATGCTCAAGCGGCAGAGTCGATATCCGCTCTTTTAAACCAAGGGTCGTTGTAGTATGTTAGTATGGTTATTTGAACACAGCTCAAGGTTGTGTTCGTAAATTCCTTCTGAAGTGCCAGTGAGTTCTGGCCCGATGCCAGTTCAGAGCATTGTCAGATTGTGAGGTCCGAACGCTCTGAATTTGAAAAGACAAAGACAGTCAAGCTAACAGGTTACGGTAGATTAGTTTGCTAGCTACTTCCAGACAACAAAAAAAACTAACTTTGACCATTTTACTCCCCCTAGCAGAGCTGGTTAGGCTGTTTTCATATTAGCAAGAGTGTTGGTGACTGTAATTGTTATGTGGTCAATGATTTTAATTACGCTTTTTGCCGATGTTTACAGGCACCTGCCATATTCAACTGGTGTTAAGCGTTCGTAAATTCCTCAAGTTATCTTGCACACTCAGTGTATTTGCGAACGCGCCCTAGGTTGTGAGACTGGGTGTGTATTCCTCCACTCCAGGATTACATGGTAGTTTGCCTCATGTTAGGCTTTCGAACAAATAAATACAACAAAGGACAACAAAATGCATCAGATTAACCGATTTTAATGAAGCTAGCAATGCATCTCAGTGATTGACAGTAGTCCACAGGTATTATTGCATGTTGACTAACACATGGCAGTGAAATTAGATTATATCTAGTCATGATCAGTTTCATAATTAATTCTGGTAAATTTAGTAGCTAGATTGGATTGATAGCGGCATATTGACGTTATTGGTTGGCTAACAAGCAACACTTGGCGTTACACATCGTTCACTTTCGGGAAAACTGTCCCAGCCACTAGGTAGCTAGCTATCGTTAGTTCAAATAAAGCAAAACGATGTAACGTCACTAATATGAGAGTGCAAATGTAAACTATAAACCCACCATAGTTTAATTTATTTATGAACTCTCAGGCGGAGTAGCCTGGTTGCCGTCTCTTTTCAGCTACTTCATTCTACTCCGTGTCATACGCAGTTGTTGTCATCATCACTCCGTTGTCAATTTAGCCTTTATTTCTCTGATCTTAGTAGCAGAAAGCATTTTCTATTTGTGTCCGTCAAGGCAGCTGTCAATGATCACGTTAGACTGCGTTTCGTTTATTTTTTTATGGTGGTAGCTCATATTGACCAGTAGTGTGTGCCACAGAAAGTATTTGACTCTAGCCACAAAATTAAGGAAATTAGAAAGGGGGATTTCGGCAGGAAAGAAAATGGCCTTTCCAAAGTACTCCCCCCATTCTAATTTCGTTACTACAGTCAAATACTTTATATAGAACAAACTGGGGGGAGGCAACCGAAATGAATAATGATTGAATGTGTGTTATATTAAACATGAGGGAGTCAAATGTAGGCAAGCAATACACATTTCAGAACAACTACTAGTCGAATAAGACATGGGAGAGATGAGAAATTACTCGTGCACCCCCCGCGATCAAAGGACACATAAAAAAATGCTTTCTGCTACTAAGATCAGTGAAATGTAGGCTAAACTGACAACGGGGTGAAGAGCAGAAATCTCAACTAGCAAGCAATTCGCAGCAATGAAGAATTGAGTGCGTGCGCGTTTACGTGAAGGGGGGTATTCTGGCAGGGAGAGATTTTCGGCACAATACCTGTTATTGTAAATAAGAATTTGTTCTTAACCGACTTGCCTAGTTAAATAAAGGTTAATAAAATAATTTAATGACCAGAAATAACTTTGGCAAAGGACTGGAAAATCTGTGGTGTAAGTAATGTTAGCTAAAACGACCGGCAGAGGGTTCTCGTTGGAACGTGGACGCGCATCAGACAGTACTTGCACTTTGAAACCCACGCCCACTGAGCAAAATGCCATGAAAGGAGTGTGTCCCATCCCATCAAATTATAGCCTACAAGTGTAATGAATTCTACAGAATAATAATGAACAGGTTTAACCAATGTAATTAACTAATCTTTAACAGACAGCACCCTCTCTTCGCCAGACATGTCGTGGCTGCCTATGCTTGGTTTGACTGCCCTGCCTCATCTAGGGGGGCTCTATGGGGGCTACGTGACACGCAAGCAGGTGAAAACCTGGTACACCACTCTCAACAAGCCGTCATGGCGTCCAGCTAATGCTGTGTTCCCAATAGTGTGGACCACCCTCTACACAGGCATGGGGTGAGTGAGACAGCATACTCTGCCAGTTTGAAAACAATCCTCTAAACCCCTTCCATCATCAGATTTTAATTGCAACCAATATGGTACTGTACACCTATCTAGATTCTACATAATGTATGCTGTTTCCCAACTGAATGTGGTGGAAATCAGCTTCATGTACTTAATTCAGAAAATAATTTTACCACTATTTAATTTTTTATGAATCATGAAATATGGAACTAACATGCATTTTATCATTGATCACCGTGATAGGTATGGCTCCTACCTGGTGTGGAAGGAGTGTGGGGGTTTCACTGAGGATGCTGTGGTACCTTTGGGATTCTATGGGTTGCAGCTGGCTCTCAACTGGGCCTGGACTCCGATCTTCTTTGGAGCACACAAGTTGAAAATGGTGAGCTCTCAGATAATGCAATGGTTGTGGGCTGGTCAAAAGGACTCATGGCTTCAGGTTGAGATAATGAGGAGCAGTACACTCAAAATGAGAATTTCTCTATAGGTGATCCATAAACACATTCCATTGTAAAAACCACCTCCATTCTGCTGCCGTGAGTGCGGCATGATCAATGTTGTGTCCTCTCTCCCCCAGGCACTCATAGAGATCGTGATGTTGACTGGTGCTGTTGGAGCCACCATGGTATCCTGGTATCCCGTCAATCGCACGGCCAGCCTGCTCCTGACACCCTACCTTGCATGGCTGTGCCTGGCCACCTCCCTTAACTACTGCATATGGAGAGATAACCCGGATGAGGATGAAAAGGAGGAGTAGGCAACACGGTATTTTCTGTACCTGGTTCCAGCTCCATTGGCCAAACAATTTGTATAATGATGATGTGCTACTGCATTTTTGCTTTTTTACATAAAAAAAGGTTTCTCTCATAACCTAATCACCAATGAAGAAATGGGGGCTTGGCTTTTGCAAGATTTAAATGTTTTTCAATGGCCTTTAATTTATTCCAATATTTCTGTTGAAGAAACTTACCATGGCTTTGTATTATACCGATATTTCCTTGTCTTATTACAAGGAAAGTACATGCCAGCAAAGCCTTAAGTATATCAGATTTGATTTACATACGCCTACTATGTTGTTCATATTAAAAAATGTCATACTTTATATGCCCCATTTCTTCTGTATGATACAATGGCCCTGCTTAAATGACAAGAGATCCAAAGAAATAAGAATAACGTTTTATTTCTAAAGTGGCTGAATGGGAGAGGAAAGATACACAGCACAAGTGCTACTTGTTTTCAGGAACCTTCTCAGGGGTGACATCTTCTGGTTTGGTGGAGAAACGCTCTGTGAGAGTTTTCCACAAGCCCTTCTTCTCTTCATCCATCTGCTGCATGCTACCTGTGAGGGTGAAGATACAAGAGAGGGGTTATAGAGACATCAGAACCATTACCATGCATTTTCTGAACACCCTGTGGAGTTCCTTTAGCTTGTGTGCCAGTTTGCTGTTTTGGCTCTCTTGCAGTCTGGGAGCCAGCCTCCTGCTGAAAGAGTGCAGGTGTCTAGTCTGCCAGAGGGCCCCCAGGCTAGTGCTAGTCTGTTTCTCCTCTCTAAGGAAAAAGCTTCTATGAACATGCTGGTATCCTCAAAGTCCACTAGATAGTGCTATTAGCCCGATTAACACTACAGTTGTTGTTTTTGAGACAACATCATGACTGATATAGTAGTCTATGCTTTTTCATTGATGTGTCTAAAATTGACAGTAGTAGGATTCATGAACTTTTAATAGAACATTTGGTATTGAAAAGAAATAGGGAGGTGTGTATGTCCTCAATAAATACAGAAGCATTTTCACTTGATGGCTAATTTATTGCAACATAACTAGACCTAATTAACTAGACAATGTCATATTCACATAGTTGCAAGCATAAAGAAAGAAAGAATGATATACATGGGAAAATGGATATGTAGAGATATTGTGTCCATACCTGTTGCTAATAGCATTCTACATTCTTCCACTGTGACACCTGTAAAACTGGTGTCTCTTGTGCGGGGGAACTGTGAACAGATATTACAGGAGATAAAGGTGATGATAACCCTGACTGACATCACTTGGCTGATTCCAAGCTCTTTCATAGCTGCCGCAGGAAGCAAATGTATCGAGTAATGAACAGATATCACTGAGTGATCCTGGCTGTGGATTTGGGCCTATGGGTTGGTTAGGCCTATGCTATGATATGAAAGTCTCTACATTAAAGCCAATACAATATCAATAGGGATATAAGGGAATACTTACTCGTTCTCTGTATATGTTAGTGTTAATCCGGGCCAAGCTTTCATACATTTGATCACACTTCTCTGGATCCGAGAGCTGTCAAGTAAGATCAGAACAGTTAATAGGGGGACCATACAATATCCACATACAGATAAGGGCATTTTGTAAGATTTCATGCTGTTCAATGGTCAGTTCAATTTAAAAATAAGTGTGAAAATTACTAATTTAAAAAGTTAAGAAATATGTTTAAAACCATCATGTTGATCTTAGGTGAGGCTACATTTCCTCAGCCCCATTCCTCAATTTACCAAACAGTGGCAGAAGGCTTTTCAAATGACAGATAATGCCTTTGCCTTTTGTAAGTAAACCAGTCCCTCCGTGCTACTGAATGATTGTTTGGACTGTAGTGTCTCACAACTCAATCAAAGATATTGAAAAACATTTGATTATAGCTCTAAAGGTTGCGATTGTCATTACTAAACATGTTTGTTTAGCCTGTAACTGCAAGGTCGATATGGACGGGTGCCCTATCATCACCATCCTACGCTAGCTATGGGTGCCCTATCACCATCCTACGCTAGCTAAACTTCAGCCTGAAGCTATCTAGCCACATTGGTTAGCGTTCTCGTACGACATATGAAGCGGAATCGTTTTACCTGTGTGTTTTCACCTTCACGAAAGGCAAGGGCTACTCTCTGTCTTAGAAACGTTCCTAAATCACGGCCTTTCTTTGATTCGTCCCGTGGCCATTCTTCGCAGAGTTTCAAAAACCGACGGTACCGTGTTGCAGACATTTTCTGTTATGGAACACAAAAAACGACTATGAATATGTTAGATAAAGACATCATTGAACGACCTGAGTTTGGCCGCTATCGGCGACCGTAGTTTCAACTTCATGGCATTCGGTATTGGTGTTACATGTCAAACCTTCCCCTCGCTGGGAAATCGTTATTTAGCAGAAAGGCAAGCACTCACACTAAAAAGCTAATATGAGTGGAGCTGCAAAAAAGGCTGTCGGGGCACCGTCTGGTGGTGTCGGGGAATGGATCAGTACCGCATGTCGGTTCGCTACAGATAGGAATGATTTTCGAAGGTAGTTATGATTAAACATTCACATTGTAGCTAGCTATCTTGCTAAACATGTGCCTGCTTTGCCCTTGGATATACCGGTATGAACACCCCTTAGCTAATTGCTCAGCAGTCATTGCAAACATAACATCAAATTCGAACGAACATGTTTTTGTGATATTTGGGACACATTTTGTGATACGTTGTGGGGTTGGGCAATCCCATAACAATACCCCCCAACATACAAACTGTAAGAGTCAACTTGGAACTAACTCGGTAAAGTAATGAATATAATGAATTATTGTATTGTCTCCCGTGACTTTATTCATGAAGATCATTTTGTTGTATATAATTATATTAATTCATTGTTTAATGTGTCTTTATTTAGGAACCTACTGGTCAACCTGGGCCTTTTTGCAGCTGGAGTTTGGGTTGCCAGGAATCTCTCAGATTTTGACCTGATGTCTCCTCAACCAATCACGTAGTGCAATAACTGGATGGATGTCGGGAGGTACAGGGCAGGCCTCACCTCAATTCATGTTTGATTACCTGGTATATGTGTAATATTGGTTTTTGCTAGTTGAATGAACACCAGTATTAATATCTCTATTTTATTTTCAGGTGTGTCGGACCAAAATGGCAGTCGAAGGGACAAGATATATGCTTTATATTTTCTATTTTGTTGGTTGGTGATGGGATAATGTTAAAGATAGTCTGGAAACTGGTGTGACTGATAATTACTTTATTTGAACTGTATTGCTTTCAGTATCAACACACTTTCACTTCTCTTCATTATGTACATGTTAGATCCAATGCACACAGTGACATAACTTATGGCAATCATTTACCTGCTTAAATAAAGTTCATAATGCTTTTAACTTGCAGCTTAAGTGCTAGAGAGAACTTCAAAACTGAGCTTGGTGTGGAATCAATCATAAAACAGAAATTCTTCAAGAATCTAAGTCTGTGCATGCCCACTTAGCCATGGGGGCAAGAGAACCGGTCTGCACTATGCTACTGCTGTCAGTGTCAACAAAGAAATGTGACGACCAGAAGCAGGCATACTTTGAAGTTACCGTTAGATTGATAAACAAATAAACTGTAGAAACAATGATCTATAATTCATTAGTCAAAGTAAATTATATGTGGTAAGAAAGGCATAAGCGTTGAACTGGTGTACCATTTATTACTAGGCTAGCTGTTTTTTTTGCTAGCTAGCTACACTGTGCGGAACAAAAATATAAATGCAACGTAAAGTTTAGTCCCATGTTTCAAGCGCTGAAATAAAAAATCTTATTGACATTTTCCATATGCAGAAAAAGCTTCAATCTCAAATTATGTGCACAAATTTGTTTACATCCCTGTTAGTGAGCATTTCTCCTTTGCCAAAGTAATCCATCCAATTGACGTGTGGCATATGAAGGAGCAGATTAAACACATGATCATTACACAGGTGCACCTTGTGCTGGGGACAAACGGCCACTCAAGTGTTCAGTTTTGTCACACAACACAATGGCTGCGGTCCAATCTCAAAGTAGACAGCACTCAGCCCTTGAATTATGATTTACATTGTCATATCCGAGTGCTCCTTAAATGTCTCTTGCCCAAGCAAGGGAGAGTGTTGATCGGAGACGCAATGTCCTTGGTGAAAATCTTAAAGTTGACCTTAAAAACAACCCACCTAAAGATATTGATGTAGCTAGCTACAGTTACCCATACTAGCTGGCTAGCTAGTTTTATAGTTTGGTCATTTATTCCAATACATTTCAGAATTCCCAAAAATATGTTTATGAAGCTAGCTAAGTTTTATAGCCTCCTCACTCTGAGACTAAGCCAATTTGCCATCTCTAAAATCAATGTCATTGTCGTGGAAATTCTTACACAGGGACTCTCAAAGTCAATCTTAAATGAATCATTGTTTATTGTCAGTGCGCTGGAAAGGTTCCAACCAACTCATTGCACAATTTTTTATTTCACCTTTATTTAATCAGGTAGGCAAGTTGAGAACAAGTTCTCATTTACAATTGCGACCTGGCCAAGATAAAGCAAAGCAGTTCGACAGATACAACGACACAGAGTTACACATGGAGTAAAACAAACATACAGTCAATAATACAGTATAAACAAGTCTATATACAATGTGAGCAAATGAGGTGAGAAGGGAGGTAAAGGCAAAAAAGGCCATGGTGGCAAAGTAAATACAATAAAGCAAGTAAAACACTGGAATGGTAGTTTTGCAATGGAAGAATGTGCAAAGTAGACATAAAAATAATGGGGTGCAAAGGAGCAAAATAAATAAATAAAATACAGTTGGGAAAGAGGTAGTTGTTTGGGTACAAAACAATAGTACACAAGTCAATCAGGAGCTATACCTGGGCAGACCCAGCAGTTGTCTAATATACAGCTATGATGGAGCATAATTAATCAATACCATTTTGTTTCATTCATGTGACCGACCAATACTGTTTCACAACACGTGACAGACCAACACCTCACAAGGCTTCTCTCTAAACTGAGACCTTGAAACGATATCTATCATTCGTTTTCAAAACACCGGCTGGATGTACTGCCAAATTGCAGCTACTGATAAGTGAGGATTTGTACAGTCAGCCACTTGCATGAACACATAAATTGGTTATTAGAACAGCACATGAATAGAAGACAGAAATTAGTGAAAAGAAAAGTACAAACATTAAAATTCCCCTACATCACATACAATAGTTCCTGTCAAAGGTTGACACACTTACTCATTCAAGGGTTTTTCTTTATTTTGACTATTTTCTACATTGTAGACTAATAGTTCAGACTTCAAAATTATGAAATAACACATGAAGTCATGTAGTAACCAAAAAAGTGTTAAAACTAATCCAAATATATTTGAGATTCTTCAAAGTAGCCACACTTTGCCATGACAGCTTTGCACTCTTTGCATTCTCTCAACCTGCTTCACCTGGAATGCTTTTCCAACAGACTTGAAGGAGTTCCCACATATGCTGAGCACTTGTTGGCTGCATTTCCTTTACTCTGCGGTCCAACTTATCCCAAAACATCTCAATTGGGTTGAGGTCGGGTGATTGTTTGTAGGCCAAGTCATCTGATACAGCACTCCATCACTCTGCTTCTTGGTCAAATAGACTACACAGCCTGGAGGTGTGTTGGGTCATTGTCCTTTTGAAAAACAAATTATAGTCCCACTAAGCGCAAACCAGATGGGATGGCGTATCACTGCAGAATACTGTGGTAGCCATGCTGGTTAAGTGTGCCTTGAATTCTAAATAAATCACAGACAGTGTCACCAGCAAAGCACCATCACACCTCCATGCTTCATGATGGGAGCCACACATGCAGAGATCATCCATTCACCTACTCTGCTTCTCACAAAGTCATGGCGGTTGGAACCAAAATGGTCACATTTGGACTCATCAGACCAAAGGACAGATTTCCACCAGTCTAATGTCCATTGCTCATGTCTCTTGGCCCAAGCAAGTCTCTTCTTCTGATTGGTGTCCTTTAGAAGTGGGTTCTTTGCAGCAATTCGACCATGAAGGCCTGATTCAAGTAGTCTCCTCTGAACAGTTGAGGTTGAGATGTGTCTGTTACTTGAACTCAGTGAAGCATTTATTTGGCCTTCAATTTCTGAGGCTGGTAACTAATGAACGTATCCTCTGCAGCAGAGGTAACTCTGGGTCTTCCTTTCCTGTGGCGGTCCTCATGAGAGCCAGTTCCATCATAGCACTTGATGGTTTTTGCGACTGCACTTCTTGAAATGTTCCATATTGACTGACCTTCATGTCTTACAGTAATGATGGACTGTCGTTTCTATTTGATTATTTGAGCTGTTCTTGTCATAATATGGACTTGGTCTTTTTCCAAATAGGGCTATCTTCTGTATACCACCGCTACCTTGTCACAACACAACTGATTGTCTCAAACGCATTAAGAAGGAAAGAAATTTCACAAATTTACTTTTAACAAGGCACACCTGTTAATTGAAATGCATTCCAGGTGACTAACTCATAAAGCTGGTTGAGATAATGCCAATAGTGTGCAAAGCTGTCATCACGGCAAAGGGTAGCTACTTTGAAGAATCTCAAATATAAAATATATTTAGATTTGTTTAACACTTTTTTGGTTATGACAGGATTTCATATGTCCAAACTTTTGACTGGTGCTGCATATATATATATATGTGTGTTTTTTTTAATAAATATATATATTTTAGCAAGCTAGCATCATAATTTTGTCTGACATGCCAAAAATGCAGCCGTGTTGATTAAATGTTACACTTCGCCGCCACCGGAGAATGACACCTGACTACAGTTTGCATTGTGGGTCTGGCTTCTTCACCTGTGGGATCGTCTGAAAAATTCATTCTGAGTGGGTGTTTGCCCTCCCAGGCCCCCCATGGCTGTGCAGATGTCCAGTCATGTGAAATCCATAGATTAGCTTAATTCATTTCAAATTGACTGATTTCCTTATATGAACTGTAACTTAGTAAAATCTTTGAAATTGTTACATGTTGCGTTTATTTTTTCGTTCAGTATAGTTCCCCCGCAAACTTGCTATGCTTGAGTTGGGGCGGTATGCAAACTGACCATGTGTATGTGACCAATAAAATTGGATTTGCAGTCACTGAGCTACAGTGGGGAGCTATCAGGGACGATTCAGGCTTTACTTGCTCATATCAGACAGTTCGGGCAACAGTTCGGGCAACAGAGATGATGAGGAATAGTCCTCTGTATCTAAGAAAGATATTGTTACAATCTGGAATCTGTGCATTCTCTTTGGGATTCTATTGGGCTACCACTCCACCTACTGGTTTGACCAGAGCAGGAGCTTTGAGAATCGCCTAGCTCTGCTACAGGCAGAGATTCAGTCAGTTCTGGATAACTGGACTAAACTTCAGGAAGGCTTTCAGCGCAGACTGACTCAGTGTGACCAGATCAACTGTCACCTTACCTTCTGTGGCTCTGTGATTCCAATAGCACTTTGTTGATGGATATTATAGAACATACTATAACATGGATTTACATAAGTTGGTTTATTTATTTATTGGAAATGCAAATCCCCCTCATTTGGTAAATGCATTACTGTGGTGTTGACATTACCTAAACCATGTCTGTGCACTGACAAGACGAGATCCCCCACAATATTATTATTAGTAGGCCTACATATCTAAAGCTCATCTTTAAAACTCTAAAATAGTTATTGCACCTATTTTCCATATTGGTGGTTGTCTGTAAAGTATATACTAGTTAGCTAAAGCGATGGATAGGCTAAGTGAAAAGTAGAATAATAACCATTCATTCCTATGGATGACTATTACTTCCAGGGAGGATCAATAAGGCAGGGGTTAACTTCAGAATATTGCCCTGTCAGCCATAGAGTATACAGTGCCTTCAGAAAGTATTCATACCCCTTGACTTATTCCACATTTTGTGGTATTACAGCAGGGGTGTCAAACTCATTCCATATGAAAGGCCTAGTGTCTGCTGGTTTTTGTCTTTTTCCTTTCAATTAAGACCTAGACAACGAGGTGAGTGGAGTTCCATACTAATTAGTGACCTTCATTCATCAATCAAGTACAAGGGAGGAGTGACACGTGTCTTACTGCCTGAAATCAAAATGAATTAAACAGATTTTTTTTCTCACCCATCTAAACACGATACCTCATAATGGCTACCACACTGTGAAAACATGTTTTTAGAAATGTTTGCAAATGTATTTTCATTTCAATGCAGAAATCTCATTTACTCAACAAAAATATGAATGCAACATGCAACAATTTCAAATATTTTACTGAGTTACAGATCATAAAAGGAAATCAGTCATTTGAAATTCATTCATTAGGCCCTAATCTATGGATTTCAATTGACTGGGAATACAGATATGCATATGTTGGTCACAGGTACCTTACATTTTTTTTAGAAAAGCAGTCAGTATCTGGTGTGAGCACCATTTGCCTCATGCAGCTGTAACAGTATAGCTTCCGTCCTTCTCCTCGCCCCTACCTGGTCTCGAACCAGGGACCCTCTGCACACATAGACAACAGCCACCCCCGAAGATTCGTTACTCATCGCTCCACAGCCGTGGCCCTTGCGGAGCAAGGGGAACAACTACTTCAAGGTCTCAGAGCAAGTGATGTCACCGATTGAAATGCTATTAGCAAGCATTTAGCTAGACATTTCACATCGGTTACAAAGCATGACATATATATTTTGCATAGAGTTGATCAGGCTGTTGATTGTGGCCTGTGGAATGTTGTCCTACTCTTCAAATGACTGTGGAACACACTGTCATACATGTCCATCCAGAGCATCCCAAACATGCTCAATGGGTGACATGTCTGGTGAGTATGCAGGCCATGGAAGAAATGGAACATTTTCAGCATCCAGGAATTGTGTACAGATCCTTTGCGACTTTGGGCTGTGCATTATCATGCTGAAACATGAGGTGACAGCGGCGGATTAATGGCACAATGGGCCTCATTATCTTGTCACGGTATGTCTGTGCATTCAAATTGCCATCGATAAAATGCAATTGTGTTTGTTATCCGTAGCTAATACCTGCCCACACCATAACCCCACTGCCACCATGGGGCACTCTGTTCACATTAACATCAGCAAACCGCTCTCCCACACGACGCCATACAAGCTGTCTGCCATCTGCCCAGGACAGTTGAAACTGGCATTCATCCGTGAAGAGCACACTTCTCCAGCGAGCCAGTGGCCATCGAAGGTGAGCATTTGCCCACTGAAGTTGGTTACAACGCCGAACTGCAGTCAGGTCAAGACCCTGGTGAGGATGACGAGCACACAGATGAACGTCCTTGACATGGTTTCGGACAATTTGTGCAGAAATGTTTCAGTTGTGCAAACCCAGTGCAAACCCAGTTTCATCAGCTGTCCGGGTGGCTGGTCTTATACGATCCGTCCAGTTGGACGTACTGCCAAATTCTCTAAAATGACATTGGGGGTGGCTTATGGTCGCTAAATTAACATTCAAATCCTCTGGCAACAGCTCTGATGGACATTCCTGCAGTCAGCCTGCCAATTTGCATGCTCGCTGAAAACTTGAGACATCTTTGGCATTGTGTTGTGTGAGAAAACTGCACATTGTAGAGTGGCCTTTTATTGTCCCCAGTACAAGGTGCACCTGTGTAATGATCATGCTGTTTAATCAGCTTCTTAATATGCCACACCTGTCAGGTGGATGGGATTATCTTGGCAAAGGAGAAATGATCACTAACAGAGATGTAAACAAATTTGTGCACAACATTTAAAAAATATAAACTTTTTGTGCTATAAGCTATTCACACCGCTGAATCAATACGTGTTAAACTAATCTTTGGCAGGGATTAGGCCTTCAGCTGTGAGTCTTTCTGGGTATGTCTCTAAGAGCTTTGCACACCTGAATTGTATAATATTTGCACATTATACTTTTAAAAGTAATTTGTCAAGCTCTGTCAAGTTGGTTGTTGATCATTGCTAGACAGCCATTTTAAAGTCTTGCCATAGATTTTCAATACGATTTAAGTCAAAACTGTAACTAGGCCACTCAGAACTGTAACTAGAACATTCAAAGTCATCTTGGTAAGCAACCAGTGTATGGGTGGCCTTGTATTCCAGGGTATTGTCCTGCTGAAAGGTGAATTTTCTCAAAGTGTCTGTTGGAAAGCAGACTAAACCAGGTTTTACTCTAGGACTTTGACTGTACTTGGCTCTATTCCGTTTATTTTTATCCTAAAAAAACTCCCTAGTCCTTGCTGATGACAAGCATACCCATAACAGCCACCACCATGCTTGAAAATATGAAGAGTGTGTTGTTGGATTTGTTCCAAACATAATGCTTTGTATTCAGGACATAAAGTACATTTCTTTGCCATATCTTTTGGCAGTTTTACTTTGTGTTATTGCAAACAGGATGCATATTTTGGAATATTTATATTCTGTACAGGCTTCCTTCTTTTCACTGTCATTTAGGTTACTATTATGGAGTAACTACAATGCCATTAAACTCTGTATCTGTTTTAAAGTCACCATTGGCCTCATGGTGAAATTCCTGAGTGGTTTCCTTCATCTCTGGCAACTGAGTTAGGAAAGACGCCTGTATCTTTGTAGTTAGTGACTGGGTGTATTGATACACCCTCCAAAGTGTAATTAATAACTTCACCATGCTCAAAGGGATATTCAACGTCTGCTTTTTATTTTACCCATCTACCAATTGGTGCCCTTTGCAAGGCATTGGAAAACTTCCCTGGTGGTTGAATCTGTGTTTGAAATTCACAGCTCGACTGAGGGACCTTACAGATAATTGTATCTGTGGGGTACAGAGATTTGAATACTTTCTAAAGGCACTGTATATGTACAAGCCCATAACACATGATTCCTGGTTACTAGTAGTGTCCATCACTTCAGCCCAATGTCCTAAAGCTGATTGCATTGCTGCCAGGTTGACCAAGAGTTAGAATAGTAGAGCCCACTGAATAGTTCTCAAAACAATACAACGGTATCTGTGGATCAGTGACTGAAGTCCTAGTGAGGCCTTCCGTCTGTCTTTGTGGTCAGTGAGGCTGAATGACAGACAATACCTCCCCACAACGAGCACTGACTCTGAACTCTGCCAGGTGGTCGGCCCTGGTAGACCCAATGTTCAAGATGGCTACTGGGATCTTCTGGTCAGCTGCTGCCAGTAGGAATCTGTATCCAGAATACACCTGGAAAATTAGAAGGGATGTGAAACTTCCACATATTGTAAGGCTATTGAGTTGTTTCCTTTGTGTCACAGGGACATGTTTTTATAAGTATACCATATCAGTAAGACAAACATAACAGAATATCACCTGTAACAAACAGTTGACTATATCAACAACATAGCAACACTATCAATTTAAACATTTATGGTAGGTCGTGAACAATTATATATATCATGCCCACCTGCAAAGAAGATCCAGCGACAAGAACCGCATCGGACTCAGCTAGTCTCTCATGTACAAACTGCACTGTCCTTCGGTTCACTGTGTCCCCAAAGAATGTCACCTCTGGCTTCAATATGCCCCCACAATCCTTACATGAAGGCACTCTGAAGTGGAGGACCTGCTCGTCCTCAATGAAGACATCACCATCGGGAGCCACACCTCCTGCCTGTGCACCCCAGCTAGGGTTCAGTGCTTTGAACCGCTTCTGGAGGTCCTCCCTTGGAGACACGGCACCACAGCCCAGACACAACACCCTGAGAGGGACACACACACACAAAGGTAAAAAGTTGAGTGTTGTTCTGTGCCAATGTCCTTGAAGAAGAAGTCAGTCTGTATTGTATGTGTGACACAGTACATTTCTACCTCACTACCTGTGTGCGCAGCCGTGCAGTTCAGTCAGTCCTTGATGGCCTGCCTTGGAATGAAGCGCGTCCACATTCTGAGTTACCAGCCAGTGTACCTTTCCCTGCTCCTCCCACTGCTGCAGAGCCAGGTGGGCAGAGTTCGGCTGATGAGAGGAGAACTGTGGCCAGCCCATATAGTTCCTAGCCCAATAGCGCTGACGAGACTTGGCGCTGCGTATATACTCTGCATACTGCATAGGTCGCCTGTCTGTGCGGGCGTAGAGACCCACCCCCTCTGAGCGGTAGTCTGGAATGCCAGACTCTGTGGACAGACCCGCCCCAGTGATGACGAAGAGGCGCGTGGCACGGGACAAGAAGGCCTGTAGCTGCTCCAGGGTGTGGGCATCGATGGTGCTGCTGGCAGGCACAAAGCTCTGGATGCCCTCGGGAACTGATGATGATGCCCGTCTCCCAGGGGCTGCGCAACACAGTGCCAAGGGTCTCCATGGGAACCGCATCTGCATACAGAGTACAGTGTAAGATTGATGCATGTAGTTCGATCCACCTCAAAAAGCACTTGAGGATTTCGACCCACTATCTCAGATTGTTCTGAAATAGTTTCTGTAGTTTGTAACAGATACAATTAGCATTCCTGAAACATTACACTCCAGTGTTGATTTGGCCTTAAGTTATTGTCCTGCTGAAAGGTGAATTAATCTCCTAATGTCGTGGGAATCAGATTTAACCAGGTTGTCCTCTTGGATATTGCCTGTGCTTAGCTCCATTCAGTGTTATACCCACAGTGCTTGATTTGGGACGAAACTGTCCTGAACGCCTTACCGGCACTTCTAATTTTTGGGGAATTGCGTACCAGCTCCTCTATAAAAACAAAGTACCCTATCGCTGGCCCAGATTCACACACCAAGGCAAAACAGGTTGATCAAAGCTGAACGAAGTCGGGATCTTCATTGAATAGCAATAGAGAGTCCGCATTAATTTCCTGATTCTGCTTTGTTCAAATGTATTTGCTATTAGTCTGTGTTGACAGTAAACTGTTCCGAGATTGCCTGAATAGCATGATGTGCTGATCCAAGTTGTCCAATTAGGGTTTGTCAGGTCATGGAAATTAGTTTAATAATTGTTGTTACTGTAATTCATGAAAGCACACTTAAATATGATCAATCAATAAAAAGACATATCTGCCATTATCGGAATGACCCTTCAGTGTGTGCCAGTGCCGGAGGAGATAGACAACGACATTTCAGCAGCAGGTATAAAATAATGACAGACGAACTAGATCACCATTTAGAAACACAACTTGTAGCAGTTCTCGCTAGTTAACTATAGCTAACTAAGCATTAATTCCGTTGTTGCACTGTAGAGCCTGAAGAAATCTGCACCGTTAGAAAGCTGGGATTTACCTCTATAAAACAGTAGCCATGTAACGTTAACTGTGATAATGTTAAAAAATATTCTAAGAATAGCATAATTGACATAACTTGCTGTGCATAGACCTCCCCTGAAAGGTTCATATTTCAGCCTTATATATGAACATGTCTAGTTAGATTCAGTACCAGTCAAATGTTTGGACACACCTACTTATTCCAGGGTTTTTCTTTATTTTGACTATTTTCTACATTGTATAATAATAGTGAAGACATCAACACTATGGAATAACACATATGGAATCATGTAGTAACCAACAAAGTGTTAAAACAAATCAAAATATATTTTATATTTGAGATTCGTCAAAGTAGCCACCCTTTGCCTTGCTAACAGCTTTGCCCACTATTAGCATTATCTCAAACAGCTTCATGAGGTAGTCACCAGGAATGCATTTCAATTAACAGGTGTGCCTTGTTAAAAGTAAATGTGTGGATTTTTTTCATTCGTAATGCGTTTGAGACAATCATTTGTGTTGTGACAACGTTGGAGTGTATACAGAAGATGTCCATATTATGGCAAGAACAGCTCAAATAAGCAAAGAGAAATGACAGTCCATCATTACTCTAAGGCATGAATGTCAGTCAAAACTGAACATTTCAAGAACTTTGAAGCACTATGATGAAACTGGCTCTCATGAAGACCGCCACAGGAAAGGAAGACCTAGAGTTACCTCTGCTGCAGACGACATGTTTATTAGAAATAACTGCACCTCATCCCAAATAAATGCTTTACAGAGTTCAAGTAACAGTCACATCTCAACATCTACTGTTCAGAGGAGAGTGAATCAGGCCTTCATGGTCGAATTGCTGCAAAGAAACCACTACTAAAGGACACCAATAATAAGAGACTTGCTTGGGCCAAGAAACACGAGCAATGGACATTAGACTGGTGGAAATCTGTCCTTTGGTCTGATGAGTCCAAATGAGATTTTTGGTTCCAACCGCCGTGTCTTTGTGAGACGCAGTGTAGGTGAACGGATGATCTCTGCATGTGTGGTTCTGACCGTGAAGCATGGAGGAGGTGGTGTGGGTGTGCTTTGCTGGTGACACTGTCTGTGATATATTTAGAACTTAAGGCACACTTAACCAGCATGGCCACCACAGCATTCTGTAGTGATATGCCATTCCATCTGGTTTGTGCTTAGTGGGACAATCATTTGCTTTTCTTCAGGACAATGACCCAAAACACACCTCCAAGCTGTGTAATGGCTATTTGACCAAGAAGAGTGATGGAGGGCTGCATCAGGTGACCTGGCCTCCACAATCACCTGACCTCAACCCAATTGAGATGGTTTGGGATGAGTTGGCCTGCAGAGTAAAGGAAAAGCAGCCAACAAGTGCTAAGCATATGTGGGAATTCCTTGACGGTTGGAAAAGCATTCCTCATGAAGCTGGTTGAGAGGCAAAGGGTGGCTAATTTGAAGAATCTAACATACACTTTTTGGATTGTCTTCACTATTATTCTACAATGTAGAAAATAGTACAAATAATATGCTATGCTTGAAAATATGGAGTGGTACTCAGTAATGTATTGTATTAGATTTGCCACAAAAGATAACACTTTCTATTCAGAACAAAAAGAAAATTTTTGGCCAATTTTTTTGTATTAAAGTATTACTTCAGTGCCTTGTTGCAAACAGGATGCATGTTTTCTGTACAAGCTTCCTTTTCACTCTGTCAATTAGGTTAGTATAGTGGAGTAACTAAAATGTTGTTGATCCATCCTCAGTTATCTACTATCACAGCCATTAAATTCTGTTTTAAAATCACCATTGGCCCCATGGAGAAATCCCTGAGCGGTTTCCTTCCTCTCCAGCAGGATGAGCGCCTGTATCTTTGTAGTGACTTGGTGTATTGATGCACAATCCATCTACATTTACCCATCTACCAATAGCTGCCCTTCTTTGTGAGGCATTGGAAAACCTCCCTGGTCTTTGTGGTTGAATCTGTGTTTAAAATGCACTGCTCGACTGAGGGACCTTACAGATAATTGTATGTGTGGGGTACAGAGATGATGTAGTCATTCAAAAAATCATGTTGAAACACTTTTGCACACAGTGTGAGTCCATGCAACTTATGTGACTTGTTAAACTCATGTTTACTTCTGAACTTATTTAGGTTTGCCATAACAAAGGGATTGAATACTTGAATCAAAACATTTTAATTTATTAATTTTCTTAAAACAATTGCACTTTGACATTATGGAGTATTCTGTGTAGGCCAGTGACAAACATATACATTTAATCCATTTTAAATTCAGACACTAACAACAAAATGTGGAAAATGTATAGGGGTGTGAATAATTTCTGAAGGCACTGTATTCTGAAATACCATTTTTCACATTAATGTATTCATGTTTGATTAATTTTGATATTGTTTGGAACAATATACAATTTCCAGTGGGCTCTCTGCTACTAAAAACTAAACGTTATACATAGAAATTAACATGTATAGGTCATTAACCAATCACAGCCCTCCTGTAGGATTGCCCATTCAACAAATCACCAGCAGAGGGAGTTCCCTTTGAATCCATTCCCTGTGTTGGTGGTACTCATAACATGTATTTATCGTAACTTTAAAGTAGCAGGGAACCAGGTCTTGAAATGATGTATTTTGAGGTCAATATTAATAGCTTTAAAATTAAATGCATGTGTAAAATTGTATTCCAGAATGTAGCGATACTCCATATTTTAAACCACACTGAGGAGTACAATGACACCAAGGTGTTGTCTGTATCATGTACGGTTCACGGATCATTGGGCATGTACAGGTGGGGGAGGGGTGGAGGAAGAAGCGTGGTACTATATTTATTGAATATCTGAATCCTATTTATTCAAATGGCCAATTTGCGTGCAATAAATTAAACTAATTTCGCATAGATCAAATTAAAATGTCAACAAAATAATATAACCTGTTTCTAACCACAAACTATTTAACAACAATCTGAGATTGCGGGTGTCATGGCTTGCTGCAATGACATGGAACGACTGTTGCATGCTTTTGTTTTCTTATACACTCATCAAAAAAGGAACCTGTTGGGATCAAGTGTTTCACTGGGTAATAAACTCCATGGTTGTCACGATCACTTGTGGGGTTGATTTGGCCCACAATGTAAAGCAAAACTGTGGTCACGTGTCGCTCAACAGATACGACATTGATTTCAGCGTTTGCCAATAGTCTTAGTCTCATAGTGAGGAGACTTTAAAAAGTACCTAGCTTCATAAAAATATTTTGGGGGAATTCTGAAATGTATTGGAATAAAATCACAACTATAAAACTAGCTAGCCAGCTATGTGTAACTGTTAGCTTGCTAGGTACATTAATTGCTTTAGGTTGGTTGTTTATTAGCGCAACTTCAAGATTTCCATAAAGGAAAATTGCGTATTTGATCATCTCTCGCTTGGTACACTCAGATGTGACGATGTAACATTTCATTCAAGGGCTGAGGGTATAGGACAGTCTACTTTGACTTTGGATTGCAACCAAAATCTCATCTGTTGATGGGAGAATCTCCATTCCTTCTCAAAACCCATTGGAAGTAAAGGTCAGAAAGGCGGGACCTCTGGCTCTCTCATCCAATGGGTTTCGAGAAGGAGGTAACGAGAGAGAGGACACGAGCTGTAAATTATTTAGATTTCTCTTATGTAAATTCAAGAAAACATGGACATGCCCTGATGCCTCCTCGCAAGCTTGTCACATCTTTTATTAAAAAAATATATAATTATGGTCACCAAGCAATAATTATATGTATCTACCTTTATCTGACATAGTCATTGTTCATTTTGTCTTTTACGGTATTCGACTTTTTGTCAAGGCTGATGTATGTATGTTTACAAGTTCTGGCTCATCATTTGAACTCCTGTCATCAGTAACAAGGTTACGTGGAGTAAATACGATAAGAAGCATAGAACCACAAAAAGGCATGAATTAGACATTGTAAGTAGTAATACAATTCAGCGTCATGTAACGTACCTTACAATGGCACGAGGTACACGTTTGATTGAATAAATCGCCGACAATGTAGCAGGCAGCCAACTCTTACGAAAAAGAGCGACAGGAAATACCAGTGCAACGAAGAACGGCAACCGCCGCTATGCACGCTGGGACTTATAGTCTTGTGGAATTTACCAACGTACTAACGTGCATAGCTCAGTGTGTGGTACACAAGGGGGTTCCCAAACTTTGTTTGCGTCGGGGACCCATTTCGTGTCAGCAAATGCATCCGTCGCCTTCATCAGAATAAAACTCCAACTGTAGACGGCATTAAAAATAGCATACAGGTAGTTTTACGTTGACTAAAACAGTGCATGTCCAGACCTTGGCAATACCATACCGTTTTAAAGCTAATTTATTGCAATTCTACACATTTTGCAATATTAAAATAATGCACTGTGTTCAAAACCAAATTTTGGGGGAATAGAAGAAGAATTCTGTTGAACAAGATCATTAATGGAGTATTGTGAAGACCAATCTGTGAGCCTCACAGGCCCATGTTGTGCATATAAGGGCTAAGAACATGAATATGACATTGTATTGTAACTTCAACTTTTTCCACAGATCCCTTGTCCAAAATCCTTTTAATTTGTTGTTGCTAGTAATTTTTCAAAAAATAAAATATTTGTTTTAATATTTAGAGATTTTGCTACAGACCCTACTTTTGGAACCTCTGCACACATTACCAAAAGTTTGAAAAATGACACATTGCTGAAAAGAAACAGAAGCTTTCATTGAAATGTATCTGACAATTCTATATATATTTTTAACATTCAGGTGGGTGTGGACTGAGGAATTACAAGAAGCAAGAAACAATATTACATTTTGGCAAACATTTTGGCATTTTGGTTAGGTCCTCCACAATAGGTCAATGTGAAACATGTGATTTCTCCTCTTTCTGTTGCTCAAAATATGCTGCACACGTCCTGATTGCAAAATTCCAAGATGTCTGTCAGAGAGAAAATTAATACGTACATTGGCTACTTTATAGTCAATAACATTTCAACAGTACACAGTTTCAGTATAAACATGCACATGATAAAGCATCAATATCCACCTGAGTGTGTGCAGTTGAAGACAGTCTCTGCAAGTCTGTAGAACTCATCTCCAAGTATGGTGCGGTAGTCCAGGTGACTGGTGTGGATGAGGCACTGAGTGGAGTCTTTAAACAGCAGATCACTCTCTCCATACTGCTGGGACTGAAACAGACGGAATTCTGTGTCTGGGTTGGATGCCAGAGTCTCCTGCAAGGGATGGGAACATTTGGAATGGCTTGTTAGAAGAAGGAAAAAAATAGTATGAAATGAATACAGTGTCGCAAGAATAATTAGGTTGGTTTAGATTCCTGTTTGTCTGACTCTGCAGTCTTACCCGTGACTTCATGAGGAAGTCGTAGACGCGAGAAGTGAGCACAGGTCTTGTCATGATGATGTTGGGTGGGATGGCTCCTAGGTTACAGTTCTCCCATTCAGATAAAGGTTCCCGCCGGCCATCCCCACACAAAAGCTCAAAGTCCCAGGACAGCCACCCATCCGACCACCCACTGGGGCTCAGACCTGGAGCACAACACAAACAAACTAAATGTAATATCAAAAGTATCACAAACCAAATGAGGAAAAACAAGAACATTATTATAACCTGTAACTGTTTGCCTGAACATATACCATTATTACTTCATGGTGTGTGAGTGTGGTGGCCATATGTAGCCTAACTATGTATAAGAGTTGTATGAGGTTCTCACTGAGGATGTTGCTCTCTAGATTGTGCTGCTCAACAAAGGCCACATCTCCATAGCTCTTCCCACTGGCATCTCCTACCAGGCACCTGCACAAATAACCATGGGGCAACATCATAACAATCACAACAAATCTTTCACATTGCCAGGTTTCTGTAAAGCACTGTGACAACTTGATGTAAGATTGAATGACTGCATTTTTTATCCATGAACAATGAATACGAACATGCAACAAGAGAGCCACCACTCACCTCAAAGCCCCCATGTTGCCGTAGTAACGCTCATTGTGGTTGTCTGCACAGCGTTTGGTGGCAGCCTCCCCAGTGCCCCCCATACACACTTTACAGAGGTTTCCCTGAGAACCAGGGAGACAGCCCTTCCAGAACACCTCGTTGTACACTAGGAGAGATGAGCAGAATACACATCCTCACCAAATATCAACCTATTTTGCTGTAAGAATTTGGGTCATTTCATGTTGTAGTCTACACAAGGATAAAATTGTGAATTGCAGTATACCCGAGCTAGTTATCTGCATACTAGTACACACACACACACACACACACACACACACACACACACACACACACACACACACACACACACACACACACACACACACACACACACACACACACACACACACACACACACACAATAAACGCAACAATTTCAACGATTTACAGTTAATATAAGGAAATCAGTCAATTGAAATAAATTCATTAGGCCCTACACTATGGATTTCACATGATTGAGCAGGGAAGCAGCCATGGGTGGGCCTAGGAGGACATATGCCCACCCACTTTGGAGTCAGGCCCAGATTTGGTACCCTTCTCCAGATCGGTGCAATGACCCAATCCTGTCTCGGGCTCTACAGACAATTCCTTTGACCTCATGGCTTGGTTTTTGCTGACATGCACTGTCAACTGTGGGACCTTATATACACTACTGGTCAAACGTTTTAGAACATCAACTCATTCAAGGGTTTTTCTTTATTTGTACTATTTTCTACATTGTAAAATAATAGTGAAGCCATCAAAACTATGAAATAACACATATGGAATCATGTAGTAAATTTAGTAAACAAAGTGAAACAAATCAAAATATATTTTATATTTGAGATTATTCAAATAGCCACCCTTTGCCTTGATGACAGCTTTAAACACTCTTGGCATTCTCTCAACCAGCTTCACCAACAGTCTTGATGGATTTGCCACATATGCTGAGCACTTGCTGGCCGCTTTTCCTTCACTCTGCAGTCTGACTCAATCTGGTTGAGGTCGGGGGATTGTGGAGGCCAGGTCATCTGATGCAGCACTCCATCCCTCTCCTTCTTGGTAAAATAGCCCTAACACAGCCTGTAGGTGTGTTGGGTCATTGTCCGGTTGAAAAACAAATGACTGTCCCACTACGCCCAAACCAGATGGGATGGTGTATTGCTGCAGAATGCTGTGGTAGCCATGCTGGTTTAGTGTGCCTTGAATTCTAAATGAAATCAATCACAGACAGTGTCATCAGCAAAGCACCCCCATAACATAACACCTCCTCCTCCATGCTTTATGGTGGAAATACACATGCAGAGATCCGTTCAACTACTCTGCATTGGAACCAAAAATCCCAAATTTGGACTCAATCAGGCCAAAGGACAGATTTCCACCGGTCATATTTCTTGGCCCAAGCAAGGAGATTCTTCTTATTTGTGTCCTAATGGTTTCTTTGCATCAATTTGACTATGAAGGCCTGATTCACACAGTCTCCTCTGAAGAGTTGAGAAGTGTCTGTTACTTGAACTCTGTGAAACATCTATTTGGGCTGCAATCTGAAGTGCAGTTATTCTAATGAACTTATCCTCTGCATTAGAGATAACTCTGGATCTTCCTTTCCTGTGGCTGTCCTCATGAGAGCCAGTTTCATCATAGCTCTTGATGATTCTTTGCGACTGCACTTGAAGTAATTCAAAGCTCTTGAAATTGTTCGTATTGACTGACCTTCGTGTCTTAGAGGAATGATGGACTGTCGTTTCTCTTTGCTTATTTGAGCAGTTCTTGCCATAATATGGACTTAGTCTTTTACCAAATAGGGCCGTCTTTTGTATACTACCCCTACCTTGTAACAACACAAATGATTAGCTCAAATGCATGAAGGAAATAAATTCCACAAATTCACTTTTAACAAGGCACACCTGTGAATTGAAGTGCATTCCAGGTGACTGCCTCATGAAGCTGGTTGAGATAATGCCAAGAGTGTGCAAAGCTATCATCAATGCAATGGGTGGCTACTTGGAAGAATCTCAAATAAACAAATCAAAATATATTTTACAACACTTTTTTGGTTACTACATGATTCCTTATGTGTTATTTCATAGTTTTGATGTTTTCACTATTATTATACAATGTAGAAAATAGTCAAAATAAAGAAAAACCCTTGAATGAGTAGGTGTGTCCAAACTTTTGACTGGTACATACATATAAATATAAAAACACACACACACAGGAAAGGGAGATGCAACTGTCAGGCAGGAATGGTACCTTGGTTTGGTTCGCAGGGAGAGGTGTTGTTGTGTTCCAGGCTGAGGGTGTGTCTAAAGGGCAGAAGCCAGCCTGCAGGGCTGTACATGTGGCCGTGGCAGGAGCGCCTGCCCCCAAAGTTCCCAAAGAACACACCCCTGGTGGAGCGCTTCACGACCGCCACACCAACGACGGACGGCAACACTGTGGGGACACAAGGAGCGGCTTAGAATAAAATCATGTACATTTACAGATGAATGGACTTCCCTTCTGTTCAGCTCACCATCCGTCTCTAAATGGCCAGCTTTTTCAGCTCCTCCCTCAGCCGGTACGCACGTCTTCCCTGAGAGAAGCGGAGAGAGAAAGAGTCTACGACAGATACTGACTGCAGTGAGCGTCCATGATAAATAACTCGTTCTGTAACCATTACATTATTATCAGGCATACCATAATACTCTGTTACCACGGGGACAAGGCCACATTTCCCAGCGATGAATGCGTGTGTGGCGTCCAGCGAGACCGCATCCACCTCATCTCTCTGTGACAACACAGTAAGTGGAGATCAAGATGAAAGGCTGCATAGAATGACAGTAGGTTATGGATAGGGTTATGATTTTCCACACCCCGTAGTTTCATCTTAGTCTGCTTACCTTAATCTTCTCGACACAGTCGCTCATGGAGATGGCTCTAACACACACCAATGGGTCTGACTTAATGCTGAGAGCCCACTGCTCACATTTCTTCTGTTCTGCATAGCTAATGCAGCACCAACGCACAACACTGTCCTCCAATGAGCTTCCTATAGATACACAACAGAAGAAAAAATATTTAGTTATGATGCATAATGTAGCAGCAAATTAGTTTTCCCAATGAGCAGCCTACATACACCCCCACTGCCCATGTGAGTAGGTAGGCACCTTCATGTCCAAGGCCTTTGAGGAGAGCCACATAGTCCAGCCCCAGCACCTGACTGATGTCCTTGTTATCCTCTAGAATGGACAGCTTCTCTGTGACATCCTTGAAGAGCAGATCAGCGGCGCCGAACGGAGCAGAGTTAAAGAGCTGGAAACGTTGCCTCTCTCGACCCCGCCGGCCAAACGCCATCTGATTAGGAAATCCATCGGACATTCTCTCAGCAACAAAAATACAAACAAGGGACATACTATAGATGACACATACAGGTGGATGGATACAAATGTGATATACACTGATGTCAAATACAGTGGACACGCTTTCCCTTGCAAACCCAACCCTGTTTCACAAGTGGTCATCCTGAGTAGAGGGCTGGAAGCCCTGAGCTGTCCCGACAAGTCCCACATCTGCTGCTTCTAGAAGTGGTTGAAGACAGAATGGGTTACTACCTGTGCTGCCGCCAGGAACTTGCGTGCGATCTTACGAACACTGAGTCGAGTGACCATGCCCTGTCCTGGTCCCCTTCCCAGGTTGCAGCTCCCATAGTGGCTTAGTGGCGCACGGGTACCATCAGTACACAGCAGTTGGTAATCCTCCCGCTCACTCTCTGGAAGAGAAAAAAAAAACAGGGATAGAGATAGAGCGGAGGGGGATGATTCAACAGCTATTTGACTAGTCTTGAGAAAGAACTCTGACGTACTTGAATGGTAGTTGTGTATTGTTCCAGAATATCTATATTTTTTGTGTACCTTCAATAGCCTCCAGGGCTGTATGGTCCACAAAAGCAACATCCCCTGCCCCAGTCTTGAGACACCTGATAGACAACGAGAATCATTTTTAAATGACCACATCATTATCATTGTGTCTGTCCTGATATGACCCTCCCATCTGACCTGAGCGCCCCCTGGCTGTTGTAGAAAGGTTCGCCATGTGCCGTCTCACAGTGGAAGTTGCGCTGGGCGATGTAGGACTTCTGACCCTGACACAGGGTACACAGGATGGGTGCTATGGCAGCCGCCCCAGGAACACAACTGGCATTGAAGAAGGCACTGACCGCTGCCAAAGAGAAGAGTGGGGATAGAGACCATTCCTTTGTAGCGGAGGTGATTTGGAATCACGCTCTCGTGATAAGTTAGGCCTGCCTGAGACTTGGAAGCCGTATTGTCAGCCTCTGACCTTGAGCATGTCCTCTAAGGAGTTGGATTAGCGAGCGGGAGTCCCGGGTTCTAATGCCACCAGAAACACCAGCGTTTCCTAAACTCTGTCCTGGGGACCCCAAGGGGTGCACGTTTTGGTTTTTGCCCTAACACTACACAGCTGATTTAAATAATGAACTAGTCATCAAAATAAAACGTGTGCCCCTTGGGGTCCCCAGGACTGAGTTTTGGAAACGCAGTTTAAAATGTAACAAGCTCTTGTGGACAGATTTTCATGGACAGATGAAACGGCGAGAACTTGTCAAGGCTCACTTCCTTTTCTTCCGAAGTGAGCAATTGTTAACGGAATCCCCCCCAGAAGTAAAACAGAAAATGACAAACTTTTGGGTAACCGGGATTACACTTAATAAAATTATGATTCAACAATTTGGATGGATATGTCGGCCTATGTTCTTACCCTGACTGAGTGGCTGCTCCTCTGCCCAGGTCAGGTAGTTGCGGGACAGCAGGAAGCCCAAGGGTAGACTCCAGCCTGCCGTCCAGCGGGCCCCAGTATGACAGCTTCTCTGGCCCCGCAGGGAGCGCACGTCCAGGGTGCGGTTTCTCACCACCGCCACCGACAGAATACAGCCTCCTGGGCAAACAGGTGACAGACATACAATAAACTGGACACAGGCACACAAAATGTCATAAACAAAATTAGAAACTGGGTGGTTCGAACCCTGAATGCCGATTGGCTGAAAGCTGTGCTATATCAAACCGTATATCACAGGTATGACAAAACATTTATTTTTACTGCTCTAATTACATTGGTAACCAGTTTATAATAGCAATACGGCACCTCGAGAGTTTGTGGTGTATGGACAATATACCACAGCTAAGGGCTGTATATCCAGGTACTCCGCGTTGCGTCGTGCATAAGACCTGCCCTTAGCCGTGGTATAGTGGCCATATACCACACCTCCTCGTACCTTATTGCTTAAATGTTTCCCGTACACAGATTGCGCCTAGTTCTGGACTAAAAGGATCCAAATCTTAAGTGTCGTTAACCAACCATCACTGTAGATCTCCTTGGCAATGGCAGTGAGGCCAAACTGCTTCACTGCAGTGTAGACTTCCCCTGCATCCAATGTTACTATGTCAGCACGGTTAGCCTGGAGGAAAAGCATCAGATACAGTTGGCTATGAAGGAGCATCTGTATGGTAAACCTGCCCTGTCTGAAATCAGTATCAGCATTAACAACATGAGTGGTTAGGGCAAATAGTGAGTCTTTCTGGTATCTGGAGAGAGCAGGTATTTTCTGACCCTGATCTTGTTGATGCAGTCGGTGGTGCTGTAGGCAAGGACACAGGAGAGCCTTGCGAATGCTGCCACAGCAGCAGGAGGCAACACTGCCACCAGGGCCTTGGCCAGCTCAGCACACTTCTTCTGCTCCTGCTCAGACACCGTGCACCAGCGCATCTTCTTACCTAAAACAAAAGGGAAATAAAACTGGTGTTAAAGTATAGTAATATTAGGACCTAAGAAATAGCATCAATATTAACCTGCATGCATAACTCACTATTTCCTTTCCAATGGGAAACAAATAAACAACTGCTGTAGAGGGAGAATACATTGTTACAATACTGTATAAGATTAATTAAAATGTATAGGACCACAACATTTTCAGAACAATCCCTGAAATTAGGTGAAAGCACAAAAGCAAGAATATATTTGAAAAAGGCAACATTATCCAGCAAGGCTAACCAAACGATTAACAATTGGAATTTTGAGTACCTCCACCCAAAACTATACTAGATTAGATGAACACTTACCCCAACTATAGTGAAGGCAGATGAAAATTATTAGAATGGCATGCATTGCCCTCATTTTGGTCTCTGAAAAGGACTGAAGAGCTGAACAAACCAAACGCAGTTTACTTTACGCAGCGAGGTTGGCGGACCCCTTCCAATTCGTCCTGAAATACGTCTTCATAATTCAACATGATTTCTTATTACTACAGGCGACCTAAAGAAATCAAGCTATTGTGCAAGCGTAGAACTTCCGAAATAGCCAAAAAAATAGGGGATTCTGCGCCACTGCTCTGCGCGCATCTGGAAAATATTTCCATGTAACGTCACGCGGACGACCGGCATCCAAGCACTTTTACGCGTTTGAGATCTGTAGAACAGTTGCCAGTATCTCACACCTCCAGTTTGTTTGGCTTATCGCGGTGAACATATTGAATGCATGATTATGTAATAATAAAAATCGAGTGTTATATTTATTTTGGTAACAGTTTTGTGAAAAACAGACCAGCAGTGCAAAGTTTAATGCAGAAAATACCAACATAATTAGGCATGTAGCCAATATTGTATTAAAATGTACAAACACCAAAACATTATACATATAAAAAAAGCCATTACAGTATAGTCAAGTCAAACATAAATCAAACAGCTGCCTTGCCATATGCCATTCTTTTTCAGTCCAACCGATTATCACCAAGATCAGGGTTTTTAATTCAAAAGCTTCAAATGAACAATTTCCATACATCTCCCTCTATTTTGAATAATGATGTTTTTATACTATAAAAAACAACCAGTGGAGAATGGCAACATGTCATTCTCTTACACCACTGGGGCGACCATGGTCCGGTCTGTCATCTAGTGTGGTGGACAGAGTAATGATCAGTAGCCCCATGCTCTGGAGGCCTGCTGAGAACCGCCTGTCCCAGTCCCAGTCCTGTGGCTGTGCTGCTGTGGAGAACACTCTATATCCTGTGGATCCTGGCAGCATGCAAGATATTTACAGGCTTCTGCTCTGCCAGCTCAGCTGACAGTCTGCCAATACACTCCATCTGTCAATAACAATACAAAGAGCTGGAAATGAATCTGGAATGACCCCAAAATGGGAAAAATCGTTTCACAATATGTCATGGTTATTATATACTTGACTTGCTGTAAATTCTGACTGCTCCGTTTTCATAGCTGAAGATTTATGGCTCACATGAAAATGACACCTCCAGAGGAATGCATGCTAAATCAAAGCCATCAGTTGAGTTATTCATTTATAGGAAACCAATGAAAAAAGTATTACTTCAATGATTGGTTCTGGTTCTTTATGGACTGGTGAATAGCCGGTATACTTTTTTTTCCTCTCCATTTTTCTTTTCTTTTCATAATCACCATTGTTTGTTTAGAAATCCTTAATTACTCTGCCTTGAAGACATTGTGGCCCTTACATATACCAATGACCGCAGCATCTTCCCTTCAAGTATTACCTCATCCAGCCCTTGGCTGATTGTGTTCCTCTCCGCAGTCCTTCGCTCACTTCCACTCGTCTGCAGCCAGCTTCTCAACACCTCTTCAAGTCTTAGCTACAGTGGCTTGCGAAAGTATTCACCCCCCTGGCATTTTTCCTATTTTGTTGCCTTACAACCTGAAATTAAAACTGATTTTTGGGGGTGGTTTTTAACATTTGATTTACACAACACAACCACTTCGAAGATGCAACATATATTTTATTGTGAAAAAGAAGAAAAAAAGAACTTGAGTGTGCACGACTATTCACTCCCCAAAGTCAATACTTTGTAGAGCCACCTTTTGCAGCAATTACAGCTGAAAGTCTCTTGGGGTGACTCTATAAGCTTGGTACATCTAGCCACTGGGATTTTTCAAGGCAAAACTGCTCCAGCTCCTTCAAGTTGGATGGGTTCCACTAGTGTACAGCAATCGTTAAGTCATACCACAGATTCTCAATTGGATTGAGGTCTGGGCTTTGACGAGGCCATTCCAAGACATTTAAATGTTTCCCCTTAAACCACTTGAGTCTTGCTTCAGCAGTATGCTTAGGGTCATTGTCCTGCTGGAAGGTGAACCTCTGTCCCAGTCTCAAATCTCTGGAAGACTGAAATAGGTTTCCCTCGGGAATTTCCCTGTATTTAGCGGTATCAATCATTCCTTCAATTCTGATTAGTTTCCCAGTCCCTTCCGATGAAAAACATCCCTACAGCATGATGCTGCCACCACCATGCTTCACTATGGCGATGGTGTTCTCGGGGTGATGTGAGGTGTTGGGTTTGCACCAGACAGAGTTTTCCTTTATGGCCAAAAAGCTCAATTTTAGTCTCATCTGACCAGAGTACCTTCTTCCATATGTTTGGGGAGTCTTCCACATGCCTTTTGGCAAACACAAAGTGTTTCTTATTTTTTTCTTTAAGCAACGGCCTTTTCAGGCCACTCTTTGTAAAGCTCAGCTCTATGGAGTGTACGGTTTAAAGTGGTCCTATGAACAGATACTCCAATCTCCGCTGTGGAGAATGCAGCTCCTTCAGGGTTATCTTTGGTCTCTTTGTTGCCTCTGATTAATGGCCTCCTTGCCTTGTCTGTGAGTTTTGGTGGGCGGCCCTCTCTTGGCAGGTTTGTTGTGGTGCCATATTCTTTTCATTTTTAAATAATGGATTTGATGGTGCTCCGTGGGATGTTCAAAGTTTCTGATATTTTTTTTATAACCCAACCCTGATCTGTACTTCTCCACAACTTTGTCCCTGACCTGTTTGGAGCGCTCCTTGGTCTTCATGGTGCCGCTTGCTTGGGGATGGAAATTTCAGTGCGGTCTCCCGCTCCCTGCACCACTGAGTCTGTGTCCGGCTGTGGGTGAGGCCCTCTGCAGGCTGGGCAAACAGGTCACGCTCTGGACCATTACACCGGATCTTCGCAGCTAGCTAGCTGCTACCGAGTGGCTATTGTGGCTAACACCCTTGTCCAGAAGCATGCACCAATTAGCCTCAAGCTAGGCCCATCTCCCTGCTAGCAAACAAAGTAAACCAACTACAATACCTCTCTTGACAATTACCCTGGACCCTTAGTCGACACGGAGCCCCGCCGATACATCACGACTGGTCTGCTGACATAATTAGGCCGATGTGCTCTCAACCGGCCTCTGCGTCATGGATGTTGATGATGATCCATCTGCTATCCCCGGCCCGCTAGCTTCCTGAACGCCGTGTCTCCCGCTCACCTAGTGTAGCAATCAACTACCCAACGGCTCCCTATTTCATCTATTGCTGCTTTTGACCCTATGATCACCTGGCTACACAGCTGATGCCTGCTGGGCTGTTCATTAACACGGTACTTCATTTTGTTTATCTGTCTGCCCCAGCCTCGAACTCCGGCCCTCTGTGTAGCCAACTGACCCACTCTGCCCATTCATCACCATTTACCCATTGCTGTTGTCTTAGCCGTTTCCCCGTTGTTGTCTTAGCTCTCCCAATCAACACCTGTGACTGCTTTATGCCTCTTTCTTATGTCAATATTTTTTTTATTTTTTTATTTCACCTTTATTTAACCAGGTAGGCAAGTTGAGAACAAGTTCTCATTTACAATTGCGACCTGGCCAAGATAAAGCAAAGCAGTTCGACACATACAACGACACAGAGTTACACAGAGTTACACATGGAGTAAAACAAACATACAGTATAAACAATATAGTATGCTTTGTATACGGTTGTTTAGGGCAGCTCTTATTGTTTAATTTTACTGCGGAGCCCCTAGTCCTGCTCAACATGTCTCAGATATGTCTGGGATATGCTTAACACCCCGGCAGTCCTACAATCTAAGCTAGATGCCCTCAATCTCACACAAATCATCAAGGAACCCACCAGGTACAACCCTAACTCTGTAAACAAGGGCACCCTCATAGACGTCACCCTGACCAACTGGCCCTCCAAATACACCTCCGCTGTCTTCAACCAGGATCTCAGCGATCACTGCCTCATTGCCTGTATCCGCTACGGAGCCGCAGTCAAACGACCACCCCTCATCACTGTCAAACGCTCCCTAAAACATTTCTGTGAGCAGGCCTTCCTAATCGACCTGGCCCGGGTATCCTGGAAGGACATTGACCTCATCCCGTCAGTTGAGGATGCCTGGTCATTCTTTAAAAGTAACTTCCTCTCCATTTTAGATAAGCATGCTCCGTTCAAAAAATGCAGAACTAAGAACAGATACAGCCCTTGGTTCACTCCAGACCTGACTGCCCTCGACCAGCACAAAAACATCCTGTGGCGGACTGCAATAGCATCGAATAGTCCCCGCGATATACAACTGTTCAGGGATGTCAGGAACCAATACACGCAGTCAGTCAGGAAAGCTAAGGCCAGCTTCTTCAGGCAGAAGTTTGCATCCTGTAGCGCCAACTCCAAAAAGTTCTGGGACACTGAAGTCCATGGAGAACAAGAGCACCTCCTCCCAGCTGCCCACTGCACTGAGGCTAGGTAACACGGTCACCACCGCAAATCCATGATTATCGAAAACTTCAACAATCATTTCTCAATGGCTGGCCATGCCTTCCGCCTGGCTACTCCAACCTCGGCCAACAGCTCCGCCCCCCCCGCAGCTCCTCGCCCAAGCCTCTCCAGGTTCTCCTTTACCCAAATCAAGATAGCAGATGTTCTGAAAGAGCTCCAAAACCTGGACCCGTACAAATCAGCTGGGCTTGACAATCTGGACCCTCTATTTCTGAAACTATCCGCCGCCATTGTCGCAACCCCTATTTACCAGCCTGTTCAACCTCTCATATCGTCCGAGATCCCCAAGGATTGGAAAGCTGCCGCAGTCATCCCCTCTTCAAAGGGGAGACACCCTGGACCCAAACTGTTACAGACCTATATCCATCCTGCCCTGCCTATCTAAGGTCTTCGAAAGCCAAGTCAACAAACAGGTCACTGACCATCTCAAATCCCACCGTACTTCTCCGCTGTGCAATCTGGTTTCCGAGCCGGTCACGGGTGCACCTCAGCCACACTCAAGGTACTAAACGATATCATAACCGCCATCGATAAAAGACAGTACTGTGCAGCAGTCTTCATCGACCTTGCCAAGGCCTTCGACTCTGTCAATCACCATATTCTTATCGGCAGACTCAGTAGCCTCGGTTTTTCGGATGACTGCCTTGCCTGGTTCACCAATTACTTTGCAGACAGAGTTCAGTGTGTCAAATCGGAGGGCATGCTGTCCGGTCCTCTGGCAGTCTCTATGGGGGTGCCACAGAGTTCAATTCTCGGGCAGACTCTTTTTTCTGTATATATCAATGATGTTGCTCTTGCTGCGGGCGATTCCCTGATCCACCTCTACGCAGACGACACCATTCTATATACTTTCGGCCCGTCATTGGACACTGTGCTATCTAACCTCCAAACGAGCTTCAATGCCATACAACACTCCTTCTGTGGCCTCCAACTGCTCTTAAATGCTAGTAAAACCAAATGCATGCTTTTCAACCGATCGCTGCCTGCACCCGCATGCCCGATTAGCATCACCACCCTGGATGGTTCCGACCCTGAATATGTGGACATCTATAAGTGTCTGCCAGGTGTCTGGCTAGACTGCAAACTCTCCTTCCAGACTCATATCAAACATCTCCAATCGAAAATCAAATCAAGAGTCGGCTTTCTATTCCGCAACAAAGCCTCCTTCACTCACGCTGCCAAGCTTACCCTAGTAAAACTGACTATCCTACCGATCCTCGACTTCGGCGATGTCATCTACAAAATGGCTTCCAACACTCTACTCAGCAAACTGGATGCAGTCTATCACAGTGCCATCCGTTTTGTCATTAAAGCACCTTATACCACCCACCACTGCGACTTGTATGCTCTAGTCGGCTGGCCCTCGCTACATATTCGTCGCCAGACCCACTGGCTCCAGGTCATCTACAAGTCCATGCTAGGTAAAGCTTCGCCGTATCTCAGTTCACTGGTCATGATGGCAACACCCATCCGTAGCACGCGCTCCAGCAGGTGTATCTCATTGATCATCCCTAAAGCCAACACCTCATTTGGCCGCCTTTCGTTCCAGTACTCTGCTGCCTGTGACTGGAACGAATTGCAAAAATCGCTGAAGTTGGAGACTTTTATCTCCCTCACCAATATAAACATCAGCTATCTGAGCAGCTAACCGATCGCTGCAGCTGTACATAGTCTATTGGTAAATAGCCCACCCATTTTCACCTACCTCATCCCCATACTGTTTTATTTATTTACTTTTCTGCTCTTTTGCACACCACTATCTCTACCTGTACATGACCATCTGATCATTTATCACTCCAGTGTTAATCTGCAAAAATTGTAATTATTTGCCTACCTCCTCATGCCTTTTGCACACATTGTATATAGACTCCCCCCTTTTTTCTACTGTGTTATTGACTTGTTAATAGTTTACTCCATGTGTAACTCTGTGTTGTCTGTTCACACTGCTATGCTTTATCTTGGCCAGGTCGCAGTTGCAAATGAGAACTTGTTCTCAACTAGCCTACCTGGTTAAATAAAGGTGAAAAAAAAGGGGGAGATACTCTTGTCCCAAACTGTTACAGACCTACATCCATCCTGCCCTAAAGTCTTCGAAAGCCAAGTTAACAAACAGATCACCTACCATTTCGAATCCCACCATACCTTCTCCGCTATGCAATTTGGTTTCCGAGCTGGTCACGTGTGCACCTCAGCCACACTCAAGGTCCTAAACGATATCATAACCGCCATCGATTAAAGACAGTACTGCTCAGCAATCTTCATCGACCTGGCCAAGGCTTGACTCTTGTCAATCACCGTATTCTTATCGGCAGACTCAACAGCCTTGGTTTCTCTAATGACTGCCTCGCCTGGTTCACTAACTACTTCTCAGACAGAGTTCAGTGTGTCAAATCGGAGGGCCTGTTGTCCGGACCCCTGGCAGTGTCTATGGGGGTGCCACAGGGTTCAATTCTCGGGATGACTCTTTTCTCTGTGTGTATGTATATATATATATATATCAATGATGTCGCTCTTGCTGCAGGTGATTCCCTGATCCACCTCTACGCAGACGATTCCATACTGTAAACATCGGGCCCTTCTTTGGACACTTATCAAACCTCCAAACGAGCTTCAACGCCATACAACACTCCTTATGTGGCCTCCAACTGCTCTTAAATGCTATTAAAACAAAATGCATGCTCTTCAACCTATCGCTGCCCGCACCCGCCCACCATCACTACTCTGGACGGTTCTGACTTAGAATATGTGGACAACTATATATATACACCTAGGTGTCTGACTAGACCGTAAACTCTCCTCCCAGACTCATATTAAGCATCTCCAATCCAAAATTAAATATATTATCGGATTCCGATTTCGAAACATACCCTCATAAAACTGACTATCCTACCAATCCTTGACTTTTGGCGATGTCATTTACAAAATAGCCTCCAACACTCTACTCAGCAAATTGGATGCAGTCTATCACAGTGCCATCTGTTTTGTCACCAAAACCCCATATACTACCCACCACTGCAACCTGTTTGCTCTCGTTGGCTGGTACTCACTACATATTCATCGCCAAACCCACTGGCTCCAGGTCATCTATAAGTTTTTGTTAGGTAAAGGTCTGCCTTATCTCAGCTCACTGGTCACCATAGCAACACCCACTTGTAGCACACGCTCCAGCAGTTATATTTCTCTGGTCATCCCCAAAGCCAACACCTACTTTGGCCGCCTTTCCTTCCAGTCCCCTGCTGCCAATGACTGGAACAAATTTCAAAAATCACTGAAGCTGGAGACATATCTCCCTCACTAACTTTAAGTGTAAGCTGTCAAAGCAGCTTGCCGATTGCTGCAGCTGTACACAGCCCATCTGTAAATAGCCCATCCTACCAACTATCTACCTCATCCCCAAGTTAGTTTTTGTTTTCTTTTGCACACCAATATTTCTACTTGCACATCCTCATCTGCACGTATATCACTCCAGTGTTAATTGCTAAATTGTAATTACTTCGCCACTATTGGCCTATTTATTGCCTAACCTCCTTACTTCATTTTGCACGCACTGTATACAGATTTTTGTATTGTGTTATTGACTTAACGTTTGTTTATCCCATGTGTAACTCTGTGTTGTTTTTGTCACACTGCTTTGCTTCATCTTGGCCAGGTTGCAGTTGTAAATGAGAACTTGTTCTCAACTGGCCTACCTGGTTAAATAAAGGTGAAATAATATTTAATTTTTTAAAACCTCACTGCTGTCTGTTTCCACTGCAACACCACCCCTGGAGACACCGAAGAACTCTGTAAAGCACAAAAAAAGACAGGCTTGATACAGTTCCACACAGACAAGACAAACTAGAATAATAAAACACAGCATCTGCTCACACACACCTGCTCCTGGCTGTGAAGTGCTATGTTGGTGCAGAAGCTGCCCATGTGAGCGGCGTGGGCCACCCCTTTCCTCAGAAGCTGGTCTCTATAGAACTGGGAAGCCTGGGCCAGCCTCTCCTGCTTCCGGTGCTGCTCCGCGACCCATAGCCTCCAGCACCTGGAACAGAACACACCAGGGGGATCTTCCGTCTCATCCAGTGTGTCTGAGGAGTATACACTATTCAATACATTTCCACTCTATTCACCAGGGGATGTCTCATTCATTATGTCTATCGAGTCCCTTTCATATCCTTATTCCAGCTGTGGCCTGGATATCATCAATGAGGAAAATAGGTCTCTGACGTTACACCCATTAGCCTGGTCACAGAGCCATTTCTGCAGTCTTGCTAACTCCTATGGTCATTGGAAAGACAGCACAAACAGATCTGGACCCAGGCTGTACATTAACAGGGTCAGCAGTGGTAATCATACAGGAGAGACATCTTCCACTACAGACAAACAGAGACAGTGATAATATTTCATGTTTTAGTTAGGCTGAAGGCCAGCTGCCAGTGAAGTATGTGTCCAGGTGTTACCTTGGCCTGCAGACTGAGGGACCAATGCCAGAGGGCCAGTTCTGTCTGCTCAGCCTCTCTCCCCTTCTGTGCTGCAGCTGTGCAGGCCAGGGAAGAAAAACACTGAGTTACATAACAGCCAGGAGTTCACCCCGACACTCAGAAAGCTCACAGATGGATCATAGAAAGAGAACATTGAAGCCAAGAAACATCCAAAAACACTATTTTTCAATTAAATCATTGTATTTGAAAGTAACCTGAACACAATTTCTCACACAAGTCTTGGTAAGTCACCTTTAATATTTGAAATAACCATGTTAAAACAGCAATAACCTCACCACAATGTTCCAGCGTGCAAAAAAAGAAAAAAGAGCTGGCATGTATTGTTTCAAATCAAATGTTATTTGTCACACGTGCCAAATACAACAGGTTACAGTGAAAGTAGTAAGAGATAAGAAAAACAAATAATTAAGAGCAGCAGTGAATAACAATAGCGGGGCTATATACAGGGGGTACCGATACAGAGTCAATGTGCGGGGAACTGGTGTCGAGGTAATTAACAATTATGTACATGCAGGTAGGGTTGTTAAAGTGGCTATGCATAGAAAATAACAGACAGTAGCAGCAGCGCGGGGAGGGGGGTGCAAATAGTATAGGTAGCCCTTTGATTAGCTGTTCAGAAGTCTTATGAGAGAGAACAGTCCATGACTAGGGTGGCTGGAGTCTGACAATTTTTACAGCCTTCCTCCAACACCGCCAAGTATAGAGGTCCTGGGTGGCAGGAAGCTTGGCCCGGTGATGTACTGGGCCGTACGCACGACCCTCTGTTGTGCCTTGTGGTCGGAGGCCGAGCAGTTGCCATACCAGGCAGTGATGCAACCCGTCAGGATGCTCTTGATGGTGCAGCTGTAGAACCTTTTGAGGATCTGAAGACCCATGCCAAATCTTTTCAGTCTCCTGAGGGGGAATAGGTTTTGTCGTGCCCTCTTCACGACTGTCTTGGTGTGCTTAGACCATGTTAGTTTGTTGTTGATGTGGACGCCAAGGAACTTGAAGCTCTCAACCTGCTCCACTACAGCCCTGTCGATGAGAATGGGGGCATGCTTGGTCCTCCTTTTCCTGTTGTCCACAATCATCTCCTCGGTCTTCATCACGTTGAGGGAGAGGTTGTTGTCCTTGCACCACACGGTCAGGTCTCTGACCTCCTCCCTATAGGCTTTCTCATCCCTGTCAGTGATCAGGCCTACCACTGTTGTGTCATCGGCAAACTTAATGATGGTGTTGGAGTTGTGCCTGGCCGTGCAGTAATGAGTGAACAGGGGGTACAGGAGGGGCCCCCGTGTTGAGGATAAGCATGGCGGCTGTGTTGTTATACCTCCCCTTACCACCTGGGGGCGGCCCGTCTCAACATTGAGTGTCCCGTTTCTTGCATCACCTAAATAAGGACATGAAAAACACAATATTAAACACAGACCAACATAGGATCAGAATGTATCAAACACCACACAACAGACTCGAACACAGGACCGAACGCAGTATCCATCTACCTTATAGCTCTGCTGATGCTGCCGGTACATAGTCCCCAATCTGAACATACTGCAAAGAAGAGTGGTGGTGGTGCCTTTTGGTTCTCTCCTCCACAACAGCTCTGCTTCGCTCCCACCATGTCCTGAAAGTCCACCGCTGCCTCACTGAGACATACAAAATGGTGTCAATAGGCTTCACATTTCAGTGGAGGCTTCATTCAATGTGTCAGGAGACTGATCTAACAGAAAATAGCATTGAATAATGAACAATTTGTCTTCATCTTAGTATCTCTTTACCTTTATCCATGCGACTCGGAGCCATGCTCACTGCCGGTGACGGTTTGACACAGGATGTGGCTTTCCTCCATGCCAACAGCACCTATAGGGAAAAAAAGAAGATATTTGTTGGTGAGTATTTCACACTGACTTGAGCAGTAGTTGCATCCAGAATCAGTTGTGGTAACAGTACTGATAACATACGAAGCTGTAGAAATAAATTAGAAGCTAAGTCATTGAGCTTCTACAAAACTTTCAATGAATCCTGAGACTTTATCATTGGTAACAGATAGAGCTGCTCTAACACCTTAGCCTGAACAGTGCCGGTAGTGGTTCTCTGCCCTCTTCTCACTGCTCCTGGCTGCTGCAGTCTCCTTCCACACACGCAGAACCCTCCTGGGAAGAAAGTAATACAAGTGTCAGTCAGAAAGATGACCAAAATCAACATTCCAAGTAAGAGACGGTGGATCCATTTGGGTTGATGCTGGAGGAAGTCATGCTGATGCAGGCTGTAGCGCTCCTCGACAAGCTCATCGACCTGCTCTGTCTGGAGGTGATGCCACCACAGGGGATCATAGGCAGAGATTACAGCACGTCCCCTCGGACACAAACAAACAAGGCAGGGTGGAGCCTATTCTGCAAGGAGCATCAGTCAGGTCAGACGACACATGATGACCAAATGAATGAACAATAGAAGTGTTAACTAACAACATTCAGAACAGTTAACGTATAAATAGGGATGGGCAACTTTGAGAGGTGCATACGCACATGCATACCCACACATGCAGTCAGAGCCTGTCCTAGCCTTTTGGCAGGGCCCCCCTGTCTTGACAGAGGAGCAATTTTTTGTTGTTGTTTAAGTTTTAAAGTTAATTTCCTGCAATGCTACAGATTTTGACATGGGGCAGAGAGAAATGTTAGCAGTTTTTAATATGATATACGAGTGGGTGACTCCCAAAATCAACGGGGGCCCCACTGGTTGGTAGTTCTACCATGATAAATACAAGTTTGGACAGCACGCCGCTAAACTAACTTATCAATCTAATACATTTTAGTTGACATGGGCTAATTGAGTGACAGAAGATAAAGTGATGATGCACAACCAAATTTCGAAGCTGCACCTTGTGTATTCTACTATTCTAACTGTCAAAAATTCAGACCCGGAATTCTGAAAGAAAGAGAAAAAAAAATATATATATATATATATAGCCCGTCCGTGATGTATAGGATGTGAGCTCTGTTGTGCCTTCCAGGCCTGTAAGGTGTGTTTGAGAAGTCTGACTCATGCCATGAAGACAAACTGATCCAGCCTGCTGTTCTTCTCTCCTCTGTGCTGGACACACTGACATCAAATAATGTAGGATTACACTGGAGAAACCAAACAGAGGAAGGCTAATGGTAAACTATACTGTATATGGTAAGATGCTGTACCTCACTCCAGCCACTCAGGGTGCGTCGCACACAAGACACATCCCCATGTCGACCTGCCTGCGCCTCTCGGTTTCGCCTTAAGAGATACATTTTTTTTTTAAACACACTTGAAGGACTAACCAAAATCTCAAAAGGGTCTAATCAAATCCTGTTAAGAACACACACCAGTCTACGTCTTTCTGAACCAGTTGGTCCCCAACAGTCAGCGTAAGTAGCAGGTCATTAACGTACATTATAACATCAAGAAAAAGATCATCCTGATCCTCACTGATATTTTACAGTCAGTCGTACAGTACCTGTCCCGGATCATGGTGACGTTATCCTTCCACTGGCTCAGTGTGTTGTGGACTACAGTATGGTGGTCCAGTATGTCAGAGGCTCTCCGTTTCTCCTTCTCCTACCCCGCTCTCCACTGCCAGTGGTGCCAGGCTCTGCTTAAACACAACCTCTCTTCATGCAGCAAGGCCCAAAGGGCAGGACAGCTGGGCTCTGTCTGAGTGTATGGCTGTACCGTGATGGTGTGTGTGTGTGTCGGGACAGCTGTTTTACCATCCTCTCAGCCAGCCTCTGATCCTTTCTCTCCTCTGAATGTCCCCACCAGGTGTAAAAGGCCCAGGTGTACTGACGCTGCCCACAGACGGTTAGAGTGTTTCACACATTAAGACAAACGTCATCATCACCACCACAAGGCTAGCTATATATACATAAACGTAGTCCAGGCCTCTTAAAAAAAAAAAGTTTAATAGTAGTAGTGCTGATCTAGGATCAGTTTTACCTTTCAGATCATAATTAATAAGATCACATGGACTGGGTGGACCTGATCCTAGATCAGCACTAGTTCAGAAACAGGATGTGATTATGGGATTGTGTCGTCTCGCCTCTCCCTGTGCTGTTTCCTCTGGCAGGTAAACTCAACCCAGGAGTTCAGACACTGTGGAAAGATGTGGTTCGCAAACCAGGCCTGAGCACGACGCTCCAGACCCTACAACCACACACAGTAATGTACAGGTAACTGCCAAAAATAACAGAACCACTTGATAAACAAAGTGTATTGGAAGCAGGTGCTTCTACACAGGTGTGGTTATAAGTTGATTCAGCAATTAACATCCCATCATGCTTAGGGTCACGTACAAAAAACGCTTGTCAGGCCATTATTTTAGTCGTATCCCTCCAATAGAGTTCCAGACACTTGCAGAATCAACACCAACTGGTGCATTGAAGCTGTTCTGGCTCGTGGTGGAGCCAATGCCCTATTGAGACGCTTTATGTTGGCGGTTCCTTTATTTTGACAGTTACACTTCAGTGTGTGTGTACCTGCATTTGTCAGTGCTCAACAAGCTTCTCTCTCCAGTGATCCAAGCAGTAGCTCTGTAGTGACGTCGGGCCAGAGAAACTACTTTCAGAATTACTCTTCTAACACGCAACACACTAGTTGTCTGGGAAGCAAAAAAAAAGTGTATGGACATCGTGCGTCGCTGAAATTTGCCAAAAGGAGCCTGCCAACCTGTAGTGGGTGTGTGTCATCTGCATCTGAAGTACCCCATCTTCAGCCTCCTCCAGACTTTGCTGCCAGAGTATCCAATGCCTGCCTGTAAGATACGGAGAAAACACATAACATAGCAAATGTGGTACTAACTCCGGAACAATTCAATTCAAATAACTATTATTTCCTGGGCGGGAACTTCATGTGTGATGAATGGTACGTACAAGACGCATAACAACATAGAACACAAGAACACAACACAAAAACACGTAGGATACAGTATAAAAGGATTCGAAGCCATCACAGGGTATATACACACATGTATACAAATGAAACCTTGAAAATTGTACTGATACTAATGCAGGGTGAATATACTAACATGGATATTATAGTACTGTAGCAGCATAACTCTTACAGTGTGGTGATGATGATGCTGGACAGCGATGTTCTTGTTGAGTCGATGAGTATCTGAGCGATATTAAGGGCCAGACTTCTCAGACCAGCGTGCTGCAGACAGAACAAATTAGAGACAGAAAGTTAAGGAATACTCTGTGGTACAGCAACTTGTCTATGGACCGAGTATTGCAGAAATAATTCAGAAGTGCTTTGCTCCATTTTACCAATAGATGGCGGTGTTGACTTGCTGCTGACTGATCTCTCTGACTCATGCATGCACAAGTCCACATAAACTCAGGAAATTCACTTAATCTTCTTGCAATATGTTCCGAAGTATGATGTTGAGGTAGATGAGGGCACATGAAGTTAACCATAAGGTGAGTATTGCTAATGTTGTTCTTGCAATAGTGTGTGACTTCACATCTGTCAGTGTGTGTGGGGTAGGATAGTGTCTCCAGCGCTATGCTGTATGCTGCATTGTACCACATGGTCAACACCCTGCTCTCTGTCCACCTCTCTCACTTCTCCACACATTCCAATACCTCAGGACCAAGCAGAGTTGCCAGGCTCGCACAGCAACAGCTGAAACACAGGAAGTAGACCAATACATGAGGGTTAACAACAACAGAAAGCAACGGTAATGTGAACGCAAGTTCTAGCAGACAACAGGCAGGTCTGTAGTATGTGTTGGAGACAACCCAAGTTTGGCTACAATTGTCAATATAAGTTTCTGATATCCTAAACTGGGAGTATATTATCCTGGACCATGAATGCCATCCAGTGATTGTGATAAGAGGTACAGTAGTACACATGATTAACAGAAGATGGCACCTTGTGGTTTCTGCTTAGCATGGCGGAGGTGAACATAGCTTATACAGGCATGAATGTTGTGCCTATAACAACATGCATAAATCATACAAGTCTGCGAATGGACATTCATTGCAAATTGTCATTCACAGACAACAAGGTAGTGAATTGACCTTCCTCTCCATTGTGTTTTTTGAGGGGTGATGAGGATGTGAGGAATCAAGGAAAGATTTATTGAAAAAGAGCCACATAAATATTGATGTAATCAACTCACCTTAGTCTGTAGAGTCACAGAGCCCAGTGCTTGGTCCTCCATATCACATGCATCATACCTCCTCCACATCCTAGTCTGCCACATAGTCCACACCCAACTGTATTGGGGGATACACACATCAGCAGTAACACAGGCTGCCTCCTCCCCTTTTACTCACAAATTATGATATTGTCAACACACATATATAATCACTCACGCAATGACTGTATGTAGGAAGCTCACTAACCTCCCAGAGGCAGTGTATTGTTCCTAATTCAAAGTAATTTCATATAAAATGAACAAAAATAGCATCTATCAGTCGCAATGCCTCACCATAGAGCTGTGAGTTTCTGAAACTGAAGAGCAGATTCTTGCATCCTGTGTTTCATCCTCATGTACACTTCCCAGCTGTCCCAAGCCACACACAGCCTCTCAGCTGGCATACAGGAACAACTCTTGTTACTGCTTTTTTGAAATAATATAATTTCCACAAACAGACTTTCTCCGTAAGTACTGATGGGCATGTATGGTCACCCAATAGCTGAACAGCAGGTAGAGGGTAGAGCCGGACACTGACCTGTAATGGCACTCTGCCCTGACTGTGAGCCTCAACTCCCTCCTAGCTGTCCACCACTCATCCTTCCAGCCCCACTCTTGTGATGTGAGACCTACAGATTGGACAAGGTAACATTCTTCCAGTTAGCGAACTCAGGCTACACACAGTGGATATATTAACAGCATAGTATCAAGAGCTTTACCAATGTTATTTCCCCACCATTTGGAATTGACATGGCAATGCATTATAAATTCAAGCAGTGATGTAATCTGTCTGTAATCTATAGGCTATTCCTGAGAAAGTGCACCTGGCATTGTAAGGATGAACCCATCCAAAAGTCTTCTGTATCCATAGTTTGAGGAACTCCATGCAAGTTGCCTGGAAGAAAGACCGATTTCAGGGATGGCCAACTCCAGGTACAATACAGTACCTTAAATCAGTGGTTCCCAAAGTTTTTCGGTTACTGTACCACCAACTGAAGTTTGCTCTGGTCAGGGGGTACGGGTACCCCTGAAATACGTCCTCGTATACATTTTATCCGTAGGTTTATAGTCTCATGAGTAGTCTCAAGTACCCCCATGTGGATAGGTCAAGTATTTGTGGTTAGTGCCATTTCGAATCGTTGAGACGTCCTAGCCCTTAATCGTGACTCTCAGTTCCGTTACATAACACATAAGAGTCATTGGACTCTTATATTTTTTTATTTGATGGATTCTTTCTCGTTGATGAAAGATAAGGGCCATATGTTTCGAAAGCAGTATCGCAAACGATGATTATTGACGATTCTAAAACAACGCGTCGGGATTGTAGCTTGTTCAGGTGAGGTAGGCGTGGGCGAAGCTAATTAACGTCAGCCGGAAACTGTAGATCGAAGGCAGAACATCGCCTAGAGTTTGAGAGCTACACCTACCCTAACCATTTTAACATGTCAACTTCAAACGGGGTAGGGACGTCCCAGGGATTCCAGATAGAAAATGCAATTTATTTGAAGGGGGTACTTCTCACCTTATTCTCGGCGCCTTGTCTTCCACCCTGATTCCAGGTGTATCCGATTTTATAACTGGATATAGCAATGCGTGGAGTTCCTTTTGTACCAGATACGTTTGGTTTTTGGGTTCCTCTACCTCTAGAACTCATTGCCACAACAGTTGCCTACCTAACAACCCGAGAACACTAACGTTACTCATTAGCTCGTACTACTGGCTGTCAATCAGATAACCGACTTCTTCAACTAGCCGAACAGAAATCACCCTTTCATTATCTTCATATGAATAACTTAGCTACCATTACATTTTCTTAATTCCCTAACTAGTTTCACGTCTATAGCTAGGTTTCCAACCAATTTGGGGCAGATTTTCATGCGAATAACCTCATCTGCCTAAAACAATATGCATTTTCCCACCAGAGATGTTTTCATCAAACCAAAGATTATGGAAAACTGACTAGACTTATACATGTCTCTCCGCCCTAACAATGGGAGTCGTTGTTCACAAAGTGGCACGGCTGGCTGTCTAGTTCCCGCCTATTCTTTGGATTGGTGGATACATCTATTTATTGTTATTTGTTTTTAATATTCGATGAGGGTGGTTAACTTCAACCGCCCATATTCAATGACGAGAGATAATATGCTACAGACACATTACATTAATACGACGTTAAACCATCCCGAGACAACGCCAATATAAAGTGTTTTTTTCTCAAAGTTGCTGTGATGTCACGTGTCCAATTTATATCAGCATACGCGTAACAATTTAAGCATACGCGTAACAATTTAAGCATTACGAAACTTCTATTCAATCAAATAAACCTCAGGTAGAAAATAAGACATTACATTTTCGTTGAACAAATTCGACACTCACGGTTTTATTTTCGCTTACATTTTTGGGGGGCTGAGTTTAGCCTTTTCCTCTGTGATCTGTCGCCGCATATGGTTTGTTTACGTTTCCTCTGTTGGGGTTAGATGGGGTAGGCCTACATCTATATCCAGTGGTCGCGTCGGGGAAAACAGCTGTTGACAACCGAATAATTAACTAATCCTAACTCTTTTCATAACCTTAACCTCATTCTCATAACCTGCTACATTAATTCACATATCCTGCTGCCTTAGTTCTCGTAACCTGCTACGTTAATTATCCTAACATGCGACGTTAATTATCCTGACTGCTATGTAAACAAACCATCTGTACCCAAAATCATCAGTATCACCACACCTGCTAAATTGGCTATATTTGTGTCATACCCAGTGAAATTAATAAACATGCGAATCTTTATGATGGAACCAATGACGGTGAAGTTACTACCACTCACAGTGACCGCGTGTTGTCTAGCAAACGTTACTGTAGCAACCCTCTGTACAAATACTGAACTGATGAGCGTGATGTAAAGTACAGGATATGGTACCATTTACAAAGAATGTAAAAAGGTGGATGTGTTGCGTGCCATTTGGTTGGCCTATACGTCAAATCATTAATTAATGAAAGGGCTAGTTTGTTTAAAAAAGTCAATTGAAAGTATGACAACGATCGATCAGTTTGGGCTTTCATCGATCCGCTTTGTAATGTCAACAATTAGTTGTCCATACATAATGCCTGATATGAAATTACTCAATCGTAAAATACAAGCAGTCGTTGATATTTCATCTAAATTAATATATATTCATTTCGTAGTCAAAATAGACTATGTCAAAGACAGTAATGGTTTAAATGAATGATTTATACTATTTTATGTTTGAGTAAGGCACTAGTGATGGGCACTATATAATCCTACGAAGGACCCTCATTCAGAAGCGGTGATCGGAGAAAAATCACTGCTACGACTGAGAGAAGAGACCAAAGAGAAGTATATTTCGACATTCGAATACAATCCCAAGAAGACGCTAGTGTACGTTCGGATTTCAGTTCGTAGAAATATCACGGGCGTTGGCTGTTTGTCAAAATAACAACCCTAGCTGTTTAGAAAAACGTATCGCACTTATTGGAAGGCTTTATCTCCAGCAAGCTAGCTGGCTAACTAGCCATAGAGTTAGTTTAGCTAGCAAACGTAGCTAGCTTCTGAGTCGGCTTCAAAACGTTTTCTAAACAGCATTGTAAGTTAATGGTTACCTTCTACATGTATAATTATCTGCAATTTATCCAGAGTGATATGATGGCCTGTTTGTTTGCTTTGTTAACGTTGCATATGCACTCGGCGTTTATCAATTGAGTAGCCGAACACACACGTTAACTAGCTATCGGATTAGCCGACAAGTCGCCTTTCAGGCTAACTAGCTAAACTGAAGTTTTGGCAGCTAACTAGCTAATATTCGCTTACTAGTTACCAGTAAACCAAACAGGACGGTCGTGTAATTTAGCTAATTGTCAGCCGTCCATCAAATATTTGACGCCGGTCTTGTAAATTGGCATCAACATAGGCATTAGCTACATATGCCAACGCAGTTTTGCCAATTAGCTAGTTAACTACGCAAATATACTAGCTAATTTAACCTACTACCAGTAGATTGACAGCTTGCTAATTAATTCTGGCCAGTTATTTAGCTACTCTATTGCTATGATTTAGTTTGCCTGTGCTGCTCCGGTATGGATGACGTGTTGCCAGGCCAGCTTCCTTTGGCGAATTGGTTGAGTCGGATTTTATCACCAGTCCACGTCGAAACCCTTGCGCTAATGTCGTTAATATACCTTGGTGCTTAATGTGCTATGGTATAGTTTTTTCGACTAATTTCATTGATCTAAGCTTGTTGCGTTTCACTATTGTATAGATATTACTACACAAACTACATTTTAAAAGTGTGCCGATATGTTGTTTTAATGTTTTTGCACGTACTTTATCAGCAGTGTCTTCCTGACCAATATAGAATTACCTTTGTTAAGCCTGTGAGGGTTATGTCATAACAGCATGTCGTTTTTCAACAGGTCAACTACTAGTCTCAGAAGCTATAAATTGGTTTTTGCCCCCTAAGAGTCATGGAAAAGGATGCTTGTGTAGAGGATGATGCTTGTGTAGAGGAGCAGGAGAATGGTGACACAGTGGTGGTGAAAGACCAAGTGGTCAAGGAATCAACAGGACCATCCCCTTACAGATACACCAAGGTATTTGGGAGATATGGCTAGTATAAGTTGCTAGGTGTGCAAGTTATTGGATTGCTTCATGGACTTAGGTTCACATAATGTGTTCTTACAGGAGCAGCTTTTGGAGATAAAAGATTTCCCAATTTCTAATGAAAGGCCCGACTGTCTTTCTGAAAGATATGACAGGTGAGTGTTTTACTTTGTCACACTTTGGATTAACTTGACACCCTACAAAGCTTAGTCTTAGCCAATCATGTTGGTTCTATGCTAATTGTTGAGTTTGTCCCTCTGGTTTGGTCTTAAATTTGGCTACAGTGATTGTGTTTGGGACCCCGAGAAGTGGCATGCCTCGCTGTACCCCACCTCAGAGTGCAGCTCTCCTGTGGATGGATATAAGAAGGACTTTGTGGATGATAGGGTCCCTCTAAAACGTAGAATTGCAGGTAATTAAGTTGTGTAGTATATTATATATTCAAAGCTCATTTTCAAATCCCTGTGGCATACATTTAAAATCATCAATTGCATATTCATTAAGGGTTGAGTGGTTTTGAGCTCAAATGAATTTGGCAACCCTTACAAGTGCCATATTGCTTACACTTATATGCTTTGTCAAATACAACATGAAGCAATATAGTGGATGTTATGTTTGTTCCTTGTGACGCTGTCGTCAGATCCCCGCGAGCGACTAAAGGAGGATGACCTGGACGTGGTGCTCAGCCCCCAGCGTCGTAGCTTTGGAGGGGGCTGTGTTGGCAATGCTTTGCCAGCACCCACCCGCCGCCCCATCAGCCCCCTGGAGAATAAGGAGAACGAGAGTCTCAGGCTGGGTGGTGCGCGGCGCATTGGCAGTGGCCGCATCATGGCGGCGCGAGGCTTCGAGAGGGAACCCCGCATGGAGAAGGAACGGGACTTCAAAGATAAGAGGTTCAGGGTTAGTGTCTGTTGCTTCCTGATCTGCATTCAATTGAAACTATTTATCCTTTTAGGGCTATTCTATCTATATGTCCCGACCCCACAAAATGGCAGTTACTTGTGCCTCAAGGGGAGGCATACGTTCTGCGGTAATCTAACTGACAATCATCAGGAGCTGTGTACTCTCCATTATTTCTTCTTTAAAGCTGCAGTATGTAACCTGACCAAATTTGGGTAGAAATGTGAGTTATAGATCTCATTCTCATTGAAAGCAACTCTAAGACTCTAAAATAAAGGTAAAAAAAGAAAGCTATCTGGTCTTTGGGCTATTTCTGTTTACTGTTCTGAAGTTTATTTTCTTGTGCGTTTTACTTTCGGTTTTGTACACCAGCTGAAAATAAAATATTTTTGGTTACGGATTTTTCACAGCAGTTTAGATGGTACAATGGTTCTCAACTATACATTTCTTGTTTTGTCACAAGCGGAAATTAGGGGAACTGTTGACTTTTAAGCAAAAAGGAAATGGCTGTGCGATTTCTGCATATTGCACCTTGTAAAATATCCCATGGTATTTAGCAGCGTGTTAGATTAAATGTTTACCAGTGAATCAAGTGTTTTAAAATGTATTTACACTACCGTTCAAACGTTTGGAGTCACTTAGAAATGTCCGTGTTTTTGAAAAACTTTTTTTTTTTTGTCCATTAACATAACATCAAATTGATCACAAATGCATTGTTAATGTTGTAAGTGACTATTATAGCTGGAAACTGCTTTCTATTTTAATTTTATCAGTAACCATCATTCCTGGGGTTCCAATGGCATGCTGTGTTAGCTAATCTAAGTTTATCATTTAAAAAATCTAATTGATCATTTGAAAACCCTTTTGAAATTGTTAGCACAGCTGAGAACTGCTGTGCTTATTAAATAAGCTATAAAGCTGTCTTTTAGACTAGTTGATAATCTGGAGCATCAGCATTTGTGGGTTCGATTACAGGCTCAAATAATGGCCAGAAACAAAGGGCTTTCTCCTGAAACTCGTCAGTATATTCTTGTTCTGAGAAATGAAGGCTATTCCATGCGAGAAATTGCCGAGAAACTGAAGATCTCGTACAACGCTGTGTACTACTCCCTTCACTGAATAGCGCAAACTGGCCCTAACCAGATTTTTTTATTTTTTATTTCACCTTTATTTAACCAGGTAGGCTAGTTGAGAACAGGTTCTCATTTGCAACTGCGACCTGGCCAAGATAAAGCATAGCAGTGTGAACAGACAACACAGAGTTACACATGGAGTAAACAATTAACAAGTCAATAACACAAAGCAAAAAAGGGGAGTCTATATACAATGTGTGCAAAAGGCATGAGGAGGTAGGCGAATAATTACAATATTGCAGATTAACACTGGAGTGATAAATGATCATGTACAGGTAGAGATATTGGTGTGCAAAAGAGCAGAAAAGTAAATAAATAAAAACTGTGGGGATGAGGTAGGTGAAAATGGGTGTGCTATTTACCAATAGATTATGTACAGCTGCAGCGATCGGTTAGCTGCTCAGCTAGCTTATGTTTGAAGTTGGTGAGGGAGATAAAAGTCTCCAACTTCAGCGATTTTTTTTAAAATATTTTTTTAAAATATTTTTTATTTATTTTTTAAATATCTTTTTTGCAATTCGTTCCAGTCACAGGCAGCAGAGTACTGGAACGAAAGGCGGCCGAATGAGGTGTTGGCTTTAGGGATGATCAATGAGATACACCTGCTGGAGCGCGTGCTACGGATGGGTGTTGCCATCGTGACCAGTGAGCTGAGATAAGGCGGAGCTTTGCCTAGCATGGCCTTGTAGATGACCTGAAGCCAGTGGGTCTGGCGACGAATATGTAGCGAGGGCCAGCCGACTAGAGCATACAAGTCGCAGTGGTGGGTAGTATAAGGTGCTTTAGTGACAAAACGGATGGCACTGTGATAAACTGCATCCAGTTTGCTGAGTAGAGTGTTGGAAGCAATTTTGTAGATGACGTCGCCGAAGTCGAGGATCGGTAGGATAGTCAGTTTTACTAGGGTAAGCTTGGCAGCGTGAGTGAAGGAGGCTTTGTTCAAATCAAATCCAATTTTATTTGTCACATACACATGGTTAGCAGATGTTAATGCGAGTGTAGCGAAATGCTTGTGCTTCTAGTTCCGACAATGCAGTGATAACCAACAAGTAATCTAACTAACAATTCCAAAACTACTGTCTTATACACAGTGTAAGGGGATAAGGAACATGTACATAAGGATATATGAATGAGGGATGGTACAGAGCAGCATACAGTAGATGGTATCGAGTACAGTATATACATATGAGATGAGTGTGTAGACAAAGTAAACAAAGTGGCATAGTTAAAGTGGCTAGTGATACATGTATTACATAAGGATGCAGTCGATGATGTAGAGTACAGTATATACATATGCATATGAGATGAATAATGTAGGGTAAGTAACATTATATAAGGTAGTATTGTTTAAAGTGGCTAGTGATATATTTACATTTCCCATCATTCCCATTATTAATAATGGCTGGAGTTGGGTCAGTGTCAATGACAGGGTGTTGGCAGCAGCCACTCAATGTTAGTGGTGGCTGTTTAACAGTCTGATGGCCTTGAGATAGAAGCTGTTTTTCAGTCTCTCGGTCCCAGCTTTGATGCACCTGTACTGACCTCGCCTTCTGGATGATAGCGGGGTGAACAGGCAGTGGTTCGGGTGGTTGATGTCCTTGATGATCTTTATGGCCTTCCTGTAACAACGGGTGGTGTAGGTGTCCTGGAGGGCAGGTAGTTTGCCCCCGGTGATGCGTTGTGCAGTCCTCAGTACCCTCTGGAGAGCCTTACGGTTGAGGGCGGAGCAGTTGCCGTACCAGGCGGTGATACAGCCCGCCAGGATGCTCTCGATTGTGCATCTGTAGAAGTTTGTGAGTGCTTTTGGTGACAAGCTGAATTTCTTCAGCCTCCTGAGGTTGAATAGGCGCTGCTGCGCCTTCTTCACGACGCTGTCAGTGTGAGTGGAGCAATTCAGTTTGTCTGTGATGTGTATGCCGAGGAACTTAAAACTAGCTACCCTCTCCACTACTGTTCCATCGATGTGGATAGGGGGGTGTTCCCTCTGCTGTTTCCTGAAGTCCACAATCATCTCCTTAGTTTTGTTGACGTTGAGTGTGAGGTTATTTTCCTGACACCACACTCCTAGGGCCCTCACCTCCTCCCTGTAGGCCGTCTCGTCGTTGTTGGTAATCAAGCCTACCACTGTTGTGTCGTCCGCAAACTTGATGATTGAGTTGGAGGCGTGCGTGGCCACGCAGTCGTGGGTGAACAGGGAGTACAGGAGAGGGCTCAGAACGCACCCTTGTGGGGCCCCGTGTTGAGGATCAGCGGGGAGGAGATGTTGTTGCCTACCCTCACCACCTGGGGGCGGCCCGTCAGGAAGTCCAGTACCCAGTTGCACAGGGCGGGGTCGAGACCCAGGGTCTCGAGCTTGATGACGAGCTTGGAGGGTACTATGGTGTTGAATGCCGAGCTGTAGTCGATGAACAGCATTCTCACATAGGTATTCCTCTTGTCCAGGTGGGTTAGGGCAGTGTGCAGTGTGGTTGAGATTGCATCGTCTGTGGACCTATTTGGGCGGTAAGCAAATTGGAGTGGGTCTAGGGTGTCAGGTAGGGTGGAGGTGATATGGTCCTTGACTAGTCTCTCAAAGCACTTCATGATGACGGAAGTGAGTGCTACGGGGCGGTAGTCATTTAGCTCAGTTACCTTAGCTTTCTTGGGAACAGGAACAATGGTGGCCCTCTTGAAGCATGTGGGAACAGCAGACTGGTATAGGGATTGATTGAATATGTCCGTAAACACACCGTTGCGGAATAGAAAGCCGATTCTTGATTTGATTTTCGATTGGAGATGTTTGATATGGGTCTGGAAGGAGAGTTTGCAGTCTAGCCAGACACCTAGGTACTTATAGGTGTCCACATATTCAAGGTCGGAGCCATCCAGTGTGGTGATGCTAGTCGGGCATGCGGGTGCAGGCAGCGATCGGTTGAAAAGCATGCATTTGGTTTTACTAACATTTAAGAGCAGTTGGAGGCCACGGAAGGAGTGTTGTATGGCATTGAAGCTCGTTTGGAGGTTAGATAGCACAGTGTCCAATGACGGGCCGAAAGTATATAGAATGGTGTCGTCTGCGTAGAGGTGGATCAGGGAATCGCCCGCAGCAAGAGCAACATCATTGATATATACAGAGAAAAGGGTCGGCCCGAGAATTGAACCCTGTGGCACCCCCATAGAGACTGCCAGAGGACCGGACAACATGCCCTCCGATTTGACACACTGAACTCTGTCTGCAAAGTAATTGGTGAACCAGGCAAGGCAGTCATCCGAAAAACCGAGGCTACTGAGTCTGCCAATAGGAAGAGGAGTGAGAGGCCCCGGTGCACAACTGAGCAAGAGGACAAGTACATTAGTGTCTAGTTTGAGAAACCGATGCCTCACAAGCCCTCAACTGGCAGCTTCATTGAATAGTACTTGCAAAACACCAGTCTCGATGTCAACAGTGAAGAGGCAACTCTGGGATGCTGGCCTTCTAGGCAGAGTTGCAAAGAAAAAGCCATATTGTCAGACTGGCCAATAAAAAGAAACGATTAAGATGGGCAAAGGAACACACACGGGACAGAGGAAGATTGAGAGAACGTGTTATGGACAGACGTTTTAAGGTGTTCAGATAACAAAGAATAACATTTGTGAGACTCATTAATTATTTTAAAGATGCTGGCGGAATGCTTGACGCCATCTGTCAAGCATGGTGGAGGCAATGTGATGGTCTTGGGGTGCTTTGGTGGTGGAAGATTTGTAAAGGATAAAAGTGATCTTGAAGGAAGTCTATCACTCCATTTTGCAAAGCCATGCCATACCCTGTGGACGGCGCTTAATTGGAGCCAATTTCCTCCCAACAGGACAATGACTCAAAGCACAGCTCCAAACTATGCAATAACTATTTGGGTAAGAAGCAGTCAGCTGGTATTCTGTCTATATAATGAGTGGCCAACAGTCGCTTGTGGGAGCACCTTGACTTGTGGGAGGTGCTTCAGGAAGCATGGGATGAAATGTCTTCAGATTACCTCAAATTGACAACTAGAATGCCAAAGGTCTGCAAGGCTGTAATTGCTGCAAATTGAGGATTCTTTGGTGAAAGCTAAGTTTGAAGGACATTTTCAATTAACCATTTATAACCTTGTCAATGTCTTGCAAAATGAATAGGAAATAGTCAACTAATTTCATGTTTTTATAGAAATGCCCTTTTCCATGTGACCCCAAACTTGTGTTACAATACAAATATATTTATTTTTCCTGCAGCGAGACTTTGGGGACAAGCGTGTGTTCAGTGAGAGGAGAAGGAACGAAGCGGAAGAGGAGCCGGAGTGGTTCTCAGGGGGCCCAACCAGCCAATCCGAGACTATAGAGCTCATTGGCTTTGACGACAAGATCCTGGAGGAGGACAAGCGCAGACCCAAGCGGTCCAGGAAGAGGACTGACTCTGTGAGAGAAGGCATGTCATGCTGGGTTCTTCATACTTGAACTTTTGGATTGTCCCCCAGAAGGATCCAATAGTTTTGCAGTGTTATGGATGCCATGTTTTATTTTTGTTTGGTTCAGGCTTGATGAGTAGACAACATGGGCTTAAGTAAACACTTATTATAAATATTTTTTTACTGAAGTCTGTTAGACATGCACTGGTACTTGGACTTGTATTTCTTTTTTTTGACCTCCCACCTTGAGCTGTTTGTGTGAATGTGTAGTTCATAAATGCGTAGTCTGAGCAGAATTACATTCTTACCTCAATTAGCCATGAAATCCCTAGTTTGAAAGCAACTGTTTTCCAGAAGATGTGCAGCACAATTTCCACTACACCCACGTGAGTGAGCCCCCCAGCAATTTGAGTGTCAGCCATTGAATGAACGCGTAGTAGAGCGAGGGAAGCCTTAACGTGGTGCACATATCTGTACATTTTGATTTTCTGGGACAGTTTGCTTGTGAGCGCTACTTTCCGAACTACTGGCTTAAAAGCATACAAAAGTACTGTAGAATATCCAAATTAACTTATCGCAAGTCTGAATAGGCTCCTTGATGACTTGTGGTGCATTTATTTTTGAATTATGACCACACTGTGAGGGTCAATGTTTGGGTCATGAGCATAGTAATGTTTCTACCTTTACAATGTACAGGTATGTTCCTGGGGGGGTCTCCAGACACCGAATGATCAGTAGAGTACTTTCTGTATGATGTTACTGTATGCCATCGGATAGTTTACGGAAAGAAGCTACCCTGAATGTTAAGTTGCACTCTGTCTATTGCAGTGGAATGTAATGGTGGGCTTGCAGAGGAGCCGGAGCAGGTAGTAAAAGACTCCCACTCTACAGCAGACCAGGAGGTCCCACACCCAGTGGTCCTCCCAGAGCAGACATCTGGAGACTTTGACTTCAATGAGTTTTTCAATCTGGAGAAGACCATGCCAGGACTGGCCTCTGTAAGTCCTGGGGAGCACTGCATGTTTAAGGTGTGTTTTGGGTGCTAGAAGTTGTGCTCTCTGGGCTAATATCCACAGTAATGTGTTCTAAGTGCATCACACACTGGGTTGTAGTTGGCTACACATGGTCCTTTTACTTTTAAGTGTTCAGTGTAGTTTAAAGGGATAGTTAACTAAAATTACACTTGTTTCCTTAACATGTAAGCAGTGTGTGGACCAAGTGTTTTGGCAGTCCGTGCTTTATTTTCCCTGGCACTGTTTCCACATGCACATTTTTTAGCATTTGTTAGCATGTGGAAACTGTACCATGGAAATCAAACCAAAGCATAGATTGCTGTCATACCGTGTCCACAAAATGCTTACAGGGTAAGGAAACATATTATAATTTGGGTGAACTATCCCTTTAACCTACACTGGTTAGTTCCATGATTTTATCACGTGGTACTGTCCTTTGCCTGTTTGGATGGGTGGTGGTACCGGCAGTATTGTCACCCTGGCCAGGACTACGTTTCTTTCTAAGGTTTTCTTGGCGTATTGTCATTTTCCAGTGAAACGTTGTAAGGCAACAGGTTTTTACCTCCAGTAGGGTGGTTTTGTTAGGTTTCAGTCGATGCAAATTTATGCCCATCTGTTCCAGTTTATTCAGCACTTATTACAATACCTTGTGAAGGAATCTATAAAAAAGGAAATTAGCTATGGGATAGGGAAATAAAGTACAGATTCAATGAAGAAAGAATACAATACCATCAAAAAGCACTGACAAAATGCATCCAAAAAAAGCCCAAAAGTGTGCAGATGGACAGCGCCGTAAACGTAAGTGCATCCTTTGCTCACACCCACCCTTTAGCAGTCTGCCACTCTGGACCAGCAGCTTGCATCTGACTGGCCTCTGGTTTTGTGTTGCAGATGATAGAGGATGTTCTGGGGGAGGGCCCTGTTTCGGCCAGCCGGTTCAGCCGGTGGTTTTCCAGCAACCTGAGTCCCTCGGGCAGCCGCTCCTCCAGCCTGCGCTCCACCCCCCATGAGGAGCTGGAGAGACTGGCTGGTAAGAGGGCTGCTTCTGAAATAAATGTTTTTGATTAATACAAATGTGTTGCCCTCAAGGATTCAACAGTCCCTCCAGGACTTTGCAGGGAGGATTCGTGATAATTGCGTACAAAAATGTACCGTTTTTGTATTTCTACTGTTTTGCATGGCAATGTAGGATATTTGTTGGGAAAATGCACTGACGAGGGAGAGTTTGACATGTGGCTTGATTGAGCCATATAATACAGTAAATGTGTAGTGATTGGTTGAAATTGCGAGCCTTCTTTTGTACTGCCATGAGTTTTTTTTTTAAATATTTGTATATATATATATTTTTACATGTGACATTATATGCAGTCTTTTGCATATGGAGGACCACCCTGAAACATTGTTCATATTATAATCATAAAGCCACAACGTTTCTGTTTTGATATGACTGTTCATATTTTTTTTGATAGCCACAATTTCTGAAATGACATACAAACCCCTCTAAGGACTCCATGATGCTTTCTGTTTTGATGACTGCGCATGTTTTCTAATGATGTTTTTGGAAACTTTTACTTACTGTTTCTCAGGACAGGACCCCCGCTGCACCTCCCCCAGCCAGGTGGGCCCTGTCCCCTACTTCACCCCCATCCAGTCAGTGGAGCACCGGGACAAGGTGGACATTCTGGAGCTGTTACACAAGGCCAAGATAGACCTGAAGCCTCTCCTCTCAAGCCTCAACGTCAACAAACAACGGCTACAGCAGAGCAGTAAGTAGCAATTGTTCATGTGACCAGTACTTAATTTCCATTGGGGTCGTTTAATTCGAGCTTAGAACATTTTGTAATGGGAAAACAATTGTTTCTTATTAAACAGTTCCGTGTTTCCTTGCTGCCTAATGTCATATGGTGAATTTGCAGTAAGACATGTACGCTTTTCCAACACTTGTAAAGTCATCTTGTCCCCTAGCTAACTCTGGTGTAGTGCTCTCTCTGGAGGAGGTGGAGGGAGGCCTGAAGGGGCTAAAGGTGGGCTCTGAGCAGAACCACCAGTCTCATCGGAAACTGCACCAGAATCCGCATCGGGGAGGAATCAGAGGCAGCACCAGCAGTGGCACGCCCTTCATGGCTGAGCACTTGGAGCAGGCTCTAACAGGCGGTGTAGGCCCCAGTGCAGGGCCGCCTAGGTCACAGGCCAGAGACCCTGACATGTCAGCCTTCAACAAGCTGGTCAGCAGCATGAAGGCAAGTGGAACTCTGCCTACCCACCCCAAAGCCAACCAAGTGAACAGCAACGTAAGTGTGCCGCTCTCGGATGATGTTTAGAAAGCACCGACTGTCCTGTCGGCAAGCTGCCTCAGGTAACGCTGGATGTGTAAACCATAACGGCTTTGAGCTGCATGCTGCTTCAGGTAAACTGACCCTTGCGTGTGTGCTGCTGAAAGTTTGGCCTCTTACATCACATGTAGGTTCTCAAAACCAAATGATGCATGCAAGCTAGCGTCCTAACCATAACTGAACTCCTAGACTAATAGTTGTTAGGTCTGGAAAATGATGGGCATAAATTTGCATAGTTTGAGTTCTTCCCAAGAGTTCTGGATTCACATGAACCCCTATGAACTAACATGTCAATCAAATGATTGCATACGGAAGATTTGTTCATATTTAACCTTAAAGGATAACATTATCAAATTAGACTGGATTACCCTTATGTCCTGTGACATTTGGGGGGGGGGGGGGGTTGTGCCCTGGTGAATTTGTCAGGGTCTGTCACTTTGGTCTCTGGGCATGGAGGGATATCTACATTCTACATTCAAGACCATTTCATTGCCTCTGGCTGAGCCATGCTATGCTCTTCTCCATCCCAATGGGCTTTTCATATCTGATCAATTAATGTTGCAATTTTGGTCATCTGCTGCTGCAACGTTAGAATTTAGTCGTAAGTTGTTACATATACGTCATTACAATCTCAATTTTCCATTGGATGATGTCTAAGTAACTTGTATTTGGATATTTGACAACATTGTAGCAATGTCAATGTTAATTGGTCTGATCCAAAACATTTATGCAAGTGAAAAATGCCCAGAGGGATCGGTTTTAAAGGTGTGTCCACAACCAAGACTGCTGTCTGATTCCACGTTCTTCTACCCGTTACAGCTCAATCAGCCCACGGATCCTGCTATAGTGCCCCTGCCTGAAGCCACAGTGCCTGCCCCATCGCAGAGGAACGTATTCCAGGTGTGTAGTTTGGGGCTAGCTCGTGTTATCAGGGTGGGTGTTGAGTTTGATAGGCTGTAGCATTCTGGTTGGGGTGCTTTCTAAGGAATAAGGGGCTGGTGTTATGTTGTGTGGCTCAGTTGGTCCTGTCTGAGCAGTGTGTATAATTGCTACAGGAGCTTCTAGGTGCCCAGGGCCCTCCCCGTAGCGGCTCCCCTACCCTCCACAGCGTGCTAGGCAGCACTGACGCCCCTCCACCCCCTGGGCCTGGTCTTCAGCACAGGGGGCCCTCGCCTCCACTCTTCCTACAGAGGGCACCTTTGCCTGACTACTTCCATGGACGCATGCGGCCACCCGCTGGTAAACATTACATCAATATGGAAGCAAAGGGTGGTGTTCATTTAGGGCACACTGTAGCTACAGAAAAAACTGGGCACTACAGTGCGACCACTTTTGAATTTGCGCATAAATATAGATGTGAGAACCGAAAAAGTCAAGTATGAGCACGTGGAGGTTGTGATTTATAGCAACGAAATTGCTGCCTTGACTATTTTCAAACTAATTCTGCGGTTTTGTTTCATTGCGGGTAGCTAATCACAGAACTATACTGAACAAAAATAAACAATAGTTTCAAAGATTTAACTGAGTTACAGTTCCTAATAAGGAAAACGGTCAATTTAAATGTATTAGGCCTTTATCTATGCTTTTCACATGACTGGGAAGGGGTGCAGCCAGTGGGTGGGCCTTGGAAGGGCATGGCTCCCCAATCAGAATGAGTTTTTCCCCACAAAAGGGCCTTATTACAGACAGAAATACTCCTCAGCACCCCCCATTAGATGATTCCGCGGTTGCAGAACAGTGCAAGGTGCACCTGCGTAATGATCAAGCTGTTTAATAAGTTTCTTGATATGTTTTGCATGGATTATTTTGGCAAAGGAGATATACTCACTAACAGGGATGTAAACACATTTGTGCACAAAATTTGAGAATCAAGCTTTGTGTGTCTGGATGATTTCTGCTCATGAAACGTGGGACCACCAACACGACATGTTGCGTTTTGTTTTTGGTCTGTGTAGTCTCATCCCACCTCGTGCAGCAACCTGTTCTCCTGAAAGATTCATTTTTAGAAGCTCACAGGCATGACGTTTGAATTTACTTGAAAGTCTATTAGTGACTTTAGTGTTTCTTGGCAGTTTACATCGTTTTCTTCACACGCTAACGTTAAATTGTTTGTCAATCTTTGTTCGACCTTTCTCAACTGCTAGGAAAGAGACGTCGGTGCATCTAATCTCCAATGTTACCAAATATTTTTCAGCGAAATCGTCTCCTGGCTCTTGATTAGGTGACGTTGTGCTGTGACATCGTCACGGCAAAACCCATTTGCCTTGCGGCGGTCCCCGACATGCGTCCCCCCCCCCACCCTTGTTTCCTTCCTGTACGTGCACAGTTGCTGTGACTTCTCCAGACATGTTCTCCCACTCGTTTGCTGAAGAATTGTGTGAAACTTCTCCAGACATGTTCTCCCACTCGTTTGCTGAAGAATTGTGTGAAAAATCACTAAATGCTATTTTTAAACTACCCCAAAAGCAGCCTGAGAAGTAGCTGAATTTGTCTCTTGAATATTTGACCGTTAAGTGGCTGGTGCAGTCTGATAACTCACAAAATATAGCGACAGTCACTGTTTCCAACACTGCTGATCTCAGATGTTTGAGTCCCTCTGTTGCCACAGTGATGGCCACCCCTTAAAGGGGCAGCTGAACATTTGTCTCACCTAAGTGACTATTTGAGGGTACGTTGTACTTTATTGAGCATGAAACACTCCAATAATGTTTTATCATAAACATTTATCCCTCTTATTTTCTTTGTGCTCCTAAATGTTTTTGTGCTCCTTCACTTTTAAGTGATTTGTCTGATTGGTCTAGTTTCAGGGTACCCTGTTGGTGCGGCGCCCATGATGGGGGAGCAGTTCCCAGATATGCATAGATCCCTCAGCCCTGGACATGGACCCACCCTACACCAGCAACAGGTTAGATGTTGTTTATAGTAAACCTTATCTGAAGCACATCAAATCTATAATTCTTTATGGTGCAACACCCTTTGTTAGATCTTGCGTTGTCTTGGTAACCAAACGATTATGGCATGCAAACTGAAACCCGAGATGGGGTGTCATTCATTCCATGGAGGGCCAAATGTCTGCAGGTTTTGGTTTTCCCTTTCAATTAAGACTTAGACAAACAGGTGAGGAGAGTTCTTTACCAATTAGACCTTAATTCATCAAGTACAAGGGAGGAGTGAACCTGCAGACACTCAGCCCTCTGGAATGCGTTTGACTCGTGGTGTAAGTAAAAACTGGTGGTTTATGACTTTGCCTCCAGATGAGGGCGCTGTCCATGGCTGTGGACCAGGCTGACCTGGAGGCTCTGATTAACCAACAGGACCTTGCTCTCCATGCCCACAACGCCTTCCAGCCCGGTTACAACAAACTGCCTCCGAACAAGGTCTACCAACACAACAGGTGACTGAGTTTTTGTCGCTTTTGAAGTAGGGTTAAAATTTGACATCTTTCACAATTTATGGGGGTGACATTTTACATTGACGCGTGTTATCCGGCAACCCAGGATGAACCGATCCCCTGGTCCAGGCACTCATCCTGCAGGCAGACACTCTCCTGGCAACACAGTCACCAGCATGGTACGTCGAAAGGTTGTCTGCGTTGTATTCATTAGTCGCCAACCAGAGAACCAAAACGGGGCGGGACTACCTGAACTTGTCCAATAAACACTCATTCCATTTTTCCAGTGAAAACATTGTAACCTTGTTCAATCCCTCCACTGACTCAAACCCATAGTGGTTTCAGGAAACAGTTTGATAAATAAGCACTTGTCTGTTAAGGTGGACATTTCCCATCTGCTCAGTAGTGATCAACTGTCTGGTTTAAGTTGCTTTTTATTTTTTATTTTAATGCCCTCCTATGTAAGTCAAGTAACTTAACTACTGATGCTTGTGTGTTGTACAGCTGTCACCATCTTTCGTGCCCACGTCTGTGATCCGTAAGATGTACGAGACGAAAGAGAAGAGTCGAGATGAGCCAGGTAGTCGTCCAGACAGCAAGGAAGGCCACTCTCAAGAGGGTACGTTCATCAACTGCTGTTTTTGCATGTCAGTAATGACATTGTTTGGGAAATGCATTGAATGCAACCTCTGGTAAAACCTGGTGGATGATCTAGAAGAAAAAGAAACGCACAGCTATTAAGACGAGGTGCTGGCTAGCGGAGTAGAAACTTGAAAATAAAAGAGCCGCACACTCTAGGAGCTCAGATGCAAAAATGTAATACCAACGTTTCGACAGCCAAGCTGTCTTCATCAGGGTATAATCACAACCACTGCGGGATGACTCGTTTTATATAGTGTCAAAAGTCACAGGTGTCTGTAATCAGGTGGATGACTTCCCATGTCTCTGCTCCTTACTTGTGCAATGTTGTTTCTGCTACTGTCTTGTCTAATGTAGCATTTGTGCGCCTGTGTTATAGACAGGCGCTCTCCCAGCTCTTTTCTGGATGCGATAGGCAGTAGTGATTCTCAGTTGGGAGGGGTGAAGGCCGCCTCCCAGGCTCGCCAGCACTCCCAGGACCGCCCCAGGCCAGGCTCTGCCGGGCACCCCTGCCCCATCTACCCGATACCACTGCTATCCCACGGACATGTGCCCATGGTGCGCCCCCCTCCGCCCCAGCTCCATCCCAGCCTTGTGCAGAGGATGTTGGCCCAGGGCATCCAGCCACAGCAGCTAGGCCCTGCTCTAATGCAGGCAGGTTAGTACTTGTCTACCTGTTTACAGTACCTAGCTATTCTAAGCCATCACATGACAGGTTTTATAGTGCCAAGATGAGTTGGCCTATTGAAAATGACACTCGTGCCTATATTACATGGGTATTTAGAAAAACTATAGTTGGAGTTTGTTTTCAGGATGAGTTTACCTGCAGTGTATGGTTGAGGTGTGTGGGGAACTACTGAGGAGCTCACTGACATTTCATTTTCCATCCTAGGCATATTTCCACAGCACGTTGACCTCACTCAGCTTCAGGGTTTGCCCCCTGCCCTGCTAGGACAACCCTCTACCCCCTAGGGGCGACAGGACACCCCCTCTTACCTCCCCGAGCCAGCAATCACATGCAGCTAATGCAGCAGCAACCGAGACCAAGTGAGTGACATTTTCTGTTCAGTCTGCCGTTGTTCAACATGAACACCCGTTTTGCATTTGTTTTACTAGTGTTTATGCAGAGATGAGGGCACCACAATCTTGGCACAGTAGATCCCTTTTTTAAGGACATTAGTTTCCTCATGTTCCGAATGACCTTTACTGATGAATTTCATTCTCTCTCTCTCCTCCCAGTGCATCCATCAGTCCCAGGCCACCAGTCGCAGAACCTCGGCCCTGACCGGACGAGCCACTCCCAGCAACATGGGGGTAGCCCCACTGGTGTGGAGGGAGCTGGTCTGTCTAAGTGGTTTGGCTCAGATGTGCTGCAGCAGCCCCTTCCTTCCATGCCTGCTAAGGTCATAAGTGTAGATGAACTGGAGTTCAAGCCCTGAGGAGAGTTTCATACAACCAGAATGCTGGATAATGGAAGACTTCATTCCCCCCTCCTTTCTCCACCTCCCCATTAACAAAAAAGGTGGACTTTAATTTAAGACTAAGCACAGATCCTGGAGAACGAGGAGTGTGTCCATGTGTTGTCTTAAACCTTGAAGTCACTGTTAAGAGTTTTGAAGAGGCCTCAACTTAAGGGAAAGACTGAGTTCTATTAGAATTTTTTCTTTTTGCAGCATGTTTTGGGATATGTTTTTCTATGTTTTTTTGCAGTAAAGATGAAGTAAATAATTTATAGGCCCAACATTGTACAGACTGTAGGAATGGATCTGATTCTTCTACCTGTACATAAATATGATTTTGTTTTCTTGGTAAGGGCAAGGTTGTATCTTAATGTTTCAGTGTGGACTGCCGCAGTCAGACGTAGTAGAGCTGTGAAACGAGGGTAATGGCGCGCGTCTTTGTCGTGTCCTGGTAGTTTTATTTCCCCCCCCCATGGATTTGAACTGCACTGAGAAAGGGGTGACAAGTTCAATGTTTGATTGTGGAGTTGCCCTGCGTGTACCCTCAAACAATGTCCTCCCTACGGCTGGGTCAGTCGGTGGCACTGCCTGCCCTGTCTGGAAAGGTGACTGGAGTGTTACAGGGGGAACAGCAAGTGCTGGGTGTGCCTTTCTGAATCTCAATTCATCTTTCCATGATTATTTGCATCCCATTGGCTCGCCTGCCTCCTTTTCAACAGTATTTGAGAAGGCATGAGGTCCCTTCTGTCGCACCTTCTCCAATGCGTTTTTTTGAAAAGGTGAAATGATGCAAGGAATTAAGGTAAGATTTGAGAGCCCACCGCTTCTTTTTTTTCTTTACTGCGTCCCTCCCCCCTCTGCCAGTCACTGGAACAGAGAAGCACTTCTGAATCACGTTATCACATATTTGGGGGTAGGTGGTAGAGATTCAGTTTGTTAATGTGCTATTAAGTTATAAAAGCACAGAATAAATAAAATGTTCAATAAAAAAATGTATCACAATGGCTTTGTTCTCTTTGTGCGTATTGAACTAAGATTGCTGAAGCCTTAACATGTGCCTTTGAAAATGCAGGAGAATGTGAATACTGCATATTTGAACAATGAGCTGCTAGGTCAGATATCATTTGTGGCATTGCCTGATTTGTTATTGTCACTGGACTGTGACACTCACTTAAATGCATATTCTGTTAACGCATACCCAAATGTTGACTCTGCCTACATTTGTGGGCCAAGCATAAATTGGAGGAAAAACATCTGCCTGTTTAAAAATATATAAAAATGCTTTCTATTTATTTGTAGAACATGTCATTGGTTGAGCTGGCCAATCAGGTTTACTTTGAGTGTGTACCTGTGATAATATTCAACCTTCTGTTATGGTATGCCCACATCATTCCAACACATACTTTAAGTATTTCCTTCCACATTTAAATTATCATTCATTCTAATGAATTAGAGGTCATATTTAATTGGAACCACAGGACAGTTAAGGGAAGCACTTTTTTGGGGGGGGGGGGTCTCATTGAATGTCATGGTTGGTTTACCTTTCTGCTTTTGGGGTGGCAACTGACGATAAACATGTAATTTTACATTTCAAATGGTGTTTCGGTTCTCGTAATTTCTTTGCCTTACTGTCATGAGCTGGTTATTTGCATATGCGAGTAGCGCCTTTTCAAATTGGGCAATTCTCCAAGGCATCTGCAATGTGTGAATGGCAGCAAGCCATATACATGTGTTATAGACTAGTGTCAGAATTGGATGGGTCATAAATATTGCCGCATCAAAGTTATGATTGGAGTCGTCTGTATAGTTCAACGTCAATGTTTTTGTTATATTCTAACATGCGCACGGTCGCACCCTTTTTTTTTGTTCTGAAAGCTAGACGGTCAGCCCTTCCTCAGCGGCGGCTGGGGGAGGGGGCTTGTTGGAGAAAAAAAAAGATGAAGGGAGAAACCAGGAAGAGAAATATTATGAATGTATTTGACAACTTCAACCCAACCTCTTGTCGGCTAAATGGCTGTAGTATCAGAATAACACATTTGACATGAGACACACACTTTGTCGAGTATCTAAAAGCGACGTGGAAATATAGAATGATTTCCCCCCCCCCCCCCATTTGAAACGAAAAAGGTTAAAGTTCACAGGAAGCTGGGGGGGCTGCCATTTTTCCCTGCTAACATTTTAGATGCTAAACAGGGAAGGGTGGTCGTCGTGTTTTTTAATTTAATTTACTCGGACTGTTGAGCTTTATACACTATTTGTTTCGCCACCCCTAGTCGCTAACCTAAATTGATGTTGAATGAATTCGGCATGGAGAGAATAGCGGAGCAGTCGTGGAATTCTTCATACACCTATCAGGTGAGCAATCATAGCGCGGAGATGCTACACAACCTCAACATTCAGAGGAAAGATGGAGGCAGGTTTTGCGATGTGATCTTGCGCGTTGGCGAAGAGAGCTTCCCTGCCCACAAGGCGGTACTGGCGGCGTGCAGCGAGTACTTCGAGTCCGTTTTTGGTTGTCAACCGGAGGGCGACGGGGAGGCAAAAGAACTCGAGATGCATACGATAAGCCCCAAAGTTTTTAAAGACATTTTGGACTTTGTCTACACCTCTAGGATTGTGGTACGATTGGAATGTTTCCCCGAGTTGATGACAGCTGCTAAGTTTCTGTTAATGCGTTCTGTCATCGAGATATGCCAAGAAGTAATAAAACAGTCCAATGTACAAATCCTTATACCACCCTCTCGAGGAGGCGACGTCAGTTTGTTCCGTGCCACGGGGGGCTCTGAATTGGGTTTCAAATTAGCGGTAGACATGTCAAATGGGAATGGCTTGTTGGAAAATAGCAACAATGGGCACACACATAATGTGGACGGAAGTCATGCCAATGACACTCTTGTTTCGGATAGCAGCCCCCAGTCCACTATTCCAGTTCTGCAGCCCGCGTCTCCATCAGAGAAGACGGGCAACCCGTTCCATGAAGAGGGATCTCCGGGTTCTAAGAGAGGCAGGGGACGACCAAAGAAAGCGACAGCCATAGAGCATATACATTATAACCACAGCACCTCTGACGTTAAAGACATTGAGCAGCTATTTCCTTGTGGAATATGTGGCAAAGCATTTACAGAGGCTGTGCGGTTGAGAAATCACGAAGCGCAGCATGGAGCGTCCAGCCATGGCGCGAGTAGCGGAGGCGGCCCTACCTTGATAACGCACTCTGGTCAGCCCGGTCTGTTGGAGAATGGCATGCCCTTGCATGGAACTGTAGATATCAGCCGTAAACGAGAGAGGACGAGACGTCACGTTGGCTGTGACATTTGTGGAAAGGTGTTCCGGGATGTCTACCACCTGAACCGACACAAATTGTCTCATTCCGGGGAAAAGCCATATGCGTGCCATGTCTGTGGCCTGCGATTCAAGCGCAAGGATAGGATGTCATACCATGTGCGGTCACACGATGGATCTGTGGGCAAACCTTACGTCTGTCAAAGCTGTGGAAAGGGGTTTTCAAGGTGAGCTATGGACAGTTATTATGGTAGACCTACATTACCATCACTACTTCCAGTGGCATTCCCTATTCTATTCTAATAATTCTGTGTTCTGAGGGAAAATATAGACAAATGGTCTTCCTACTCAGCGTCATTCTTGTACTGTCTGCATCTGTCTCAACATGCCTATGTTTGCTTTATTCAGGCCAGACCATCTTAATGGACACATCAAGCAGGTTCACACAACAGAGAGACCCCATAAGTGTCAGGTGAGACAATAGTAACAACTGGATTCTCTTAGGAGAGTTGATGTGGATGCAATATTTATCACAATGAATGAACAACACTTCAAATCAGTCAGTGTGGTGTTTGTTTTAATGATTGAATTGTCATTGGATATGGTTACTCAACGACAACACAAACTAATAAAATAGTTTGTTTAAAACATTTACGTGCTTTGCAAAATAAACTATTTCTCTAATCATCCAGTTTACATGGACACATCTGAAATCAGGCTACCTGATGGGACTGAAATAAATGGCGAGAATCGCCAATCAAAATAAACATTCTACCAACATACCATGTTATTTTTGCAAAGACTATTTGATTCTGAGTTGAGACATACAAAGTTTTTATGTGTGAACTTTTTTTAAGATGCTTACTTTCAGTTTTATTTTACTCACTTGACTAGGGAAAGGGGGATACCTAGTCAGTTGTACAACTGAAATGGGTCTTCCGCATTTAACCCTACCCCTCTGAATCAGCGGTGCGGGGGGGGGGGGGGCTGCCTTAATCTACATAATTTACAAAATAGCCTCTAACACTCTACTCAGAAAATTGGATGTTATCTATCACAGTGCCATACGTTTTGTCACCAAAGCCCCATACACTACCCACCACTGCTACCTGTATGCCCTCGTTAGCTGGCCCTCGCTTCATATTCGTCGCCAAGCCCACAGATCCATAAAAGCTATTTCTTTGTTTCCCGTTCTTAAGTATAGTTTTTTTCATCTTTTACTTTCGGTTTTCTACACCAGCTTCAAACAGCTGAAAGTACTATATTTTGGTTTATGGAAAATATATTTCACAGTGGTTTAGATACTACCGTGACTCTCTACACAATACTTGCATGTTTTGTCACATAAACTAAAAACGAGGACTGAATTTTGGCAACCAGGAAATGGCAGAGCGATTTTTGCATAGTGCATCTTTAAAATAAGCAGAGTAAAGTGTTTATGGCTATTGCCATATTCGGCCTACTGCCATAATCAGTTAAATATGGAATTATTTGGTTGCATGTAAACATACTCATTCTTGTCGATTAGAATATGGTTGACGGTAAATTAATACTGTTTCTGTAGGTAACGTATGCCCTCGTTAGCTGGCCCTCGCTTCATATTCGTCGCCAAGCCCACAGGTAACGTATGAGGGCATGCTCTTTACCTGCATTTTCCTCTTCAGATTTGTAATGCCTCCTTTGCTACGAGAGATCGTCTGCGGTCCCACCTGGCTTGCCACGAGGACAAGATCCCGTGCCAGGTATGTGGGAAGTACCTACGGGCTGCGTACATGACCGACCACCTCAAGAAACACAGTGAAGGACCTCACAACTACTGTAGCATATGCAACAAAGGTAACCTCAGACCTCGTGTGCAGCATCATCTCCTCATACATGTCAGGAGAATCAGGATGGCAGCTTCCGTTCTATAACTGTGTCTTGTTTCTTTAAATGTATATGTTTTGTTGTTGTTGTTAACCTGCCTTTCTTCCAGAATGGTATTTCCATCTTGCCACAAGGATGATCTACCAATATTTTTACTATTCAAATCTAATAATGTAAGTAACTACCTCAGCTGGTGCAAAGAACTTGGGTTGCTTTCTACATGTGTGACCTGCAAGGTAGTACATACAGTGGGGTCTGAAATAATTTACACCCTTGATAAAGATGAGCAAAAATGTGTGTATAAAATAAATAATTCAAATACTGAGCGATATTGTATGTGCCAAAAAAAATGAAATTATTTTATACTAAAACAAATGCTGGAAGAAAAAGGTTTTGTTTAACACGTAATATGTTTTTTTCTTTCTCAAAGGTAGGGGTAGAATTGACAACCCTGTTTTCAAAACCTCACCTCAGCCTTTTTCTTAAATGTTTTATGAGTTGGAGAACACATTGGGAGGGATCTTAGATCATTCCTCCATACAGAATCCTTCTAGATCCTTGGTATCTGTCATCTGCACTTATGGACTGCCCTCTTCAATTCAAACCACAGCTTTTCAATGGGTTTCACATCCATAGACTTGAGATGGCCATTGTAAAATGCATATTTTGTGGCCAATTAACCATTTTCGTTGTGGATTTTCATATGATCCACTTGTGGCCAAGTTTCAGCCTCCTGCCAGAAACAACCGGGTTTTGTTTAAAATGTCCTGGTACTAAAGTTCATGATGCCGTTAACCTTAACAAGCGCCCCAGGACCAGTGGAAGCAAAATATCCCCTTAACATGAAAGATCCACCACCATGTTTTACAGTTCGCATGGGGTTCTCTTTGAGCAATTGAATGTATAAAATAATATAATTTCCCAATTTTTTGGCGCATACAATATAGCTCAGTAATTTAAATTACTGAGCCTCCCCCCGGTGCCATTTGTCTTTAGACCTACGGTCTGAAATTTTGCCCCAAAATACTTTATTGGGCTTCTTTTGTCTTAATTTACCTTGCTTCTTTTGTCTTGAGTTACCTGGCTAGAGATGGTGTAATTCTTGTGGTAAGCCTAATAGCTTAGATAAGAGAGAACAGTGGTTAAATATTTTTTGACTCTTGCTTGAGGTTACCCTTCCTTTTGCAGGTTCACATTCTCCCTTTCCTTCTGAAGTTAGATGCGCTTCATATTTATTTTTGAGGGGTTGTTACATCATCCAAAAGCTCAGCTCAGTTCAACAAAATCATATTATTATTATCCCTGGTACCAGCTCTTATGCTTGTCTGCATGAAAATATAAAACAGTTTCACGAAAGGTGGACGTGGGAACAAGTTTTTGTTGTTGTCCCACAGTCATCTTTGGGTACATGACAACAGGGAGCATCCATTCTCTCCCAGCTGGATGTGTAGTGCCACTGCCCTTTTGTTCTGTGTTCTTCTCCTGGTCTCCAGGTTTCTCCACTGCATCCTACCTTAAGGTGCACGTAAAAACGCACCACGGCTCGCCATTGCTCCCCGCTACCGCCCCAGCACACGGTGCCTTCCCCGAGGCGCAGAACCACGGCGGTGCCCTCTACCACACGGGACGCCAGTGCGCAGTGGAAGGCAAGCAGCCGCCCACCCTGCTCCGCTCCACCTTGCCCCCCCCCAGCATATGTCTCTTTACTGCTTTGTATGGATCATAATCTGCTCTGCTGCTGCTTGTGGGGAAAACCTGCTCTGTCTGTCTTTTTAAAGCCTGACCAAAAACACAAGCATACACAAACACATACGCACATAAAATATATAGGCATGCTTGTCCTATGCCTGTGCAGTAATGCTAACGCCAAAGGATCTATCCGCTCTCTGCGCCTCCATCAGCTAACGGTAGGGACACTGTCTTCAGAAGAAGCGCCATACTTACAAAGCTGGCTGAAATAGCTGTCCTGGCTGATATTGTGTATAGGGTCGTTCTGTATTAATGCACTTTCTGACTGCACCCCATTTGATTTGAACTGAACCTTCTTGCCCTTGGTAGACATCCATGTCTTCATCACTGAAAAAGTAAAACGGTTGAGTTTGATATGATTTGAAAGTGTACAAACAGGGTTGTTAAACTGTTTGTGCCATTTTCTTTTAACCTTTTAATGTCAATTATCTCAAAAACGCGTAAACATATGTTGTAACTTAGATTAGAGGTCTTCTTTGTTCCAAAACGTTGGACCCAGACCCGAGAATAATCAAGACTCGAACACGAATGGACCGGACAACAGCCAGACCTAGACTCTACCCGTACCCTAACGGGTTTGGATTCAGACTAGACCCGAGTGACAAAAAAAGTATGTTTATCAGCCATGTTGCTCTTCCGGTTAACTCATAGGTCTTTATATGTTGGCTAGGCCTTCTATAAGTTAATAAATTCACCTTATTAGCATAAAATAAATATGCTATAGAAGGGATGGGCAACTTTAATGGGGGTGGTGGGCACAAAACAAATCTGCAAATATCATTAGGGGTCACAGTGGCTGGCAGGTCTGCATAACCACATCCATACCTACACAGAGCTGGCCCTAGCCTCTTGAAAGTGGAGAGAAAATTGAAGTTTTAGAGTTAGTTTCCTGAAATTCTACTAAATGTTCTATGGGGCGAGGAGAAAATGTTGCACTTTTAAACCAAGTTTGCTCTAATTCTACATTTAAGCATGAGGCGGAGAGACGATTTAGCATTTATTTGATCTAATTTCATTAAATTCTACTTATTTTGCCATGGGACAAAAAATAATAAAAAATTGCTCATTTTCTGCAATTCTACACATTTTGCCATAGGGTAAGATAAATGTTAGCAGTTTTTAATATGATATCTGAGTGAGGGTGACTAACAAAATCAATGGGGGTTCCCCCGGTCGGTAATTCGACCATGATTACTCCACGTTGCACCTTGTGTATTCTACTATTCTAACTCTCAACAGTAAGATCCCGACTGAGTTCCTCCCCCAAAATATATATACATACATATTCAGTACCAGTCAAAAGTTTGGACACACCTTCTCTTTTCACGTTTTTTCTTAATTTTTTACTTTTTTCTACATTGTAGAATAATAGTCAAGACACTGAAATAACACCTATGGAATCATGTAGTAAACAAAAGTGTTAAACAAATCCAAGTATATTTATTTTTGAGATTCTTCAAAGGAGCCACCCTTTGCTTTGATGACAGCTTTGCACACTCTTGGCATTCTCTCAACCAGCTTCATGAGGAATTATTTTCCAATAGTCTCGAAGGAGTTCCCACATATTCTGAGCACTTGTTGGCTGCTTTTCCTTCATTCTGCGGTCAAACTAAAATATATTTTGGTATGTTTAGCACTTTTTTTGAATACTACATGATTCCGTATGTGTTATTTCATAGTTTTGACGTATTCACTATTATTCTACAATGTAGAAAATAGTATAAATAAAGAAAAACCCTTCAATGAGGAGACATGTCCAAACATTTGACTTGTACTGTATATATGTACAATATGTATATCACCTGTAGTTATATAGACCCAATGACAATGAAACAGGACCTGACCTGGACCCAAGGGAATAGTTAGAATTTTGGACCTGGACCCGCTCAGGTCTCGGGTATTCGGTTCAGGTTGACCCGTGAAGACTTCAAGCTTAGGCCCTATTTTACATCACCTGAGGTGTTTGTTGTGCCCGTCATCGGTTGAGACACCGCATACTCTTGAATACAGGGTGGCCGTCATTTCGATCATAGAAATCTAATTCATAGAATGGACTTATCCCTTCAGACCACTGCAATTTATCTGGTACACCATTGAAGCATTAACTTCCAATTACTACAGAATGATGGTGGCTGGTCCACCCACCGTCAAATACCAATTTGAATGTCTATTCTATTATGCATATTTCTAGTTCAATAGGTTTCCTATGGAATATTGACAGTATAATTTAAAACAGTGTATATTCCCATTCAATACGACATTGTCTGATTTCCATCTTTGTGGTTTCATTTGAGAAAGTTGTCATTTCAATTGTATTCACATTTTAGTACATTTATCAGCCAAAACATGACACCCAGCCTGTATGCTGTGTCTCAACGATGGTGAGCACAACGCAAACATTTTAAATAGGGTGCTCTTCTGCATGGCTTTATGGCAAAGAGAGGGTGAGGAAAGTGAGAAGTTGAATGGGGAACTTCACGTTTAGATTTTTTAGATCATGTGAATGAATCTTTTAATAAGGATAACTTTGCTCAATAGGTTAGAATTTGTATAGGTCTATTTCTTGAAGTTAAAAGATTACTTAATCAAGGTGAAAGGAGCATTTTAAATTGTAGCCTTTGGTGTCTTTTTTAATGGGTCACTGCCCCCCAGTGGTAAATTTTTGGACACTGCAGTATCTACAACGAAGAGGTGTATGTATGCCACCCCATTTTCCAAATCAAGGCTCAGACATATAGACTGTTAAGCCTAATAGCCTTAGTGCCACACCCATCTCTGTCTGTTCAGCATGGCAATGTGAACTCTGTCTGAAAACGCTGTTTGTCGCTTGCTGTCATCTCCATCGCCGTGTGGCCATTGGTCAAACAATGCACTAATGTTGTTGCATGTCTATTGAGTCATACTGTACTGTGCAATGTTCCTCTGGATTCAATGGAGCTTTTTTCAACTATATTATTGCCATGGCAACCAGCAGCAGCCTATGGATTTTGCTGTACAGTATGTCCGACTCCGAGAGAGAGCCAAAGCAGTGTGGAGAGAAGTTTAGATGCTGCGCAAAAAAACAGTTTTTTGTTTTGGTTGTAGAAATGGGCTTCCTAGTGATTACATATCTCCAATCTAAAATCAATGAAAAAATGTGACAATGCCATAATTTAAAATATATTGACCAACTGCTTTTATTTAGAATAAATAACTGTAGAATGCCATTGTAGTGTGACTCTGATCATGACACTTTTAATAGCATCTTCATTCAGCACCATTGGTCAACTGTTTTGGCCTGATTGGCATGAGATGAGGGGCCTGTGCTGCAGACAGAACCCCGTTCGAGAGGAGTGAGTAGTAGGGTTAAAGCGACCTGGAGGAGCTGATAAGAGTATGGATTGAAGAATGGAAAAATGCTTCATGAAGATAAAATATATAAAGAAATAGCATAAAGAATAGCTGTAAACCTCCTTAAGGAAAAAGTTATTTGACAGAGAATAAATACCATTGCAAACACTCAATTCTCTAGAACAGACTAGCAGTCTGCTGGCTTGGCAAGTAATACAGGAAAAAGTTTCATTCCACTGGACAAAGTAAAACTACTAAGTGAAAGACTTCGTGAGGTCTGGATAACATTCGGACTACGTTGACTGTATGGTTTCCGCTGGCCTTGTCTGTTGTCTCTGCTGTCCCCACTCTACTTTCTGTTGGTGGCCTGGTGTTTGTCTGTCGGTGGTGTAGACCTGTGCACCAGTCGCCGGCTGCTGGTCACCTTTCAAGAGGCAGAGGGTCACTGCTTTCTCCCCCAGCCCGGCCCTCCCTTCCTGGGCCTGCAGCCCGAGCTGCTACTGGGGAAACCAGGTCTTGGGGGGGCTCCGTATTTCTGGGAATGCTCTGCCGGCCCACCTGGGTTCCAACCCCTCCACGGGCCTCTGCCAGGTCAGTACGGGCCAGCCGGAGGGTGGGGGCTGGGCCGTGCCTGGGCGCTAACAAGGCCCACTGATTGGTAACAAGGGTTCCACTGTAATGAAATTTGAATGAAATCAATGAAATTTGGTTGACGGGATGCATGAGTAAGTTTTCCTGGAAATAAGCGCTAGAAGTTAGCGGATGTGGAGACATGAGATGTCGCAGGAGTAGTTCCGATGTGGTTTTGGTATCGTGAAAAATACTGATACAATAGACTATTTCAGGGCTGGGCAACTGGTGACCCCCCCTTTTGTAGGCCCCTTTTTTTAGGTATTCACTCGGGGACTCAACTTACTGTTGAGTTAGAATAATAGAATACACACGGTGCAATTTCAAAATGTGATTTTGCATCAGCAGTTTCTCTTATGTCAGTCACTGACAGTCACTCAATTAACCCATGTCAGCAAACATTCTTTGGATTGGTAAATTACTCTAGCCAGCGATCTAAACTTGAAGTAATCATGGTCGAATTACCGACCGGGGATGCCCCATATATTATATTTTAGTCTCTCACTCAGATATCATATAAAAAACTGCAAACATTTAACTCCACCCTATGGCAAAGTGTGTAGAACTGCAGGAAATCCACTGTAAAACTGGTCATTTATTTATCTGCCCCATGGCAAAATGAGTAGAATTACATTCAATTTGTTAAAAATGGCTAAATCTTCTCTCCGCCCCATGGCAAAATGTGTAGAATTGCAGCAAATTGCTTTAAAACTGCTGCATTTTCTCTACACCCCATGGCAAAAATGTGTAGAATTGCAGGAAATGAACTCTAAAAGTTCATTTGTTTCTCTCCACTGTCAAGGGGGGGGGGCTGCTAAAATGTTTTGCTCGCAAGGTGGGGGAAGGAAACAAAATTTCACTTAGGGCCTCCAAAAGGCTAGGGCCGCCACTGACTGCATGTGTGGGTATGGATGTGGATACGCAGACCCGCGAACCACTGCTGCTCCCTCATAATGAGTTCAGTTTTTTTGTGGCTCACACCCCCATCAAAGTTGCCTAAACCTGGCCTTTTTCATATCAGATATTCTGGGCTGATATTGTACAATCAGAGCTAAAATAATCTGCCATGGCTTGCTACCAACCAACACTTGTTTCCAGGTGAAACTCTTTAAGTGTAAGGAAATGCCAACAAAGCAGTTGTGTAGAATTGTGTTTTTTTGCCTGAAACTCACAAGGAAGAAACATACTTTTTGCTCTCAATTAAAGCATATTATCTATTGGGTAAAGGAATGAAACTGCGGAATGTTTGTTTACCGCATAATCTGAACAAATGTGCCCTCTGTTCCTATAAGTATATTATTCGCTAACGTTCAGTCCCTGGAAAATAAAGTAGACGAGCTCAGGTTGAGGAGTTCCTTCTGAGAGAATAATGGCTCTCTCTCCAAATATGTTGTTCTTGTCCATTCAGCCAGCGGGGTTCTCCATTCATTGCGAGGACAGGAAAAAAGAACTCTCCGGGAAAAATAAAGGTGCAGGGGTTTGTTTCATGATTAATGATTCATGATGTGATTGTGGTAATTGGTGGACTATGTGCAAACTGGAAACCGCATATCATAAGGCCGCATTTATTGTAGTTGGGGATTTAATAAAGGAAATTTGAGGAAAACGCTCAAATTCTATCAACACATCTGCTGTGCTAGACGCCCAACACAGACCCTGGATTTTTTCTACTCTCCCTACCGGGACTGCCCTCCCCCACCCTCCCTTCGGCAAATCAGATCACGCCTCCTTTCTGTTCCTTCCCACCTATAGGCAGAAACCTAAACAGGAAGCTCCCATGATATGGGCTGTTCAACGTTGGTCTGACCAATCGGAGTCTATGCTTTAAGATTATTTTGATCACGCGGACCGGGAAATGTTCTGGGTTGTCTCTGAAAATAGTATCGACGTATACACTGACTCTGTGACTGAGTTCATCATGGAGTGCATAGAGGATGTGTTTCCCACTGTGACGATATAGAACTTATCCAAACCAAAAACAATGGATAGATGGCTGCATTCACGCAAAACTGAAATCCAGAACCACTGCATTTAACCAAGGTAAGATGTCTGGGAACATAGACGACTACAAACAGTCCAGGTACGACCTCGGTAAGGCAATCAAGAGGCAAAACGATAGTACAGGGACAAAGTGGAGTCGCAATTCAACGGCTCAGACACGAGACATATGTGGCAGAGACTCCAGACAATCACAAATTACAAAGGGAAAACCAGCCATGTCGCCGGCACCTCGTTCCCTGATGAGCCAAAGACTTTCTTTGCCCACTTCGATGAAAACAACATTGAGACGCGGGCCCCCAACACTCACGAGGACTGTGTTCTCTCATTCTCCACGGCCGACGTAAGTCTTTTAAACATGTTAAATGTGCAATATGCAGAAATCGATCCGCCTTCCTGGTTGTAAAAATTCTAATAGTTTGCCTAAATTCAGTTTGTGACAAAACAAGCAATGCATAGGGTAGAGAGTCATTGTACTATCTAAACTACTAAGACATATCTTTTCAACAACCAAAAATTATGTATTTTCAGCCGATTTGAAGCTGGTGTACTAAACAGAAAGTAAAAGATGCAAAAACTAAACTTAAGAATGGGAAGCATAGAAATAGCGCCCAAACCGCACCCGCAGAGCATGGGCAGACCAGCTGGCTGGAGTCTTTACGGACATATTCAATCTCTCCATATTCCTGTCTGTTGTCCCCACTTGCTTTAAGATGTCCATTGTTCCTGTACCCAAGAAAGCGAAGGTAACTAAACTAAATTACTTTCACCCTGTAGCACTCACTTCTGTCGTGATGAAGTTCTTTGAGAGGCAAGTTAAGGACCATATCACCTCCACCTTACACAACACCTTAGACCCAGTACAATTCACATATTGCCCCAACAGATCCACGGACAATGCATTCGCCATTGCCTTATCCCACCTCTACAAGACTAATTCCTATGTAAGAATGCTGTTCATCGGCTACAGCTCAGCTTTCAACATCATAGTGCCCTCCAAGCTCATCACTAAGTTCAGGGCCCTGGGTCTGAACCCCTCCCTGTGCAACTGAGTCCTGGACTTCCTGACGAGTCGACCACAAGTGGCAATAACACCTCTGCCACCCTGATCCTCAACACGGGGCCCCACAGGGGTGCGTTCTCCGCCCCCTCCTGTACTCCCTGTTCACCCATGACTGCATGGCCATGCAAGCCTCCAACTCAATCAAGTTAGCTGATGACACGACAGTGGTAGGTCTGATTACCAACAACAATAAGACAGCCTACAGGGAGGAGGTGAGAGTCCTGGTGGAGTGGTGCCAAGAAAATAACCTCTCCCTCAGCGTCAACAAAATGAAGGAGCTGATTGTGGACTACAGGAGACCGCAGAGATAGCACGCCCCCATACACATCGATGGGGCCGCAGTGGAGAGAGTCAAAGCTTCGAGTTCCCCGGTGTACACTTCACTGACAACCTGAAATGGTCCCTTCACACAGAGCGTGGTGAACAAGGTGTAACAGCACCTCTTCAACCTCAGGAGGCTGATGAAAGTCGGCTGAGCCCCTAAGACCCTCACAAACTTATACAGATGCACCATTGAAGCATCCTGTCTGGCTGTATCACCGCCTGGTACAGCAATTGCACCGTCCCCAACTGCAGGGCTCTCAAGACAGTGGTGCGGTCAGCCCAACTTTTCACTGGGAGCACACTGCCTGCCTTCCAGGACATCTAAAGCACCCGGTGTCTAAGGAAGGCCAAGAAAATCATCAATGACCTCCGCCACCCGAGCCACGTCCTGTTCACCCTGCTACCATCTAGAAAGAGGTATAGGTGTATCAAAGCTGGGACTGAGAGACTGATAGAAGATGTTTCTCTCCAGGCCATCCGACTGTTGAACAGTCGTCACTAGCCGGCCTCCGCCCGGTACTCTTCCCTGCACCTTAGAGACTGCTGCCGTGGTCACTTTTTAATAATGTTTACATACTGTTTTACCCACTTTATATGTATATAGTGTATTCTAGTCATGGCTCAGCCTATATAACTCATTTTTTGTATTTATGTATATATCTTTTATTATTATTGCTAGGTATTACTGCACAGTTGGAGTTAGAAACACAAGCATTTGGCTGCGGTAACATCTACAAATCTATGTATGTGACCAATAAACTTTTATTTGATATGAATGACCACCACGTCTTCTAAGAATTGCAGTACAATTCTACTTAAAAGCAATACTATAAGAATACTGCAGATGGGAGTAGATGGTTAGTACACAAAGCATGAAACTGTCCTGTTCATGTTGCAGGTGATGGTGGTGAAGAGCAGTGCTGCCCCGAGGTCTAGCCAGATTTTGTGTTGTGCGCATGGCCTAATTTTCATGTTTTTCTTTCTCCCCTTATCCTTCCACTGCTTCCTGACTCTCCCTGTGACCTTCCCCTCTCCCCAACCCACTCTGTACACTCCCCATCCCACCAACTATCCCAACTCCCACCTCCTGTCCCTCTCCCCCTTTGTCTTTACCTCAGACGGGCAAGAGAATGCCGGGAAATGTCCCCATCAGGGAGAATCTGAGGGAGACGAGCCGTCTTTCAGGGAGCTGTCCAATGGCGACGAGATGAAATCTCCGCATAAGTCTGAGGGGGAGGAGCTTGGGTCTCCCACACCATTCGCCTGCAACGGAGCCTCTGCTGGTACTGGGACAGTGCCGGGGTCGCCACCAGGTGGCGCTAAAACCAAGACCAGCCAGGACTCTCCAGAGAAAAAGTTCCCCTGCAGCGAGTGCACCCAGACCTTCCGAACAAAATCCTACCTCAACAAGCATGTCAACAGAGTGCATCATCATGGGGTCCAGAAGAGTCTGGCGGTGGCTGCAGGGTCTGGGTCAGGTCTGGGGGAGCTGGGTCCTTCGCTGGGCTCGCCCTTCTCCCCACAACAGAACATGTCTCTGCTGGAGTCGTTTGGCTTCCAGATTGTCCAGTCTGCCTTTGCCTCGTCGCTGGTGGACTCTGAGGCAGGGCATAGTGGGATGGACCTTGGGGGGAAGTGACCCTTACGCCCTAGGTCTGTTCAGCCTATCAGATGGAAGGGAATGATGTTGTCTTTAGACTACTTTGCTGTTCATTGCATCATCTCTCACTGTCGTTGTTTATCACCTTTCTGTGTCATGGACCTCACTATTACTATCAATATAAGTGTTCCATTTCATAGCAATATATAAAATGTACATAAACGTGAATCATTTTAACATTAATCAACTTCAAAAGCTTTTTTGAATCTGCTGTCTGTCTTTGAAGTCTACCATCATGTTTTTGTCTTTTATTGTATTTGTATTGTTTATGACATGACCATCCGCTTATGATCCATTACCAAACACATGCACATATAAGAAACATATATTAGTCAAAGCTGTTATTGTTGTTATGTCTGGTCCAGGGTGTTTTCTCAATTAAAATGGGGCTTAGGTGGTGGATGTGGCAGTGGGTGTGGCCATGGAGTCCCGATTGGGCACCGAGAGAGGGGGGGGAAGGGGGAGATTTCCTGCGATTGTACACACTTTACCATGGCTTATGCACATTCTTATGCTAGCTGAGTAACTCAAACATTAAAACAAAATCAATGGGGGACTTTTTTTTTTTTTTTACATTTTAGTTTCTCCCTGACTGTCTAGTTTTTTTTATTTAGATCCAAAGAGGATCTGTTTGAAAATAAATATGCCCAGGTCCATTATCTTTTCAACATACGTTATATCTGGTTTTGGCCGTTTACACTGAAAACGTTTTCACTGTTTGGATTTAGCCAAGACTTTTCTATGCAGAACAAACCCTGAGGTCCTAGTCATATTGGTAATCTGTGGGTTAGTACATATGTTGACTGGGCCATTTTGAAATGCTTTGTTATCTACATGGTTTTCACAGCTGCAGTGACACCTTCTAACCCAAGGTTCCCCCTTACTTCAGACAGAGCCTCTGATGGGAAGAGGCTGCAGATGGACATCTAGTCCAACTCCGAATATAAAGGAAAGGGAGATACCTAGTCAGTTGTACGACCAAATCCATTCAACCGAATATAATCAGTCAATTCTACCAGTTTCTGCAGGGCAAGAATATAACCTTATGCCTCAGTATGGCTGTTACATTTGATAATGTTGTATTCTCTTATTATGACATTTTAAAGAACCGATGTATTTGTTAGTCACATACTTGTGAAATCAGTTCTGGATATTCAACAGGGACCAAGTTCAGGTTTGACTATTAGAAATCGTGAGAAATGTAGAATATATATTTTATTAACTTATTGATTGCCCTGTCCGTGTTGTGCACAAAGTTGTTTTATTTTTTATAAATCAACGTTTGAGATGTCGATGTGCTGTGCTGATTTTACTCTAAGTAATGCTAGATACGGGAGGCCTTCTAGGGAGCGACAAAAATAGTATGTATGCTGAAATATCTGTGTGTGTGCGTGTGTGTGTGTTTGGTGCTCTGATATGTGTGCTTTTGTCCTCAGAATGTAATCAACCAGAAGGCTTTTGATCTTTAATTTGTTTCAGATAATTTTGCTCTATTACTTTCAGTACATTCCTGCTTTTATTTATAGTTATATTGTGATTGTAATGAGTGTATATAACATTCATATATATGTATATATGAAATGCGTATATATGTGATCAAACCTAATGATTGATTTTAATAGTTTGTCAATTAATGGGGATCCTGTGTGTATATATATATATGTGTATATATATATATATATATATATATATATATGTTTTTTTCCTTCCTTGACAATGATAGAAAGAGGTGTAGGTTTTGGTGGTGGTGGTTTGATTTGAGAGGTTTTCCTCACAGTGCACACCCATGGTCTGCTGTGTACTGTTCTGGATATAAATGTTTTTTTGGGGTGTGGATGGTGACGGAGGTTTCACTGTTGACTGAAGACATGGGTTCAAAAAGTACTTGAAAAGCATTTGCTTGAGTCTGGCTGGAGTGACTGATGGATGGGTTTGCACTTTTGGGACTCTTCTATTGTGCCAGGCAAGCTAAATCAAGTACTATTTGAACCCAGGTCCAGTTCACGGGGCTGTTACCTGGCTCTGGTAGTGTACACTACCAGTTTAGTGATAGGACCCATGGCTTTGATCAATCAGTCTGTTTAGGTCATATTAAGCTCTTTTTATATCCCCACTAAATAGTGAGGCTTTTCACACAGCGAATGGAGTAAAAAATCATTTATATAGGCCTGTTTTGTGTTATTTATTGGATAAGTGAGAGACGATGCTGTTTAGAAATATGCCCTTATATAATTGGTGGTTGTGGCAACACTTGGGATCGCCCATACATGCTAATCAAATCATCTGGTGGTATTGTTTTATTTATCTCATCTGCTTTGGTACTTCAATTTATAGATGTTTTGATTGATTGCTTGGATACTTACCTTTGCTGTTTTCTTGTCTTATTCTGTTGGTCTGTTGCAAAGTGCCTTCCCAATACTGATTGTGCACGGCAGTGGATTTGAAACGCGAGATAAAAAAGGACCTTTCTCTTGAAATGGTGAATCATGCGCAGATTGACTTGCAATGACACTTTTGTACGCATAAAAACATGCACACACAGAAGATGTACATTTGTATATGTATGTTACCTTGGTATTTTGTCTCTGTACTCTGCAAGATCGTTGAACTTAAAAAATAAATAAAAAATTGGAGATACATGTTTTGTTATAAAACCTTTGGACATATTTCAATATAAGCATACTTTTCTATAGATGTCTGTTTTTGTACACTGTTTTTGAGTCTGTCATCTCTGTCTAATTGATACAGAGATGGGGATTCAATAAAGATGTATCTGAAACTGTTCCTGAGTGTGTTATCTTTGGTGTGTTTATTATTGTGCTTAAGTTTAGGATGAGTTGACTTTGATTTCCTCCTGAGCATGACGCATCACGGGTCACTTTAGTCACGCCACTATGACTGGATTCAAACTTTTCATGAGGCCATAAGTAGAAAATAAAGATGTCACTGTGCAGAATAGATTATGAAATGTTCTGCCCCTGAACAAGGCAGTTAACCCATTGTTCCTGGGCCGTCATTGTAAATAAGAACTTGTTCTTAACTGACTTGCTTAAAATATAGGTCCTGAATAAAACATGGTAGCATAAACGCTACATCATTGATGACAAACATAATTTAGTCTAATATATATATATGTGTGTGTGTGTGTATACTGAACAAAAAATAAATGCAACATGTAAAGTGTTGGGCCCATGATTCATGAGCTGAAATAAAAGATCCCAGAAATGTTGAGTATGCACAAAAAGCGTATTTCTCTCAAATTTTGTGCACAAATTTAAGATAATCCATCCACCAGACAGGTGTGGTATATCAAGAAGCTGATTAAACAGCATGATCATTACACAGGTGCACCTTGTGCTGGGGACAATAAAAGGCCATTTTGACACACAACACAATGCCACAGATATCTCAAATGTTAAGGGAGCATGCAATTGGTATGCTGACATCTGGAATGTCCACCCACCAGAGCTGTTGCCAGATGTTGAATATTAATTGCTCTACCATAATCTGCCTCCAATGTAATTTTAGAGAATTTAGCAGTACCTCCAACCGGCCTCACAACTGCAGGCCGTGTGTAATCCGGCTTCTTCACCTGCAGGATTGTCTGACTGTGCGTGTGTGTGGGGGTCTGGCTGTCTGAGGAGTATTTATATCTGTAAAACTCATTCTTGGCTGGGCCTGGCTCCCAAGTAGGTGGGCCTATGCCCTCCCAATCCCACACATGGCTGTGCCCATGCTCATGAGGATTCCATACATTTGTGCCTAGTTACATTTCAATGGACTGATTTCCCTATATGAACTGTAGCTCAGTATAATCATTGAAATTGTTGAATGTTGCGTTTCGATTTTAGTTCAGTATATATTTCTACTCACTTCCAGACAACCAATCTGCATAGACATCGGCTCCAAAGTGGTGACATTTAGGTGTTGAAAAGGAAAGACAGTCATGACATTTCTTGCCCAGCAACATTGTTTTGATCGGCTATTTTGTTTTCAGTGTCATATCATTGGGGCTCATGGTATAGATTTAGTCCATTGACTGTCAAATGAAAACAGAGGGCCCAAATGTAGTGTCTTGTTGGTTAATCAATGGTAATATACCATTTTGAATCGGATCTAAGTTATATCAAGTAGTCCTTACTTAAACACATTTTTTGACAGTTTCCCGGACAAAAGATAAGGGTACAGACAGACAGTAGGACCTCAGAGATATGCAACTGTCAAGAATGGCAGTCTTTTTGATCAATGAAATGTTTGCAACTTTGAGGTTCTGTGTGTATGTTGACTTGGAGCAGCATTTGACCACTACGTAGCTCACTCGACTCCCAATACTCAGATCTGGAATCGTACACACCACTTAGCCTACAGCTGTAGACTTGTGAAAATAAGACATGCATAATACATAAGAAATGATGTACTCACAAGGTCCTAGTCCATAAATACAGATGACAAAGAAGATGAGGGTGATGTTAACATAGGGAAACCATGAGTACAGGTCCTCTCTGCTACTCCAGCTTCACCGAAGATGTCGAAAGTGTAGAAATAAATCTATAGAACACATTTTGGGTCATTTTGGGTAATTGTGGAGACGATGAGATGAAAAGAGAAAGGTAGAGCAATCGAGGGCTCCTATTTGTAGGTGTTTAATTATGAAAAGGGAAGGGAATGGAGCAGCTCTTCACTTTACAGAATAACCTAATCAGGGAAAAATTAAGTATTGACATTGGATTCATACTTGTGACTAATGGTAAATGCAGTAGAGTTGCAGTAAAGGTAGATACGGTTAAAACAGACTCACTGTGTTATTACCACAAAACTGAATACCGGCACAAGGGATGACCAGAGCCAGCAGCTGCCACCTGACACAGCGAGAAGTCAGAGCGTCCCACATGGTCTTAACCTTCGAGCCCTGCATGCCTCTCCTTCCCCATGTCATCCATCTACAGGTCATCCTCCTACATACGCATAAATCATATTTTATACAACAGAAGCATCATATACACGCCTCACCTCACCATATCGGATGATATGATGTGTACTGATATATGCTATATGTGAATTGTTATGTTGTACGTTATGGAACGTAATTCTATGTTTGACTATTGTAAGGTCTAGATAATCAAGGAACATCCTTCTTCCAAAACCCAGCATAAGATGTCAAAATAAAAGATTCACATTATCATCTCTTCAGTGGGTCATATGATCGAGTGTAGTCTGGCCGAGGAGTGGGAAGGTGAACGGAAAGGCTCTGGAGCAACGAACCGCCCTTGCTGTCTCTGCCTGGCCGGTTCCCCTCTTTCCACTGGGATTCTCTGCCTCTAACCCTATTACAGGGGCTGAGTCACTGGCTTACTGGGGCTCTTTCATATCATCCCTGGGAGGGGTGCGTCACTTGAGTGGGTTGCCCCCCCACCCATTTCATCTGCAGGTCATCTTCCTGCCACAGCCAGTGCAGGGCTATTGAACACACAAAGATTCATAATTTGTTGATCAATCAAAGCAATAGAAAACTTACTCTCCGATTGCCTTAAAATACTTGATTATCTAAAATCAAGTAATTAAATGATAAATACAACATGACAAGCCCTCCCCCTCCCTGTTATGGGTTTGACTGTAATGTAATGTTATAGACCATGCCTGGACGTATACCTTTTTTTGCAGCCCTCAGTGTCTCCCTTGATGTATAGTTAGCGGGGAGCCTCAGGGTAAAAGAGAAAGGTCAAACTGGAGGATGGCAGGGAGGCCACCAAGGGCCATGAGCCAGTGCCACATGTTATCAGTACCCATCAGCTCCCTGCAGAGAGAGAGAGAGACAGTGAGAGAGAGAGGGTGAGATAGTGTGTGTTTGTGTGTGTGTACACGTGTGCGTGCGTGACTATTTCAACCACACTGTGTCTTCCTTCCATCCTAATTCTATGTTTGATACTTGAACGTCAACCTCCAAACTTGCTAAAATTCTCCTATTAGAATTTATTTCACATGTTTATTTTGAGAACTTTGCCATAAATGTGTACAACATCATGCTACAAAGGGATTCCATTTCTAGTCATTTGTCCGATGAGTTGTTCAGAATCTTGTTCAGTCCAGCCGGGCCAGGACAGGGTAATCCAGGGCACATGATGGCGAGGTTGAGCTGGTCCGATTTGGAGTGGAGAAGGCTCAGGGCGGTCAACTGGAACATTCAGAAGGGGATTTGACTGAATGGTGTGAACCTTGAAAGTCCTCCTCTTTCTCTAAGTGAGATAGATGGCAAGAGTTGGCTTCATCTTTTACAGAATTAGACTGTCACTGTGGCCGAGCTAATCTGTATGTTGCCCTCTTTGACTCTATGGATGCAATCTATGCAACTCCACTGTGATTGTGGGTACTGAGGATGTATTAAGGTGTCATGAACATGAAATGTAGCCCGTCAACCAGACTGAGTGACCGCTGCACTGTGAGCACAACACAGAGGTCAGTGTGCTTGACCAGGCTAGAACAACTACCACTGAAAGGGTAAACGGACCACAGGAAGCGAGTTAGGTGGTTAAGTAACAAGGGTACTGACAATCTGACCATGACATTCCTGAAGCCATTGAAGATGGAGCTAGTTAGGGTCAGGAATCCTCTCAGCTTCTTAGGTGAACTTTCACCCAGGTACACCCTCAGGCCTAAAACCACAGATAGTGAGAGGGGGGAGGGAGCGGTATGAGGAAAGAGATACAGAGTAAGATTGAAAGAAAGAGAGAGTGAGAGGATACAAAAACAAACGGGTCAGCTACACAAACAAACAGGTCAGCTACACAAATTAACAGGTCAGCTACACAAATTAACAGGTAAGCTACACAAATTAACAGGTAAGCTACACAAATTAACAGGTAAACTACACAAATTAACAGGTAAGCTACACAAATTAACAGGTAAGCTACACAAACTAATAGGTAAGCTACGCTTTCTTCCTGCAAAACCATACAGAAGACATCAGGAAAACCTGCTTAATATTGAGTTGCACCCCCTTTTGCCGACAGAACAGCCTCAATTCGTCAGTGCGTGGACTTCACAAGGTGTCGAAAATGTTCCACAGGAACGCTAGCCCATGTTGACTCCAATGCTTCCCACAGTTGTGTCAAGTTGGCTGGATGTTCTTTGGATGGTGGATGTTTCTTGATATAGAAGAAAAAGAAACGCACACCTATTAAGACGAGGTGCTGGCTAGCGGAGTAGAAACTTGAAAATAAAAGAGAGCCGCACACTCAACGTTTTGACAGCCAAGCTGTCTTCATCTGGGTATAATCACAAACACTGCGGGATGACTCGTTTATATAGTGTCAAAAGACACAGGTGTCTGTAATCATGACCAGGAGTGGCCTAATATCATTGGTGAATAATCAAATATTAAAATGTCGTACAAAGAACAGCATACAAACAAATGGATAGCATACGATCATAGATTAATTTGACTATACAAGTTTACACACAATTACAATGGCAAGTCACAATAATCACAAGAATGGCTTCAGATCAAAGTCTACGTTGAGACCGAAGGGCGCAAGGGTCTTTAAATTAAAGATCCAGGCAGCCTCTCGTTTTAACAATAAATTATCAAGGTCACCCCCTCTCCCAGGGAGGGTGACATGTTCGATGCCAATATAACGCAGAGACGAAATCGAGTGGCCTGCCTCCAAGAAGTGGGCCGCAACTGGATAAGTCAAGTTTTTACATCTAATGGTGCTCCGATGCTCTGAGATACGTACTTTTAATTCGCGCTTTGTTTTACCTACATCCTTTTTACCACAAGGACAAGTTATAAGATAAATAACTGCCTTAGTGGAGCACGTAATAACACCTTTTATTGGGATCGATTTCCCTGTTTGTGGGTGTTTGAAGGATCTACATTTATAAGTGCCATTGCATTGAGCACAGCCATTACATTTGTAATTTCCATCCAGTTTACCAATTGGTCTCTGAGATTTCTGCCCCGCGAGAATACGACCAAGGGAAGGTCCGAAAACACATTACCGAGACTATCATCGGATTTTAGGATGTGCCAATGTTTGTGAACAATTCCCTTAATTTGTTCAGAGCACTTTGAATAGCGGGCAGTCAGAACGCAAGAATGCGTCTTTTTGCGAGACTGACCTTGAAAAAGGTCATGTCTCGTTTTGTTTTGAATTTTCTCAATGGCAATATTAATCTGTTTCTTGATACACATAGAAAACTGTTGAGCATGAAAAACCCAGCATAATTGCAATTCTTGACACACTCAAACCGGTGCGACTGGCACCTACTACCATACTGAAATCTTTTGTCATCCCCATGAACGGCACACATACACAATCCATGTCTCAATTGACTCAAGGCATATAAATCCTTCTTTAACCTGTCTCCTCCCCTTCATCTACACTGATTGAAGTGGATTTAGCACAAGACGTCAATAAGGGATCATAGCTTCCACCTGGATTCACCAGGTCAGTCTACGTCATGGAGATGTTTTGTACATTCAGTGTGTGTGTGTTGTTGTGAACAGTGCCTAACCGACCGTGGGTGACAGAGAAGCTGCCACTGTCTATAGCCCGACCCATCCTCCCAGGCTGAACACAGACACGATGAAAGACCAGATGACGAAAGATGAGATGATGACCAGATGATGACCAGATATGATGACCAGATATAAAGCTTCTACTCTCTATTGTTATCATTGATGCATAGTCACTTTAATAACTCTACCTACATGTACATATTACCTCAACTAATCGGTGCTCCCGCCCATTGACTCTGTACCTGTACCCCCCCCCACCCTTATATAGTCTCGCTATTGTTATTTTACTGCTGCTCTTAATGACTTCTTACTTTTATTTCTTATTCTTATTTGTATTTTTTTGAAACTGCATTGTTGGTTAGGAGCTTGTGTGTAAGCATTTCACTGTAAGGTCTACCTGTTGTATTCGGAGCATGTGACTAATAACATTTATTTGATTTGAGATAATAACAGAGTAGCGGCGGTGTTAAAGAGGGGGTGGAAAATGCAAGTAGTCTGGGAAGCAATTTGATTAGATGTTCAGGAGTCTTATGGCTTGGGTTAGAAGCTGTTTAGAAGCCCTTTTGGACCTAGACTTGGCGCTCTGTTACTGCTTGCCGTGCGGTAGCAGAGAGAACAGTCTATGACTAGGGTGCCTAGAGTCTTTGACAATTTTTAGGGCCTCCCTCTGACACCACCTGGTATAGAGGTCCTGGATGGCAGAAAGCTTGGCCCCAGTGATGTACTGGGCCGTACGCACTACCCTCTGTTGTTCCTTGTGGTCAGAGACCGAGCAGTTGCCACACCAGGCAATCATGCAACCAGTCAGGATACTCTCGATGGTGCAGCTGTAGAACCTTTTGAGGATCTGAGGACCCAATGCCAAATGTTTTCAGTCTCCTGAGGGGGAATAGGTTTTGTTGTGCCCTCTTCACGACTGTCTTGATGGTCTTTGGACTATGTTAGTTTGTTGGTGATGTGGACTCCAAGGAACTTGAAGCTCTTAACCTGCTCCACTACAGCCCCGTCGATGAGAATGTGGGCGTGCTCGGTCCTCCTTTTCCTGTAGTCCACAATCATCTCCTTTGTCTTGATCACATTGAGGGAGAGGTTGTTGTCCTGGCGCCACACGACCAGTTTGGATGATCACTTGTGCAAGTACTTTGAATGTAGACTATTCTAATTAAGCAAAAACGCGTAGATCTCTGTTAGATATTAGTGTATTCGTTTCCACTTAAACTAGAGGTTTAGCTGAGTAAGCAGCTGATTTATCATGTGTGTCATCCCAGTGCTTAGGAAGTGAACAGGATGAAGCTCTGTTGACTGATCAACCCATGGTTAGTAGACAACCCTGCTTATGTTGGCCATACTTCAAATAGTATCACGCATAATATGCATTGCTTATCATATACAGTGCAAACATATGCCAACAGGATTCCTGTAACCTCAACCCCACCATGTTTTTTTCTCTCTGCTCGCATGCATCCCATGCTGATCCCCCGATTCCCAATACCAACTTCAACAGGCAAGGCCTCCAGTACTGCAACCAGAATATAAAGAAGGATGTCTTAGAGTAACTACAAATTCTAAACTTCTAAATGAAACTGTCACGCCCTGACCTTAGAGAACATTTTTATTTCTCTATTTGGTTAGGTCAGGGTGTGATTTGGGTGGGCATTCTAGTTTTTCTATTTCTTTGTTGGCCAGGTATGGTTCCCAGTCAGAGGCAGCTGTCTATCGTAGTCTCTGATTTGGGGATCACACTTAGACAGCCTTTTGCCCAACTTTAGTTTGTGGGATCTTGTTTTTGTGTAGTGCCTGTGAGCACTCCAGTAGTTAAGTCTCGTTTGCTGTTTATTGTTGAGTTTCATTTGAATAAACATGTAGAACTCTATGCACGCTGCGCATTGGTCCGCTCATTTCAAAGATCGTGACAGAAACAAACGCTAATATCAAAGACATTATTCAAATTTGATAGATCAGTCAAATAAGATGCTTAAGTTTTGTGTAAAGTTTTGACTCAACAATAGATATTTGTATGAACTTGTAATTTCAGGATGTGTGCAGTATAAGTGTGCAGTATAAATATTTCTTTATACTATTTACTGAACAATTCCATCAGCGAGTGTGTATCTGATGTTCTATTGTCTTACCAGGTCGTTGAGTGCTTCTCCTATCTTTCCGTTTGAGGCTCCCTGGTTGCTGGTTGGAACAGGAGAGGAGGTAGACATTGGGTTGATCACATGATGCTGACCCATGGGCTAACAATCGCCACCCTCTCCCCCTGTCCCTGTTACTCATCACACCGTATGGGTTGATCATTCAATTCCTTCCCACCGATATCGAGCCCCGGCCTTGTGACTCCAGCATTTCAGCCAAAACTAAGTTACATCATATTCCCTTGTGTCCTGTTTGGCATTAGGTTGATTTTTTTTTGTAAGGGATAGACGTTTAGGGAAGTGTCTTGATACAACAGAAATAACTTACCAATTGTTCCGTGAGACACTGTCTGAACATGACCATCTGTAAACTGGACGGTATAGGTGTTGCCCAAAGCACAGTTTCACAATGAGCACATTATAAGGAATAAATAAAACAGTCATTTCCGAATTGGTTTGATACTGTAAGTTGTGTTTTGGAAAAGTATTGTGCATTATTTGAAAGTTATAAACTATAAAGATAGTTGCACACTCCATATATACACTTCCAGTAATTTACTGGGCAAATCACCAATGCCTCACCCTGAAGAAGGCACATGGATGAAGAAACATTGGTGATTTAACAAATAAATTACTGGGAGCTTATATATGGAGTGTGCGAATCTCTTGCTTTTTTTTTTGGTTTCGTTTATTCGCCATTAGTCAGCACCTCCACACAAAATATTTTTTCTGGGTGTACGCCATCATGTTTTTTTGTTCTACTATTGTATTTAAGTTGCCTTTCTTTTTCCCTGTTTGTTTGTGTTTTGATGACTGAGCATCACCGTACTGGTGATTGTTATTGGCAACAAAAAAAATAAAAGAGAATTGATCTCTAAAAAGAATAAAGAAACAGACAAAGGTGTAACTGCATTTTTTCCCTACTGAACTTCTGAACTGATTTCCTAACGCAAATTGAGAATAAAACATGAATTACCGTACTGGTGATTGTTATTGGCAACAAAAAAACTAAAAGAGAATTGATCTCTAAAAGAATAAAGAAACAGACAAAGGTGTAACTGCATTTTTTCCCTACTGAACTTCTGAACTGATTTCCTAACGCAAATTGAGAATAAAACATGAATTAACATACATTTTCATGCGCATATGGCAGATAAATATATGTTTTATTCTCAGTTCGATTTTCATAAATGAAATGTCTAGCATTATCGTATGTATGTGATGACTGCTTTCTCCAAATTAGATCATTTGTCTAACTGGTATTTCAAAGCACTATTTATGAAAAACCATGGGGATACCAATTTAACTGATAAAACAACGATCTGTACTGAACGTAAACTTTGCCGCCATAATAAAGAATATGCAACGACATGGGGTGTCCCTTTACGTGTAATGTTTATCATACTGTGTACTCGGTTAGTTAATCTTACTCACTGTTCTATGCTGGTCCTCCACCTGGCTCTACAGTACACTTATTAATGTGGTTCACATAGACAGATGGCTCGAATGGTCTTGTTTATTCGGACAAATCTTAGGTCGTCATGTTCTTGCTGTAACAAAGGTTTTGATGAAGGATGTCTATGGAATGATAGACCGCACGGGACCAAAGTAGAACGCCTGTAGACATGTATTTAACTTCGATCATTGATTTTCCAATCTAACAAAAGGATACCTCATTTATTATCACAATCTGTTCTAAACAATTCAATATTACACACCATTCAAAACAACAGTTGGATCATTTGCCAATATAGCTTTATGAAATGATCTAGAAATACAGTAGAATACTCTCTCAACATACAGTAGCTATAGATCGTTTTTTTATTTTATTTTTTATTTACCAGATCATCCACTATATATGTTTGATAACCCTATGACCCACGTAACAGCAGTCGGACTTTCCCTTTGACCTGGATAGCAAAAACATTTAACATTCCAAATTTGATTTGATATGAATATACTTTTTAAAATGTTCATTACAAGGTATTATGTAATTGATACGGCTTTACAAAATCCGTTGTATAGTGTGCGCATTGCTGCGCGTATAATGTGAAGAAATAACCCAATCGTTTATCAACCTTTTAAACTTAACGTTCTCATCTGTAGCTTAAAACAGTTTTTTTTTATTATAGTGGTTGTATTCATTTGGGATCTATCGTATCCCACAACTGTCTCAGACTATGTTTGTAATATTTATAACTGGCACAGAAGAGTTCAACATAAATAACTCTAAAGTAAGCATATAGGAGTAGCTGTTTCCTTAAACACTCAACACAGAATAGCCACATGTGCACACTCCCTCAAATCCTTTGGAGAAAATATAATTTCTATTTTATTCAGCTATGTTCAATTTTATTCTTCATACTATGAAATAATATAGAATGATGCCACGGAATTCTAAGCAAATCTTCTCTGCTAAATGAACTAGTGTAACCCACAGCAATAATGGCATTGCCAGATCAGGGCCTAACAAAAGGACAACTCAGAGTATGCTATTCTGTTCTTCTGAAATAGACTACATTTTCTATTTATTGTGATGGTGTGGGCAATATTACATGGATTTATTAGACTTGATTAAATGTAGATGTTCTAAAGGTTTGCATTAGGCTTGTAGGCTATGAGTGGAAGCCAGGAGATGCTAAATGTATTTATGTTCATTAACGGTCAATTACTCTGAGACCGGTAGTTATTTGCTTGACAATCATCTGCTGACAAAATTTCATGACCACCACAGCCCTATATAGGACTCCTGACTAGAATGTAAGAACAGCATTATGACAGATTTTTTTTGCTGTAAAGCCACATTCAAAATAACAACTAAACAAAGTACATCTCTTAACACTTCTATCCAAACATAACCCTTTCCACAGAGGGTTCTACCTGGAACCAAAAAGGGTGCTCCTATGGGGATAACCGAAGAACCATTTTGGAACCCTTTTTTTCTAAGAGTGCACCAATATCGCTCAAGCCACTCAATACATTTCTTTAAAATTTCGTTGCCATAACAAAGTCAGCCTTCTCCGTGTCTGTTCCCCTGTTCTTGTAGTTGAGTTTGTTAAAGTCCTCCATGATCTCCACCATGCCCTTGCCTTTGGTCTCTGGGATGAAGTAGAGCACAAACACCGCGCTGAAGAGGCAGTATGCTACAAAGATCAGGAAGCAGAACTGGCCCAGTCCATTCTACATGGGGCACACAAATACCAACGTTAAACAGATCCATAGATCTACAGCAGTGTTTCTTGATGGAGCCGCTGATGAGCTCAAGCACACTCGATTCAACTAATCAACAGTTTGATGATGAGTTGACAAGTGGAATCAGGGGTGTAGTCCTCGGGCAAGAGCTAAAATGTGCACCCCTTCGGGTCCCCGGGACCAGGATCTACAGTAACTCACTAACCCTCTGTCAGGGGACACTATAGGTAGAATGTATGCACACATGACTGTAAGTCGCTTTGGATAAAAGCGTCTGCTAAATGGCATTCTTTTTTCTCTATAGCCCATTAGTCTGCATATGACAGAAAAAAAGAAAGACTTTCAGAAAGCGTCTACCACAATCCATGAGCATTTATCTTGTTTATTTTCTTTTCAGTAAAATGCAGGCTTATTGCTTGCTACAGTATGTCAAGTGTGTTCTAATTGCTTGAATCACACTATAGGGGGTGACCTGAACCATACTATGCTCGTTTGAATGTTTTTGTTTTTTACACTGTCCTTTCCAGCACAGTCTGAGCAATTATGGTGGATATGTAACCAGGCCAGCCCAGTACAGTTTGACTTGTATGTTCCAATCATCAAGTGTGTGCATTGAAGACTTAGACCAGTAAGTATCTCACCACTAGGAAGGGGAAGAACATTCCAATCAAGAACAGGCTTAACCAGTTGATAGAGCCGCAAATGACGTAAGCGGACGGTCTCCAGGCCTGCAGGAAGATATCTGCAGGGAGGATGCTGGCTATTCCAGCTAGGAAGAGAATTTAGTACCATGACAAATAACTCCGTCTGGGGTTTGCTCACTTAGCTAGCCACAACCACAAACCACTCAGACCACAGGTGTAGACTTGTGAAATATGACTCACGAGGGGACTATCATTTTTGAGAACTCACAAGGTCCCAGTCCATAAACGCAGATGACAGAGAAGATGAGGGCGATGTTAGCATACGGGACCCATGAGTACAGGTCCTGTTGAGAGACAAAGAACTGTATTGGATCTCATGCTTGGCCCTTCTTCTATGGCATGGCACCAGCAACATCAAAGCTGTGGGTTCAATTTCATCAGGAATCACATCATGTACATGTATACAGTGGCAAGAAAAAGTATGTGAACCCTTTGAAATTACCTGGATTTCTGCAGAAATTGCTCATCAAATTTGATCTGATCTTCATCTAAGTCACAACAATAGACAAACATAGTGTGCTTTAACTAATAACCCACATTATTGTATTCTTCTTGTCTATATTGAATACATCATTTAAACATTCACAGTGTGGGTTGGAAAACGTATGTGAACCACTAGGCTAATTGGAGTCAGGAGTCAGCTAACCTGGAGTTCAATGAATGAGACGAGATTGGAGATGTTGGTTAGAGCTGCCTTGCCCTATAAAAAAAACACTTACAAAATGTCCGTTTGCTATTCACAAGAAGCATTGCCTGATGTGAAGCATGCCTTGAACTAAAGATATCTCAGAAGACTTAAGATTAAGAATTGTTGACTTGCATAAAGCTGGAAAGGGTTACAAAAGTATCTCTAAAAGCCTTGATGTTCATCAGTCCACGCTAAGACAAATTGTTTATAAATGGAGAAAGAATATTGCTGAACTGAAACAGTTTTGTAAAGAGGAATGGTCCAAAAGTCCTCCTAACCACTGTGCAGGTCTGATCCTTAACTACAGAAAATGTTTGCTTGAGGTTATTGCTGCCAAAGGAGGGTCAAACAGTTACTAAATTCAAGGGTTCACATACTTTTCCCACCCTGCAATATGAATGTTTACACGGTGTGTTCAATAAAGACATGAAAATGTATAATTTTCCGTGTGTTATTAGTTTTAAGCAGACTGTGTTTTTCTATTGTTGTGACATACTGTAAATGAAGATGTTATGTTATGACCAATTTATGCAGAAATTCACATACTTTTTCTTGCCACTGTAAGTTGATTTGGGGTTTTTAGCTTGGCGAGTAAATGCCAGCTAGGTGGCATATATTATTATCATTTGAAAGAACAACCCAGAAAGGCCCTGAGGATTTGACCTGTTAGTTACCTTGATAGACAGCATAACAATCAGGATGGACATGATGACTCCCATCAACAGGTAGCCATAGCCCATCAGCATCTTCCTGCCCGCGCGGTCGATCAACAGAGACTGGCCCACGACACAACCCGTAATGTATTGTAGACACATTATAGAAACAAAAAAATATAAATTACATAAACAAAACAATGTCATTTATATTATTAACATTTGTGAGTATATCTATGGAAACAAAAAGACTGATTGTGGGACAACAAGGCTTGATCAAGGGAAAATAAGTCATCCAGACACAGATTAAGCCTAGACCTGGACTAAAAAGCATGTTCAAACAAGATTCTCAATTTGAAACACTTTTTAGGACTCGGCTCAGTTACAGACAGTAATGTTATTCTCTGCTATATGACCTATGGTATGGTACTTACACAGAGAGTGATGGTGATGAGATCTGTTGTTCCGATGCCAATGGACAGGTAATGCATCTTGTCCTCTGCTACTCCAGCTTCACGGAAGATGTCAAAAGCGTAGAAATAAATCTATAGAACACATTTTGGGTCATTTTGGGTAATTGTGGAGACGATGAGATGAAAGGAGAACGACGAGAAAATGTAGAGCAAGAAGGGGGCCTAGCTGGAAAATTGGAACAGTTCTTAAGTTTGATTAAGAGTACAGAATGACATTATCAGTCAATTATAATGCATTTACATTAAATGTACACTACCGTTCAAAAGTTTGGGCTCACTTAGAAATGTCCTTGTTTTTGAAAGAAAATTTATTTTTTTGTCTATTAAAATAACATGAAATTGATCATAAATATAGTGTAGACATCGTTAATGATGTAAATTACTATTGTAGCTCGAAACAGCAGATTTTTAATGGAATATCTACATAGAAACCATCACTCCTGTGTTCCAATGGCACACTTTTTCTTTGCAACTCTGCCTAGAAGGCCAGCATCCCAGAATTGCCTCTTAACTGTTGACCTTGACACTGGTGTTTATATTTAATGAAGCTGCCAGCTGAGGACATGTGAGGCATCTTGTTTCTCATACTAGACATTCTAATGTACTTGTCCTCTTGCTCAGTTGTGCACCGGGGCCTCCCACTCCTTTTCCTATTCTGATTAGAAACAGTTTGCGCTATTCAGTGAAGGGAGTAGTACACAGCGTTGTACCAGAGCTTCAGTTTCTTGGCAATTTCTCACATGGAATAGCCTTCATTTCTCAGAACAGGAATAGACTGACGAGTTTCAGAAGAAAGGTATTTGTTTCTGGTCATTTTGATCCTGTAATCGAACACACAAATGCTGATGCTCCAGATACTCAACTAGTCTAAAGAAGGCCAGTTTTATTGCTTCTTAGTCAGCACAACAGGTTTCAGCTGTGTTAACATAATTGCAAAAGGGTTTTCTAATGAACAATTAGCCTTTTAAAATGCTAAACTTGGATTAGCTAACACAACATGCCATTGGAACACAGGAGTGATGGTTGCTGATAACGGGCCTCTGTACGCCTATGTAGATATTCCATAAAAAAATCAGCCGTTTCAAGCTACAATAGTCATTTACAACATTAACAATGTCTACACTGTATTTCTGATCAATTTGATGTTATTTTAATGGACAAAAAATGTGCTTTTCTTTCAAAAACATGGAGTTTTCTAAGTGACCCCAAACGTTTGAACGTTAGCGTATAATTGCCATGAACGTAGATCAATATTTTGCCCTTTTGGACCGAGCTGAATTCTACTGCGCTGGCCTGGTTACACAACCACGTTGTTGCTGGAACCGTGCTGGAGAGGACAATGTGAAAAGAAAATATCTGAGCAAGCACATAATGATTTCAGTCTGCATAATAGTTTGAAAGGGGTATTGGGCCACACCGCGTTAAACCCACAGAACTGAACGCCGGCACAGGGGATGACCAGAACCAGCAGCTGCCACCTGACACAGCGAGAAGTCAGCACATCCCAAATGGTCTTAACATTCTGGCCCTGCATGCTCGCTCTCTCCTTCCCCATTTCATCCATCTCCATCTGCAGGTCATCTTCCTGCCACAGCCAGTGCAGGGCTATTGAACACACACACACACACACACACACACACACACACACACACACACACACACACACACACACACACACACACACACACACACACACACACACACACACACACACACACACACACACACACACACACACACACACACACACACACACACACACACACAGATTCATCATTTGCTGATCAATCAAAGCAATAGAAAACTTACTCTCTGATTGCCTTAAAATACTTGATTATCTAAAATCAAGTAATTAAATGATAAATACAACAAGAACATGACAAGCCCTCCCCCTCCCTGTGATGTGTTTGACTGTAATGTAATGTTATAGACCATGCCTGGACTGGACGTATACCTTTTCTGCATCCCTCAGTGTCTCCCTTGTCGATGTATAGGTAGCGGGGAGCCTCAGGGAAGAACAACAAGGTCACAAATTGGAGGATGGCAGGGAGGCCACCAAGGGCCATGAGCCAGGTCCACATGTCTTCGGTACCCATCAGCTCCCTGCAGAGAGAGAGAGAGAAAGAGAGAGTGAGACAGAGAGAGGGTGAGATAGTGTGTGTGTGTGTGTGTGTGTGTGGTAGACTCACCCTACTTGTAGAGAAACGCCAATGCCATCCTCCTCTCTTTCATGTTGACGAAACTGTCATACAGTACACTATTTTAGTTTTTGTTGTCCTAGGCTACCTGGTTAAAATGCTTGCTCACTAGCCTAACTTCTTTTCATTGGCAAACGCTTAGCCAGCTATTTAACATTAACCTACTACATTTAGCTACATATTAAACTCCCATCCTCTCAGGCCAGAGGCACAATGCATGAATTTGTGGTTGGATCAGAATTGCCGTTATAATCATTGGCCAGTACTTAGAATTAAGTAAAATGACAAGTCCAAATCCCTATCTCCATCCATGGCTAATTTAGGAAAGGGCCACTTTTAGCTGGCTAGCTAGGCACTGGAGGATAACAACACAACAAGCAACAGCTGTTTTTTTTCTGTCAATAACATTGGACTTGATGTGATGTGATTGGTGTGAAGCCAAATCCAAACTGGCTTCCCTTCATACTTTTTTTTTGTGCTCCAGGACCATTCACAGATGAGCTCACTCAGTTTATCTGAACGCTATCATTGTATTTAAAAAAAATATCAAGGGAGGCCAAATGCTCGCAGGCTTCCCTTGCATTCAATGCTACGGGTGGCAACAGTATCATACTCTTTTTGACCATTATTTTATATGTTTCTTTCTTGTTACATTTTTGGGTGAAGCCTGGCTTCCCCTGGCATCATGAATACATGCCAATGGCCAGGACAGGGACATGTGAGAGTGAGTAGATTCGATCTAAAGTTGAGAAGACTCAGGGCGGCAGGTAGCCTAGTGGTTAGAGTATTGGGCCAGTAACCGAAAGGTTGCTAGATCGAATCCCCGAGCTGACAAGGTAAAAATCTGTCGTTCTGCCCCTGAACAAGGCAGTTAACCCAGTGTCCGTCATTGTAAATAGGAATTTGTTCTTGCCTAGTTAAATAAAGGTTTAATAAAAAAATAAAACAATAATAACATTGATGGTACTGACTTGATTCCAACAATCTGACCCGTGACTTTCCCCAGGCTACTGAAGATGTTGATGGTGATGGTCAGGAATCCTCTCAGCTTCTTGGGTGAACTCTCGCCCAGATACATCAGTTGCACGTTCCACCCCAGGCCTGAGAAAGAAAGCAAGAGAAGGAGAGGCCAGGTAGAAAGGCACAAGAGATGTTACAAACACTAGTACCACGGGCTGCCCAGACATTCTCACAATAAAGTACACACACATGAGACAAAACAGACACATACCAGCATTATATCCATAGAGAAATCTGCCCAGCAGGATCATCTCAAAGGACTTGGCCATGGGACTGAAGACCATCAGTACAGATGCTACGAGGGCCACTATGTTGTTGAACAGCAGGACTTTCTTCCTGCAAATCCAGACAGGAGAGACATTAGGAGTATCCTCATTAGTTAGTATAAAAACAACACTTCCTGGGTGTGTGTATTGTGTACAGCGTCTGACCTGCCGTAGGTGACAGGGAGGCTGCCACTGTGTATAGCCCCGACCCATCCTCCCAGGCTGAACACAGACACTATGAAAGACCAGATGAGCATGTTGGTTGAATCGCTTACTGGAACCTCATACCTCCTCAGCCAGGTCTGGTTCACAAAGCTCTGGATGTGCTACAGACACACAGAGAGGGAGAGACACTGGTTTACTACAATGAGATTTGGCTCAAAGAGTAATATGTTTATTCCTGATGGCAATGGCATGGCCAGATGTTGTGATCCATATGTTATTACTCATATTATGCATTGTGTACATTAACTTTGATTTCTTAGCTCCTCACAGCAAATACTGAACACTACAGAGCTCAGAGCTGTGGCCGTCAGTATTCTTTCTTACCTCAGCTGGAGAAGCCATGATGGAAACTTGCATCCCCAATTGAAATGATCCCCCAATTCCCAATACCAACGTCAACAGGTAAAGCCTCCAGTACCGCACCTAGAATACAAAATTATGTCTACACCAGGGATTGACCTTAATGGTTGCCATATTACCTGGGGCAAGTGAACTGGGCTGTTTTCTTTTTCTGAAAACAACAAAACTGCAAAGAATTCCAGTAAGCCTAAAATCCCCATTGTTGAAGTAAAAGACGGACAATTTATGGCATTTATGGCAGGCGGGCAAGTTGAGCCTGTTCTGTTCTGTTTCCCAATTTGGCAGGTGATTTTTCACAACTGAATTCCAGTAGCCTAACATTGGGGCTACACTGGGTATGGAAAGCCAATAGGTTGAAATCGTCTCACCTTGAAAACGCATGGGATTGGTATCTATTACAAGTGGTGTTGTCGCCTGGTATTAAACTACACACGTGTTGTGAATGTCCAGTGTGCATTTACAGGTGAATAGACCACCTGTCTTCTGTACATCAAACAACTTTTCAAACAAATATTCCCCTGTTTAAATGCCGTGGTCCCCCGCCCCCTTGCCCTCCGAACAGCCTCAATTCGTTGGGGCATGGACTCTACAAGGTGTCTAAAGTGTTCCACAGAGATGCTCCAATGCTTCCCACAATGTGAAGTTGGCTGGATGTCCTTTGGGTGGTGGACCTTTCTTGGTACACACTGTTGAGCATGAAAAAACCCAACAACATTGCAGTTCTTGACACAAACCAGTGCGCCTGGCATCTACTACCATACCCCTTTCAAAGGCATTTGAGTCTTTTGTCTTGCCCATTCACCCTATGAAGGCCACACATTCACAATCCATGTCTTAGTTGTCAAAAACAAACATTTCAACCCTTCTTTAACCTGCCTCCTACCCTTCCTCTACACTGATTGAAGTGGATTTAACAAGTGACATCAATAAGGGATCATAGTGTTCACACAGCTTTAAATGTACACTTTAAAGCTGCAATATGTAACCTTTTGAGCAACCTGACCAAATTCATATAGAAATATGAGGTATAGATCTGCCATTGTCATTGAAAGCAAGTCTAAGAAGCGGTAGATCGATTCTATGTGCACTATTTTTATGCTTCCTATTCTTAAGTATATTTTTGTGTCTTTTACTTTCGGTTTTGTACACCAGTCTCAAACAGCTGAAAACACATATTTCACAGCATTTAGATGGTACAATTACTCTCTACACTATACTTGCCTATTTTTTTAAATAAACTGAAATTAGGTGAACTATTAGAATTTTAGCAACCAGAAAATGCAGGAGCTATTTCTGCATAGTGCATGTTTCAGGTATTGTATTTAACATTAAAGGGATAGTCCACCGGAATTATAAAATGACACATTGGTTTCTTTACCTTGTAAGCAATCTATGGACAAGGTATGACAGCAATCCATGCTTTTAGTTTAGTTTCCATGGCACTGTTTTCAAATGCTAACATCTTAGCATTTGTGGCACAAATCCCATTTAAGCGGTGTAGATATTAGCATATTTCACGCATGATGTCCAAATCATCCAAAACTATTTAAAATTGATTGTGAAGCACCAAGCTCTAAAATTGAGTGTAAAGCTGACAAAGTCACTTATAGATGATTAAAAACTGGGTGGTTCGAGCCCTGAATGCTGATTGGCTGACAGTTGTGGTATATTAGACCGTATACAACAGGTATGACAAAGCATTTATTTTTACTGCTCTAATAAAGTTGGTAACTAGTTTATAATAGCAATAAGGCACCTCTGGGCTTTGTGGTATATAGCCAATATACCACGGCTAAGGGCTGTATCCAGGCACTCCGCATTGTGTCGCTCAAAGAACAGGCCTTAGTGGTATATTGGCCATATACCACACCCCCTCGTGCTTTATTGGTTAATTAGAACATAATGCAAAAAATGCTAATATCGATACCATGACTTGTATGGGATTCCTTTCCTTTTCTCCTATCCATGCTGAGATTAATTTCCTGTCCTTTCCTAGCAATAACAGAAGCATAGAATGGTTAGGAGGAAAGGAAAGGAGGAAGAATAGGAAATGAGGAAATTGAGGTAGGAAAGGAGAAGAGGAAAAGGAGATAGGAAAATAAATAAGGAAAGTGAGCTTGAAAAGGAGGAAATTAAGCTACAAAAGGAAAGGATGAAAAAGAGCTAGGAAAGGAGGGGAGGAAAGGGGATAGGAAAGAAGGAAAGGAATCTAGAAGACAAAAAAAGGAGCAAGTCAAGGAAGCTCAGAACAGTTAGAACGAAAAGGAAAGAAGGAAAGAAGCAAGGAAGCAAAACTACCCAAAAGAGCTAGGAAAGGAAAGGAAGAAATGGAGATAAGAAAGGTGGAAAGGAAGGAAAGTAAAGGAGAAAAGGGGTCTAGGAAATTAAGGAAAGAAAGGGAGCTAGGAAAGGAAAGGAGGAAAGGGAGTAGGGATTTTTTTGACTGCTAACTACTCACATGTTTTTTTTTAGAGTGCTGGAATACTCAAATGGAAAAAACATATTTGCGTATTTATCTACAGTATATGCCAACAGGTCGCAACAATGCAACATGTATCATAACCATTACAGACAACAAATCCTAATTGCTAAATTGCCCCATATATATTCAGTCAATAAAAAAGCAAGTGGCGTTTAAGATGAATTAATTGAAAACATAATGTCAACATTATATCTCAGAACACCATGTTAAAAAAGGCAATAACCTCAGCAGTGGCGCTTGCTTGTAGAAGCTTATGGCTGTGCAATAGCATAGCCTTGCTTTGTTACTTTAGAAGACAAGACGCTCTTATTACCCGAGCCGTTGTCACAGTCAAGACACACCTAATTTATAGTAAAAATAATCAACAATGATATATCAGTTTAAAATAGGATCAAACATTTTTCCAAAATAAAAATGTTATAATGTTTACTTATGGTCCATCCTATTCAACTTTTGCTGTATATATACTATTCTGTCCTACGTATTCAAATCAAATCAAAGATTATTTGTCATGTGCGCCGAATATAACAGTGAAATGCTTACTTACAGGCTCTTAAGGAAAAAAAGGTATGTTTGTGTGTGTGTGTATGTAGGTAAGTAAAGAAATAAAACAACACTAAGAAGACATTTGAAAATAACAGTAGCAAGGCTATATACAGACACCGGTTAGACAGGCTTATTGAGGTAGTATGCACATGTAGGTATGGTTAAAGTGACTATGCATACAGTGGGGCAAAAAAAGTATTTAGTCAGCCACCAATTGTGCAAGTTCTCCCACTTAAAAAGATGATAGAGGCCTGTAATCTTCATCATAGGTACACTTCAACTACGACAGACAAAATGAGAAAAAAAATCCAGAACATTTAATGAATTTATTTGCAAATTATGGTGGAAAATAAGTATTTGGTCACCTACAAACAAGCAAGATGTCTGGCTCTCACAGACCTGTAACTTCTTCTTTAAGAGGCTCCTCTGTCCTCCACTCGTTACCTGTATTAATGGCACCTGTTTGAACTTCTTATCAGTATAAAAGACACCTGTCCACAACCTCAAACAGTCACACTCCAAACTCCACTATGGCCAAGACCAAAGAGCTGTCGAAGGACACCAGAAACAAAATTGTAGACCTGCACCAGGCTGGGAAGACTGAATCTGCAATAGGTAAGCAGCTTGGTTTGAAGAAATCAACTGTGGGAGCAATTATTAAGAAATGGAAGACATACAAGACCTGTCACGACTAGTCAAGGTGGGTGGAATCAGGCGCAGAGAGCAAATAGTGAATAGAGGTTTATTCTCCGGTGAACAAAAATAAACACGGACAACCCAAAATACAAACAGGGTGAAAATATACAAAACAGGAATAACAGACAAAACGGAGAAATAAAACACAAAAACACCGACAGCCGAACCGAAATGACAAAAACAAACAATCCCGCACAAAACAAGGGCGGGACAACCTACATTATATACAGATACTAATTAACTAACACACAGGTGAAAACAATCAGACAAAACCAACAGATAACCGAAAAGGGATCGGTAGTGGCTAATAGGATGGTGACGACGACCGCCGAGCACAGCCTGAACGGGCAGGAGAGCCAACCTCGGCGGAAGTCGTGACAAGACCACTGATAATCTCCCTCGATCTGGGGCTCCGCGCAAGATCTCACCCCGTGGGGTCAAAATGATCACAAGAACGGTGAGAAAAAAATCCCAGAACCACACGAGTGGACCTAGTGAATGACCTGCAGGGAGCTGGGACCAAAGTAACAAAGCCTACCATCAGTAACACACTACGCCGCCAGGGACTCAAATCCTGCAGTGCCAGACGTGTCCCCCTGCTTAAGACAGTACATGTCCAGGCCCATCTGAAGTTTGCTAGAGAGCATTTGGATGATCCAGAAGAAGATTGGGATAATGTCATATGGTCAGATGAAACCAAAATAGAACTTTCTGGTAAAAACTCAACTCGTCGTGTTTGGAGGACAAAGAATGCTGAGAACACCATACCTACTGTGAAGCATGGGGGTGGAAACATCATGCTTTGGGGCTGTTTTTCTGCAAAGGGACCAGGACGACTGATCCGTGTAAAGGAAAGAATGAATGGGGCCATGTATTTGAGATTTTGAGTGAAAACCTCCTTCCATCAGCAAGGGCATTGAAGATGAAATGTGGCAGGGTCTTTCAGCATGACAATGATCCCAAACACACTGCACGGGCAATGAAGGAGTGGCTTCGTAAGAAGCATTTCAAGGTCCTGGAGTGGCTTAGCCAGTCTCCAGATCTCAACCCCATAGAAAATCTTTGGAGGGAGTTGAACGTCCGTGTTGCCCAGCAACAACCCCAAAACATCACTGCTCTAGAGGAGATCTGCATGGAGGAATGGGCCAAAATACCAGCAACAGTTTGTGAAAACCTTGTGAAGACTTACAGAAAACGTTTGACCTCTGTCATTGCCAACAAAGGGTATATAACAAAGTATTGAGATAAACTTTTGTTATTGACCAAATACTTATTTTCCATTATAATTTGCAAATAAATTCATTAAAAATCCTACAATGTGATTTTCTGGATTTTTTCCCCCATTTTGTCTGTCATAGTTGAAGTGTACCTTTGATGAAAATTACAGGCCTCTATCATCTTTTTAAGTGGGAGAACTTGCACAATTGGTGGCTGACTAAATACAGTACTTTTTTGCCCCACTGTATATGATGAACAGAGATTAGCAGTATAGTAAAAAGAGGGGTTGGCGGGTGGTGGGACACAATGCAGATAGCCCGGTTAGCCAATGTGTGGGAGCACTGTTTGGTCAGGCCAATTGAGGTAGTATGTACATGAATGTATTGTTAAAGTGACTATGCATATATGATAAACAGAGTAGCAGCAGCGTAAAAGAGGGGTTGGGGGTAGGTGGGGCACACAATGCAAATAGTCCGGATAACCATTCGGTTACCTGTTCAGGAGTCTTATGGCTTGGGGGTAAAAACTGTCGAGAACCCTTTTTGTCCTAGACTTGGCCCTCTGGTACAGCTTGCCATGCGATAGTAGAGAGAACAGTCTATGACTGGGGTGGCTGGGGTCTTTGACGATTTTAGGGCCTTCCTCTGACACCGCCTGGTGTAGAGGTCCTGGATAGCAGGCAGATTTGCCGTACGCTCTACCCTCTGAAGTGCCTTGCGGTCGGAGGCCGAGCAAATGCCGTACCAGGCAGTGATGCAACCAGTCAGGATGCTCTCATATTGCACGTGTAGAACCTTTTGAGGATCTCAAGACCCTAGGCTCGTGTCACACGTATTCTTCAGATATACTACATATTCTATCCACATACTGTCCATAAAGTTTATACATCCCATCCATATATTTACATATATTCTATATTTTGGAATTGCATTATTCTACTTTTAGACTTGTGTATTTTTAGATATTACTGCACTGTTGGAGCTAGGAAGAAGCATTTCGCTACACCAGCAATAATCTGCGAAATATGTGTATGTGAACTATAACATTTAATTTGAATTCAGCATTGAACACTGCATGGAGATGAATTACGGACAGGACTTCCGTTTGGCGAGTAGGCATATGCTTAATGATTCTAATGAAAATACACTCTGTCTTTATCAAACTAATGTTTTTGCATATTTTCAGTGTGGAACCTGTTTACGTTTAGGGGGTTATGGCCTAGGCTAACCCATTCTAAAAGCCACCAGCAGTTCGCAAAGGAGCTTTAAGCCAAGCATCACACCGTTCTTCTCCCTAAATTCCATTTTACCTACATGTCCCATTCACTCAATTGCGTTCCGACTGCTCCCTCCACATAGGCATGCTGAGTGTTAGGACTACAGAAATGCCTATAAAAACATCAGTTAGATGTATCCCATCTAACTAATGGGATACACAAGCTACATTCCTTGCCAAATGACGACAGTCTCATCACAAATTAAAAATGGACTGGTTGATTGAAGTAGGAAAATATGTGTTCCAACAACGAGCTGCAGATTTGGAATAATTGCTTTGCGTCTATTTTCCATTTAATTTAAGCTGGCTTGGTTTCATTTTTGTTGGGTCTGCAAATGTGCATGTATAAATGGAACCCTAGAGTCAAAGCAAATTAACGTTATCTTCAAGACAAAATTTCACTTGTCCGTTCAAGCAGCCACGAAGCACATTCCGCCAAATAGTTTTACAGTATTAAACAAAACCTCTGGTTAAAGATCGATCTTTGACATCCATTTACTCGATTACTCATGCCCATCCCTAAATGGGAGCTAGAAAATGAGGAAAGAAAGCTCAGGAAAGGATGGGAAGAAGATAATTTGTTAGGGAAAAAAAATAGAAAAGGAAAGGAGGAAAGAGAGATAGGAAAGGACATGTATCTTCATGTACAGAAGACAGGCGATCTATTCACCTGTAAATCCTCACTGGACAGGTGTAAAGATCAAGTATCAAAATACATAACAGGCGTTTACAACAAGAGTAATTGAAACAGGCGATATAGTTACCTAGAAATGCACAACGGACATGTGAGAAGATCAAGTTTAAAAAATAGATTTGACAGTTTAAAAAATGAAGTGGAAAATAATAATAACAAGCGTTAATATGGCCTGATTTACGAGCCAAACTTTTCCTTTCAACTTGTGTAGAGGAATAACAGGCGACCACATCGCTTGTAATTGACACCAATACACTAGTTTTCTACGGTATAATAGCAAAAGCCTGTTTTTGTGGTGAGACGATTTTGGCTTTAAAAGTCTGAAACACTGGAAGCGTAACTTTTGGTCTGGGCGAGCAGAATGTGTCGACATCTTGAAAATACATTTATAACCAGAACTCATGCAAATGTTGTGCATACGACATAGCCCTGCAGGCCAGTAAAAACATTTGTTTCTGCTTCCTCCCTGTTGTTTACTTAAGTGACCAACAGGTTCTGACAATGTTGTGTGAAAATAACATTTTCGTGCAAGAGAGAAGTGACCAACAAAATACTGCTGACTTGTCCGATGGAGAAGTGCCTCTCAGACCTTACTGTCAATCCCTGTTCACTCCAAACTGTACCTCATAACTCATTGAAACAAAGGGCAACATTAGTGTATACAGTACACAGACATGATTCAAGTTTGATATTACTGTCAACAGTCAAATTGGAGGCACATGCGTCGTTTCAAAGGACGAGTCGTTTCAAAGTGTGTCTCATCCGTTAATCAAATGTATTCGTCAAGCTCTTTGAACATCAGCAGTTGTCACAAGTGCCTCATGATCAGTTAGTTTGTGAGTGATGTTCTGCGCTCCTACCAGGTTTTTGAGTGCTTCTCTCATCTCTCTGTTTGAGGCTCCCTGGGATGCTGACTGGAACAGGAGAGCAGACGGTCATTTATCCCCGCGACCAACCCGCCCCTGTCCCTGAAATAGTTACTATTTACGCCAACTGGGTTGATCATTGAGCCTTATAGTGGAGAGGAGGTAAGATGGGAGAAGGAGGTTGGAGGGACGGTAGGAATGAGAGAGAGACGGAGAAAGAGACAGAGATAGAGGGAGAGAGATTGAGTATGAGATAGAGAGAGTGACAGGAGGAGGGAGAGGGCAGGCAGAAAGGTGTTCTACCTGAGAGCTGTTTGTAGGTATTGCATTTGGTAATTGTTTAGTATGGCCACACAAATCTTTTTGCTGGTTTCAACTTGTATATGTATGTGTTTTTATATTGCTCCATAGGATATCATTTTTGTTGGCATGGGTATACATTCGTTTCCAAAAACCTTTGGGACAACAACGTAGTCAGTGATTAAGGAACTATCTGCACTTGGTCTGACGGATGGTATATTTTCCTGCCAAAATAAAGATATGCAACTTCCTGTTAGTGTTGTGAAGTAACAGACATGGGTCTCAATTGTGTAATAAGTTAGTTGATATCTAACTCAGTTTCTCTGCTGGTCCTTCTATACTTATTTCCCAAACGTGCAGTGCCTTCGGAAAGTATTCAGACCCCTTGACTTTTTCCTAATTTTGTTAGGTTACAAGCTTATTTGAAAAATTATTACATTGTTTTTCCCCTCATCAATCTACACACAATACTCCATAATGACAAAGAAAAAAACTGTTTTTTAGATATTTCTATTAATTTATTAAAAACAAAAAACAGAAATATCACATTTAGATAAGAATTCAGACCCTTTACTCAGTACATTGTTGAAACACCTTTGGCAGAAATTACAGCCTCAAGTCGTCTTGGGTATGACGCTACAAGCTTGGCGCACTTGTATTTGGGGAGTTTCTACCATTTTTCTCTGCAGATCCCCTCAAGCTCTGTCAGGCTGGATGGAGAGCGTTGCTGCACAGCTATTTTCAGGTCTCTCCAGAGATATTCAATCCGGTCTGGGCTCTGGCTGGCCACTCAAGGACATTCAGAGAACTGATGAAGCCACTTCTGCATTGTCTTGGCTGTGTGCTTAGGGTCTCCTTGTCCCTGCTGCTGAAAAACACCCCCACAGCTTGGTGCTGCCACCACCACCCTTCACCGTAGGTATGGTGCCAGGTTTCCTCCAGACTTGACGCTTGGCATTCAGGCCAAAGAGTTGAATCTTGGTTTCATCAGACCAGAGAATCTTGTTGCTCATGGTCTAGGAGTCTTTAGGTGCCTTTTGGCAAACTCTAAGCGGGCTGTCATGTGCCTTATACTGAGGAGTGGCTTCTGTCTGGCCACTCTACCATAAAGGCCTGATTAGTGGAGTGCTGCAGAGATGGTTGTCCTTCAAGTTTCTCCTATCTCCACAGAGGAACTCTAGAGCTCTTTCAGAGTGACCATCGAGTTCTTGGTCACCTCCCTGACCAAGGCCCTTCTCCCCCGATTGTTCAGTTTGGCGAGGCTGCCAGCTCTAGGAAGAGTCTTGGTGGTTCCAAACTTCTTCCATTTACGAATGATGGAGGCCACTATGTTCTTGGGGACCTTCAATGCTGCAGTAATTCTTTGGTACCCTTCCCCAGATGTGTGCCTCGACACAATCCTGTCTCGGCGCTCTAGGGACAATTCCTTCGACCTCATGGCTTGGTTTTTGCTTTGACATGCACTGTCAACTGTGGGACCTTATATAGACAGGTATGTGTCTTTCCAAATCATGATCAATCAATTGAATTTACCACAGGTGGACTCCAATCAAGTTGTAGAAACATCTCAAGGATGATCAATGGAAACAGGATGCACCTGAGCTCAATTTCGTGTCTCATAGCAAAGGGTCTGAATACTTACGTAAATAAGGTACTTTTAATATACTTGCAAAAATGTAGAAAAACCCGCTTTGTCATTATGGGGTTATTGTGTGTAGATTGCTGATACTTTTTTGTTTGTTTTGTTAATCCATTTTATAATAAGGCTGTAACATAACAAAATGTGGAAAAAGTCAAGGGGTCTGAATACTTTCCGAAGGCACTGTATTTCACATAGATACAATACATGGTCTTATTTGTTTATGATCACAATCTATTCCAAACAATGAAATATATGACATACTGTTCAAAACAAGTTGATTATTTGATAATATAGTTTGATATGAAATTATCTATAAATACAGTATAATACTCTCACAACATACAGTAGCTTAGATATCTTTGGCTTTACCTTGTTACTGTCACGCCTTGGTCTTAGTATTTTGTGTTTTCTTTAATTATTTGTTCAGGCCAGGGTGTGACATGGGTTTTTTGTGTTGTCGTATTGTTTTTTTTGTAGGCATTGGGATTGTGGTTGATTAGGGGTGTGTCTAGCATATGCTTGGCTGCCTGAGGCGGTTCTCAATCAGAGTCAGGTGATTCTCGTTGTCTCTGATTGGGAACCATATTTTGGTAGCCTGGGTTTCACTGTGTATTTTGTGGGTGATTGTTCCTGTCTCTGTGTAAGTTATTCACCAGACAGGCTGTATGGGTTTTCACGTTCCGTTTGTTGTTTTTGTATATTTATAAGTTATTTCATGTATCGCTATACATTAAAGAACATGAGTAACCACCACGCTGCATTTTGGTCCGACTCTCCTTCAACAGACGAACGCCGTTACAGTTACAATCATCCACCATATCTGTATGATAACCCTATGACACATGTAATAGCAGTTGAACTTTGCATTTGATTTGGACAGCAGAAATAAATAAATAATCCAAATTGGATTTGAATATACTTTCTTCATTTTCATCACAAGGCAATATGTGATTGATACGGCATAAACAGGCTCACAGGGATTTGTAAATATTGGTCCTAAAAAAATTAAAACACAACTTCACTGATCAGTGTATATGGGATTCACCATTAAATATTGATGTGGATTACATTCACCCTTTCAAGATATGGGACCCACAACATTGCATTTTCTTCTGTACTGGTAGACTAAAAGTGCACACTACTTTATGCCAAAGGCACATTATTAAAATGACCATCTTTTAAAGTAAAGACAGTCCATCCCTTAGCACCCTTGGTACATAAAGCTTTCACTCAAGCCACTCAATACTACATAATTACATATTATAACTTTAATGGGATCTCTGTGCTCAAAACAACAATTATTCTCTCCAAGAGTTTATTGCCGAAAATTGACTTACTGTATTTTCATTTTAATGAAAGGGAATACACCATCTTTGCATGCTTTTTCCAAACCCAAGACGATGGAAAACCTGGTTTCCTGTGGGAAAAAGGTATTCTGACCTCAATTGGATCTCCCAGTTAATTAAGGTTAATTAATTAACCATAAATAGTACTGTGGTCAATGGTAGAAGTCATAGGTCATAGGTAGGAGAGCAGTAGGCCTACAGGGCAGTGGAGTGGCAGACCTCTCCCAGCTGATACTGTGCCTGAGGGGCAGGTAGACCCTGCTTGTCCTGGCCCCTGTAGTTGAGCTTGTTGAACTCGCTGGCGATGGCTGAGAGGGTCTTCCCTTTGGTCTCAGGCAGAACCAGGCCCACGTACAGAGCAGACAGGAAACAGACAGCAGCAAATGGGACGAAGCAGAACTCACCCAGCTCACTCTGCAGAGAGAGAGAACAACAAAAACGAGTCCGTGTGTGTGTTTGTATGCGTTTGTGTGTGTGTGTGTGGGGGGTGGGTCGTTCCGCCAATTACTTGCCTTTTGAGTATTGGAACTTGATGAAAAAAAAAGTTTTATTTCACCTAATTTTAACATTTTGTTAAAATGTTCAACTTAATAAAAACATGTTTTCCCATCTCAAGAGATTCAGTTACAAAATGACTATAGTAAGTGCCTACTAAAGTAACAGGTTGACCGTAACAGGGTTGACGACTTCATCTTAAATCATACATAAATCCCCTTGTGACAGGGGGAATGGAAGCTTGTTGTGTGCAACAGAGAGGGGCAATTGAATGCAAGCTTCACCCAAATGTTTTTATTGTTAAAACATTTCTGTCTTGTTAATTTATAGTTTTTTCCATGTGGACTATTTGAAACGGCACTTATTTGATATAACAAGCTTTTAAAATGCAATATTTTTCCAAAATTTCTACTTCTATCAAAGTGACGCAAAAGGAACTTGTTTAGTAGAATGACCCTTTGTTTGTGTGAGCGTTTTTATTTATTTAACCAGTGAAGTCAATTAAAAACAAATTCTTATTTACAATGACGGCCTACCCCAGCCAAACCCTAACCCGGACGACGCTGGGCCAATTGTGTGCCGCCCTAAGGAACTCCCAATCACGGCCGGTTGTGATACAGCCTGGAATCGAACCAGGGTCTGTAGTGACGCCTCTAGCACTGAGATGCAGTGCCTAAGACTGCTGCGCCACTCGGGAGCCGTTTGTGTGTGTGTGTTTTTCACCCACCACCAGGAACGGAAAGATCATCCCCATAATGAAAAGGTTGATCCACATCATTGAGCCAGCTATCATGTAGGCTGCTGGACGGGCAGTCTGGCTAAAGATCTCTGTAGGGAGGACCCCTGTCACTCCAGCTGTAGGCAAAGATAAACACAGACCTTACCAATACCGATCAATAATGAGATGAGTGTACTTTATTCATCCCCAAGGAAAAATACATTTGTCATCCTTACAGCCATTGTTGAAATGAAATCACAGTTTATTTGCACAGACCCTTATATATGATCTACAGATGCTCAAACTATCAACAAACTGTCAGCTGCAGCTCTGTTGGATACTCTGTAGTGTGTAGGATAACATACTTAAATGCCAATGTAATTCCCTTCAATATTAGCTAGTATTTCTAACTGGCTGGTCTAATAATATTAAGGCTAAATATTAATATTAAAGCTATTGAAAGGAAGAGACTGGCTCACCTGGGCCCATGCCAAAGCTGAGTATATAGGTGAAGATACAGGCCATACTCAAGTAGGGCATCCAGTCCACCTTGTGCTGTTACAGTAAAACAAAGAACTTAGTTATCAAGTCGGAAATAGATGATTTAACAAGTTTATTTGTATTTTATTTTTTATTTCACCTTTATTTAACCAGGTAGGTTAGTTGAGAACAAGTTCTCATTTACAACTGCGACCTGGCCAAATTAAAGCAAAGCAGTTCGACACATACAACAACACAGAGTTACACATGGAATAAACAAACATACAGTCAATAATGCAGTAGAAAAAGTATATATGCAGTGTGTGCAAATGAGGTAGGATAAGAGAGGTAAGGCAATAAATAGGCCATGGTGGCGAAGTAATTACAATATAGCAATTAAACACTGGAATGGTAGATATGCAGAAGATGAATGTGCAAGTAGAGATACTGGGGTGCAAAGGAGCAAGACAAATGAATAAATACAGTATGGGGATGAGGTAGTTGGATGGGCTATTTACAGATGGGCTATGTACAGGTGCAGTGATCTGTGAGCTGCTCTGACAGCTGGTTCTGAGGAAGATATGAGTCTCCAGCTTCAGTGATTTTTGCAGTATGTTCCAGTCATTGGCAGCTGAGAACTGGAAGGAAAGGCGGCCAAAGGAAGAATTGGCTTTGGGGGTGACCAGTAAGATATACCTGCTGGAGCGCGTGCTACGGGTAGGTGCTGCTGTGGTGACCAGTGAGCTGAGATAAGGCTTTACCTAGCAGAGACTTGTAGATGACCTGGAGCCAGTGGGTTTGGCGGTGAGTATGGAGCGAGGGCCAGCCAACAAGACCATACAGATCGCAGTGGTGGGTAGTTTTTGTGACAAAACGGATGGCACTGTGATAGACTGCATCCAATTTGTTGAGTAGAGTGTTGGAGGCTATTTTGTAAATGACATCGGCGAAGTCGAGGATCGGTAGGATGGTCAGTTTTACGAGGGTCGGGGTAGGGGTAGCCAGGTGGAAAGCATGGCCAGCTGTAGAAAAATGCTTATTGAAATTCTCAATTATAGTGGATTTATCGGTGGTAACAGTGTTTCCTAGCCTCAGTGCAGTGGGCAGCTGGGAGGAGGTCAGATTCTCCATGAACTTTACAGTGTCCCATAACTTTTTGATTTTGTGCTACAGGATGCAAATTTCTGCTTGAAAAAGCTAGCCTTAGCTTTCCTAACTGCCTGTGCATATTGGTTCCTAACTTCCCTGAAAGGTTGCATATCACGGGGGCTATTCGATGCTAACGCCAAGTTAAAAAATATATATAAAAAATAAAGTAATTTTCCTGACAACTCAGTTCTATCTTGCTGAAACAATATCAGTAAAATTGAAAACATCTGACTTTCTTGCAGACCAAAGGCTGAGGTCCAAAAATAATTAAGCTAAATCGATATTAATTCAAATGAGCACCACATAATACCACTGATTGAGTGGGCTTTTTAAGAGTGTCCTGTCGCCTTACAGATTTAGAACCTGAATTGAGCCAGTTTGCTACAGCAGGAAAATAATACTGCAGCAAGAGGAAATGTGAATTATGATGTGGATTATCACTTTTTGTAGGGATTTGATACATTTTTCATTGGGGAAAATCAAGTCTGACCTTTTAACGTGGAAATTACAAACTCTCGAAGCCTTTTTAAACCTTTGAATACACTACAAGTTTGCATTTTCTGCCGTGCAGAAAACTTCTCAGCAACAGAAGAGTGATCAAATTAAGATCCTACAACTATACCTGACTACACCTATCCAACCACCCACTGCACCGACACAATGCAAAGCACAAAGTAGAATCACCCCTCCTAGTGGTTAGAGTGATGTGTTGTCACAACATGAAGAGGAACAGGGGGTTCAAAAGGGTATGTTTACTTTTCTGCCTGGTACACAGCAACCCAAGCGTGACTGCGACGCAGATGCACCATGTCAGACTGCTGTCCTTCCATTAAGGATGAGTACCTTCGCACTTCAGAAGTAATAGAGTCCCAAAGGTCAATAAAACCAATGGAATTAGAGACTGGGACATGACTAGGACATGGCATTTCAGCCACGTATCACCATCATCTAGTTTCAGATCACCTTTTGATTTCCACTCGCACTTTTATTTTCTTACATTGACAGGGGAAGAGGATGACATAAGAAGATAGAATACCTCAAAACACAGAGCTATAGTGAAGACAATGGCCCAGACCATCATTAAAACGTAGCCTCCCATCAAAAGAATCTTCCTGCCCTGTCGCTCAATCAGCAGGTTCTGAGGAGGATGCAAACATTACAATGTATATTAAAATCATGTCATTTTCAGCCCTGAGGTTAGCAGTAAACGCAAAAGAGAGGTGTTTCATCTTCTTTTACGTCTCTGGTTACCCTGAGGTGAGCATTTTATTTTTTAGCCTTGTGTGAAAATACATTCTAAAAAAAGAATTCTAATCCAAACAGAATGCCTAGAAAAGCACTTAAACAGCTCTCAGAATGCAGGAACAATTTTAAAATGTAACTTTTCTCACAGAGCAACTTTTTCAAAGGTCTGGATTAAGGATTTAACAAGAACAATAACAAGAGAGAGAGAGAGAGAGAAAGAGAGAGAGAGACAGGGGTAAAACAATCCCTACTTGCCTCTGGGGTGGTTAGTTAGTTACCAATAGTTACACAACAGCCACATTATTACTCAGGAATACTCACACATATTATACAGGCTGTGAATTCACATGTACCAGTGCATATGGTGATATACTGGATCATATCCGGAGAGATCCCGGACTCTTTAAACACATAGTATGCATAGAAGTAGATCTGTTGGGGTGAAAAAGAGAACATCACATACACTGTACATACAGTAAGCATACTGACAGAGTACAGTGGCTGCTGTTTCAGTTATGATGATTTTTTTATAAAAACTATGCTTTTTTTCTATCGTTTTTTTAAAAATCAAATGAGTCCCGTCCTTATCATGTACTGACAGAGTACCGACAGACTGACTGAGCATTTCAAATCATTACATCAAATGACCAAATTGAAATTGTGTCGTTGATAAGCTGATTCAGCCGCAAAGCATTTAGCATATTACTGCTCTAATACCCAGGCAGCTCTCTCCCTAGGGCTTCCAGCTGCCAGCCCCCTGGTCTAAATAATCCCCTGAAGAAAGAGAGGTACTGTAATTACACAGTCATCAGTTAGGGACTGTGAGACGTAGCATGAAGGCAACTAAGAGACTGCAGCAGCACTATTAGCTTGGCATGGCCTTGGACTGACTACACCTCTTCATTAAACCCTATCTGAAATACAAAACAACACGCTCTCTTTCAAATAATCGTTTGGTGTCTCACATTGGGATTCGCTGGATAAGCAAATCACTACAGAAGGTCCAATCTCACGATGTTTGTCGCAGACAGACAGGTCACGTAGTGAATGAGGAGACCCTCCTCATTATACGTTGCCGTGGCCCCGCCCTCTGGTCATTCACCCCCTCTAAGCTCTCCTCAGCACGACTTGATCCCCGTCTCCCTGCTTAACTGTTTTCCAATGAACCGTGAGCTTTACGCTGCCGAAGGTAGGACCTCAGCTTCTCGTCTCTAGTTTTGAGTATTGTCCAAAAGTAAAGTTTTTGCTTTGAGTAGAATACTTGCTCCAACTATCCGGTGGTAGCTAGCGTCACACACCTAGTTACTGCAGATAGCCTACTGGTTAGAGCATTGGGCCAGTAACCGAAAGGTTGCTGGATCAAATCCCCGAGCTGACATGGCAAAAATCTGTCGTTCTGCCCATGAGCAAGGCAGTTAACCCACTGTTCCCCGGGTGTCAAAGACATGGATGTCGATTAAGGCAGCCCCCCGCACCTCTCTGATTCAGAGGGGTTGGGTTAAATGCGGAAGATACATTTCAGTTGTACAACTGACTAGGTACCCCCCTTTCCTTTTCCCTTACGCTGCAAAGCTAAGCTACTTGGTTAGCTCGCTGAAAATCCAGCTCACCTCTACTAGGTCTTCATACCTGCCCAAATGGTAGAATTGCTAGCTTCCTCCTCTCGTCCAGTAAAACTTACAATAAAAGTAAAAAAAATACAATAAAAGGGCAACTCGGCTGCTACTGCCTGTACTTATTGGGGGGGGGGCTCGGCTGCTACATATAATAGGATACCTGGGTGTCAGACTGGATTCTCTCTCATTCCGGGCTAGACTATCAGATGGATGGGGGGGTGGGCGCAGTTCACAAAGATAAGAGTGGTTAAACAGGTTGTGGTCCCCACAGCTCCGCCCCGCTCACATAAACTATCCTGAAACTGATGACAATGTTCCTATCTCCGAAACACTTTCTGCTGCCTTCTCTTTCCAAATTGTTACATCCTCGTCAGGACAGACAATACCACTGTGCTAGCATACATCAAAACGCCAGTATGGCCCTCACTCTCTGCAGCTATACAGGTTCCTTTTTCAAATATCATTATGTGGAGCAGCGCACACCTCTTCTCAGTGGAAAACCAGATCTGGGAGAGATACGTTGGAGCCAGCGTAGATCTCTTGGCGTTGCACAAAAGATGCACACTGCCCTCTGTTCTTTGCGCTGGCAGGAGACGCACCACCAGGGGTGGAGGCGCTGGCACACCCCTTATCCCAGCGAATCCCCAATGTGAGACATCCCACTCTATTATCAGAGAACTGGCGTTACGAAAGTAACCTTAAGTTATGTACTCCTCCCTCCCTAACTCCCGCAGCATTTCAACTGTAAAGTACAACCACATGTCATCATCACCAGCATGCATTTTTAACAAGGAAATGTAAACCCGTCTAAGCACAGTATGAAATATTGATAGCTGATATCACATTTCTAATCGAGTTTGCTGTGAGAAGGAGGGGTCAGCAACACTGTGGCCAAAATTGTGTCTGAGCTGGGTATGCTCTACTGTCAGAACAATGGTGTTCTTTAGAGGTAGGTAACTTTGATCCCAGAGAGAGTTCTCAGTCAGAAACCCCAGGACCAGAGAGAACCAAAACCCTGCTTACTCAAAACCAAACATCTGAGAAACCCAGTAACTGTGGGGAGAAACCATACTTACAATAACAATAGAAGTCTGCTGGCAGGAGTCTGCTTCTTACATCATTTGTAAGAGGGTAAATTAATAATAAAAGGACATTGCATCATCATTCACCACATATATTATTTGTGATTTTATGAGACACATGTGGCCTACTTAATCCACTAGAAATTAAGTTCCCTGTTGAAAAACACAGTTACTTAAAATTCTACATTTTAGTTCTAATTCACAAGTTTTTGTAATAACTCACGGAGTCGTTGCCACAGAGTTGCATGGCGCTGCTGAGAGTGATGATAGAGATCACCTGCCAGCGCACATTACGGTCAGCGAACAGCTCCCAGGGTCTGCTGGGCCTCAGGCCTTTAGCCTCAGCCTGCTCCTGGAGGATCTCATCCAGCTCTGATCTCTGGACCTCACAGCCACGCAGACGCCTCAGAGCTAACACACGCACACACAGACACAGACACGTGGACGGGCAAAATGGATTTCGGAAATACAAATGATGGCAAAGTACACAGATGCACATATAAGATTTAAAGACTACCCCTCCCTGCTGACGCAGAGGCGGCACAATGAACCTCCACAGAACCTGCTCATGCTTTTACTGTATATCTCCCTAACTCACATACAAGAGGAACAGAACAACGTAGACCATGATTTGGCTTTCCCCATACCTACCATTGATACAGGCTTCCTTGTCCCCGCGGTCTATGAGGAGGTATCGAGGGCTTTCTGGGAACCAGGGGAGAGTGAGGAGCTGGATGAGGCCTGGGATGGCATTACTGGCCAGTAGGTATTGCCAACAGGGCTCACTGCCCAAGATCTCCCTGGAAACATGACACCATCAAATGAAATACTGACTTAATTAAAACAAAGTTTACAACTGCAGTTATTTCCCCAAACAAATCACACAATCCATTGTAGTGCTAGATTTATGTGTAAGTAACACTACATTGCAGGCTTATTATTATCTGAATGCTTTGCTTGGATGTTTGTCTTATGTGTCGGGGTGTGTTGTATGTTGCCTACCTGAGGCCCACGACCTGTCCTAACACCACTCCAAACGCTGTGAAGATGGCTGATGACAGGGAAGCAGCCCCTCGCAGGTGCTTGGGAGCACTCTCACCAAAATACATGGGTTGCACATTCATACTGATCCCTGTGAAAGGAGTGGATCATTTCTCTACTGTCTGTGGTTTCAGTTTCTTGCATCAAACATAATACTGTAATTGTACAGCTGCTTGTCTTATCTATATCTACACTTTACATGTCATTGACATTTAAAGACCAAAGACAGCAACAAACATACAACCAGTATTACACTTTGTTCTCTATACACAACGTACAAGTAATGCAGTCAGTTGCACAATGAGCATGGTTTGATGACATGAGAACCCCCATTTGAGAACCCTCTGGTTGAATATACAGTAGATACCAGCATTGATTCCAACCAGGACCCTGGAGATGATGATCATCTCAAAAGACTTGGCAGCTCTGCTGGTCAACGCTAGGAGTGAACTCAGCATCAAGAAAATATTATTCAACAGCATAGTCTTCTTCCTGTGGGAGCAACACAAGGGGGTTAGAGTAGAGTAGAATATAGTGGAGTAGTGTAGAGTAGAGTCGAATTTAGAAGAATAGAGTAGAATTTAGTAGAGTATTGTAGAGTAGAATTTAGTAGAGTAGAGTACAGTAGAGCAGAATAGAGTCGAGACAAGTAGAATAGAGTAGAGACGAGTAGAGTAGAATTTAGTAGAGTATTGTAGAGTAGAAAAGTAGAGTCGAGACAAGTAGAGTAGAATAGAGTGGAGACGAGTAGAATAGAGTGAAGATGAGTAGAGTAGAATTTAGTAGAGCAGTGGAGTGTAGAGTAAAGTAGAATATAGTAGAGCAGTGTAGAGTATAGTACAATTTAATAGAGTAGTGTAGAGTAGAATTTAGTAGTGTAGTGTATAATAGAATAGAGTGGAGACATGTAGAGTTGAGTGGAAGTGAGTATAGTAGAATAGAGTGGAGATTAATAAAGTAGTGGAGACTAGTAGAGTAGAATACAGTGGAGAAGAACAGAGTAAAGTGGAGATGAATAGAGTAGAATATAGTGGAGACAAGTAGATTCAAGTAAATCTTGAGTATCAATTAACTTATACTGTAGTAATGATGTTATAATTACGTTTATGCAAATACTACTATCTGTCCAGATATCATATATGCCCTGGCGCCAGCCTGCAAGGTTCAGTGTGCTCTTTCAGCCTTGAGAAACATAAACACCACCACATTGTTCATTAACTGACTCCACTGTGAAGAGAAATCATAAAGTAGCCTTGCTGTCTTCAGCGACACTGTGTCTATGCTCTCTTTGATGCAACCCCCTTCTACATCTGACCCCTAAACAGATGAAAATCTTCTCATCAGTCACTAAACATTTCTCTTTGAGACATTATATCACTGATAGATCCCAGGTAATATTGAATGCTAAAGCACATAGTGAGCTTTTCAGTGAGGGCCACATATCAAGGTTACCGCACATCCTTGTGTCAATATCTGACATTGACATCGCCTTGACATTGACGACATTACCTTCCAATTGTTATGATCATGGGTCCAGCTATACAATAATACATTATTACCTTCCAAAGGTTATGCTCATGGGTCCAGCTATAAGAGCTCCGGCCAGCCCTCCCAGGGAGTAGATGGACACAATGCAAGTCCAGACCAGAGTGACCTGGTAGTTCTTCAGCTGCACGTCCCAGCGCTCCCGAAATGTCTCGTTAACAAAGTTCTGAATGAACTGAAAGGAAAGGTCAAGTGTGGTCAAAATGCACTCAAGTGAGCATGTGCACACACACACACATACATACACAGATTGTATTTGTTTATTTGGATACCCATTAGCTTTAGAAGAAGCAGCAGGTACCCTTCCTGGGGTCCAAACACACACACACACACACACACACACACACACACACACACACACACACACACACACACACACACACACACACACACACACACACACACACACACACACACACACACACACACACACACGTGTGTCAAAATAACCTTACTATGGTGGGTGCGTTCATTATGGCAAGGTTGTAGCCATACTGAAGAGTGCCTCCAATGGCACATGACGTCACCATTAACATCAAGTTTAGATCATTGCCCTGTCAGTACAAACAAGTATTAATAAAAAAGAAACAACAATGATAGGTTGTTCACTTTAATACATATTGGAGATGTACAATAGTGCACAGTACTTAGCCACAGAGTATTGATTTACATAAGAGAATTAGGAGAAACACTGTGCTATGCCCCCAGTCCTATATTTTCAGGTACTATTCGAAAAATAGGCAATGGGAACAACAGTGCACGAAAAGAACATGCCAATAGTCAGAATAGTCTGACTAAATGGATAAATGTCAATAAACAAACAAAAAACACGTTCACATCTTACATTTTTCTAATGCATTTTTGTGACTATCATTATTTTCACATGGGGGAAAAGGTGCATTTTGCTAAAATAAGTTTAACGCGACACCAAACTACATTACACGGTCCATAAAAAAATATATAGCCTATTACGAAGTAAAAACAAAATTACTGTACCTTTTTATCCACTCCAACATGCGACATAGCGAATCGAAAATTATATTTTGTATTTTTAAGTAGAAATATAACTGCAGACCTATTCAAGTCTTTGCAAAATCCTTGAATCATACAGGTTGCCGGGACGCAGACCGCAGGACATCACCGAACTCCCCAACCCCAACCTTCTGAAATACTGTATAAGTACAGTATCCACTCCCCCTGCACGTGTGTGTGTCACGTTTCGTGTGACACCCAACTCCTGTTATGTTAAGGGAATGTTTAACCACTATATGAACTGTCAGGTTTATGTATAACGTTGACCTTCACGTGGGTGTTATCCTACTGTAGGTCTCATACAATACGTTGTTATTCTCTATACAATACCTCAGATATGGAATATGGATCGCCTCCCACTGGGCAGAGACGTAAATTCAACGTGTAGGGTTAGGGTTAGGGTTAGGGTCAACTGACGTGGAAACAACGTTGAAGCAACCAGTGTGTGCCCAGTGGGCTGTTGCCTCAGATCAAATATGTAATGGCACTAGGCTATTCACCGGTCAACTCGCTCGAGTCATTTACCTATACTGGGGAATTTGTCTCATATCGTTCTCAAAACATTGCGGCATCATAAGCCTACCAAATGTTTGTATAGCAGTTTATTATTATATGCAACACATGTGCAGAATATCTGCCCAGTCTTTCTGGAAATCAACTTTCAGGCCGTGTCGCGACAACGAACATTACAGGTGCGTGCAGCTTGCGCTCTTCCAGTCGCCAACGTCCGATAAGTCATGCTTCCTGTCGATTTACAAATGCTGGACCATGTCTGGAGTTGTGCTCAAACCAGACCTATAGCCTATACTCTCATTATGGGGCTGCATCTTTACTTCAAACGCACGTCCTTGCGAAAATGTCCAATTGACATCAATTTATAACATGTTGATGTTTGTGTAGCCTGTACGTCACCAAATGGAATTGAGGCATATACTATCATCATTTGTCATTGGCTACCATGATCAGCCTCTTCAAATGTCGCTGTCTAGCCAGCAGATGGTGCTGAATTGTAAGCCTATAAATTATTGCATAGGATGAGTCTTCAATACAATACTTCCAAGGCACAACACAGTTCTAAAATACCAGGGTGGGTTGCACCAACGTGAATTAACACTTAAACTGTGTTAAATCAAGGTTAGTCTATTAATCATGTTGCACAAAACTTTAAATCTAGTATGAAATTAGTCATAGTTAGATATAACCCTTAATCTAATTTTAAGTTAAATTTTCATTGATTGTTTGTTGTCACTCTTGGCCACTATAGTGTACTATTTATTCTTGCTTGCCTTGAACACATTCAACTTTTAATTGATTAGTCCATCATGGACGGAATGAGCTTTTAGATGTTCTCTCATTAACTTCCTGGTGGTAAATTAATGTACACTTTATATACAAAAGTATATGGACACCCCAGCCACACCCATTGCTGACAGGTGGATAAAAATCGAGCAAAAGAGAACCATTGCGCTCTCCTAAAAGCTTGGCTCGTGCATAAAAGCCACACATTTAGAAAAATGAAGAGTTGTAATGGGTTTGCTGTCAAAAATATGTTGCCTAAAATGTACTTCATTATTCATTTACATTTACATTTAAGTCATTTAGCAGACGCTCTTATCCAGGGATAGTGTACACAGACTGTTTCGGCCTTACAGACTTCTTCGGTCTACTCACACAGCCATTCAATCTCCATAGACAAACACTGGAAGTAGAATGGCCTTACTGAAGAGCTCAGTGACTTTCAATGTGGCACTGTCATAGGATGCCACCTTTCCAACAAGTCAGTTCATCACATTTTTGCCCTATTAGAGCTGCCCCGGTCAACTATAAGTGCTGTTATTGTGAAGTGGAAATGTCTAGGAGCAACAATGGTTCAGTCGTGAAGTGGTAGGCCACACAAGCTCCCAGAACGGGACCACCGAGTGCTGAAGCATGTAGCGCATAAAAATGGTCTGACCTTGGTTGCAACATTCACTACCAAGTTCCAATCCACCTCTGGAAGCAACGTCAGCACAATAATTATTAGTCTGGAGATTCATGAAATGGGTTTCCATGGGCGAGCAGCTGCACACAAGCCTAAGATCACCATGCGCAATGCCAAGCGTCGGCTGCAGTGGTGTAAAGCTCATCGCCATTGTACTCCGGAACCGTGAAAACGTGTTCTCTGGAGTGATGAATCACGCTTCACCATCTGGCAGTCCAAATCTGGGTTTGGCGGATGCCAGGAGAATGCTACCTGCCCCAATGCATAGTGCCAACGGTAAAGTTTGATGGAATAATGGGTCAGGCTAGGCCACTTAGTTCCAGTGAAGGGAAGTCTTAATGCTACAGCATACAATGGTATTCTAGACGATTCTGTGATTCCAAATTTGTGGCAACAGTTTGGAGAAGGCCCTTTCCTGTTTCAGCATGACAATGCCCCATGCACAAAGCAAGGTCCATACAGAAACGTTTTGTCGAGATCGGTGTGGAAGAACTTGACTGGCCTGCACAGAGCCCTGACCTCAACCCCATCAAACACCTTTGGGATGAATTGGAACCCTGGCTGCAAGGCAGGCCTAATCGCCCAACATCAGAGCACAAACTCTAAAGCTCTTGTGGCTGAATGGAAGCACTTTTCCACAGCAATTTTCCAATGTGTAGTGGAATGCCTTCCCAGAAGAGAGGAGGCTGTTATCGCAGCAAAGGGGGACCAACTCCATATAATTGCCCATGATTTTGGAATGAGATGATTTTGGAATTAGATCCATGGGTGTTGTTGGATCAACATAAAGGGAGTGATTGCTCATCATCTTTTTATATTTGATGCTGATTTGTTTTTGCCCTAGGAAGGCATAATCAGGCCAATAAAATTCAGCAATATGAAGTATGCACCCACGTATAGACCTCGGCTATACAGGCACTGCTCATATGAAAGCTACCACAAATGCTACAAAAGCTACCACAAATTGAAATATGAAAGCTGGTAACATGAAGATTGAGTCAAGATTGATCATAATGAGATTCTTGTGATGAGAGTAATTCTACAACATTCCCTAAAAACAAGTTATTTTAGGCAACTAGAAGTGAGCCCGGCAGAGAGAGAGCAATATTGATTTCTCTCTCGCTCCCTCCTCAGGGGAAACCATTGAAAGGATTATGTGTGAGAGCGTTTATTTAGACTGTGGAGGAGAGTGGAATTGTTTAGCGCTTGGACTAAACTTATCCGTTTAAATTGAAGAGAAATTAATCGAAACAAAGTATTTGAAGACTTGTTTGTTGTTACGTTAAATGAATGATATCAGACAAGGAAACTCAGCTTGCACATGGCACTGGAAATTAATCAAGTTGCCGAATAGCGACGCACTTGCATTTTTTTGGAACATTTCTGAAGACTGTCAGTAGCCTAAAGTCTAAGGTACGCGGAAGGGGTTTTGTGATGGAAGAAGGATTTACTTAATTTTATACAAACACATTTCTCTCTCCTGACTGACCTATGCGAGCATATACAAATGTTTATGGACTTGGGAAAAGAACACTAGCATTTCGGAGGATTACATTGACAAACATACAACCTTCATGATGAATCGGGCATTCTGGGATGTGATCTTTCTCATTACTGGTGAGTTCTATGAAGAACAAAAAACATCACAGTTGGTAAAATATTTGAAAGACTACAAGCGAAGTGGCAGAAAGTGGGAATGATTGTAAAATGTTATATGGAGGGGGGGGGGCGTGCGGGGAAACGAACAATTGAATTATAAAATGTAATCAGTAACCTCAATTTCCCCAATTTATCACATTTTAAGGAGGTTCATTATTTTAGTGAGCATGAGAAAGGAGAACGTTGAGAACCCCAGGACTATAGGCTAGCCTACCCTACTCTTAGCAGGAAGTCCCGTTTACAGTTTTGATTGTATCTGACTCCAGTTTGTGAATTATAACCATTGTCAGGCTCAGTGATATTTTAACATTTTTATGATAAACAAAGATTGTAGACCTACCAATGAGCCATCATTGATGTTTTATGTGGCGTGCGTATGCTGCCAGTGCAGACCTATTCATAGGTTTCTAATGGCCTCATCCTTTTAGCAGGGGATACTTGACCCTGTTACTTTTATTGGCTGGTCAGTCACTCTTCTACGTCCCAACTGGTACCCCATTCCCTTGATCACGACTTACAGTTACATTACATTATGCCTAAGTCATTGGTCTTCTGTATTAGGAGTTTTGCTAAGAGTGCCGACGCTTAATCAAACCAACAGTATGATTATGGAAGCATAAGGACCTTTGTCTTTCATATCAGCGAGAAATAATAATAATTTAGAAAAGGTTAAATTGATACACACCTTGATATGGCATTGTGGAAACACTAACCCTATCTCCATGTCACAGCGTTTGTTTACGGAAGACAAGAGGCCTGTGCTATCAAGCATGCGGCAAACACCTGTGTGTAAGCGTAACTCGGGAAGTGTAGGTCAAGTGTACTGTCGTGGCCAAAAGTTTTGAGAATGACACAAATATAAATGTTCAAAGTCTGCTACCTCAGTTTGGCAATTTGCAAATACTCCAGAATGTTATGAAGAGTGATCAGATGAATTGCAATTAATTGCAAAATCCCTCTTTTCCATGCAAATGAACTGAATCCCCCCCAAATCATTTCCACTGAATTTCAGCCCTGCCACAAAAGGACCAGCTGACATCATGTCAGTTACTCTCTCGTTAACACAGGTGTGAATGTTGATGAGGACAAGGCTGGAGATCAGTCTGTCATGCTGATTGAGTTCGAATAACAGACTGGAAGCTTCAAAAGGAGAATGGTGCTTGGAATCATTGTTCTTCCTATATATATATATATATATGCCATTTAGCAGACGCTTTTATCCAAAGCGACTTACAGTCATGTGTGCATACATTCTACGTATGGGTGGTCCCGGGGATCGAACCCACTACCCTGGCGTTACAAGCGCCATGCTCTACCAACTGAGCTACAGATGGACCACCTCTGTCAACCATGGTTACCTGCAAGGAAACACGTGATGTCATCAATGCTTTGCACAAAAAGGGCTTCACAGGCAAGGATACTGCTGCCAATAAGATTGCACCTAATCAACCATTTATCAGACTATTAGGAACTTCAAGGAGAGTGGTTTAAATGTTGTGAAGGCTTCAGGGCACCCAAGAAAGTCCAGCAAGCGACAGGACCGTCTCCTAAAGTTGATTCAGCTGTGGGATTGGGGCACTACCAGTACAGAGCTTGCTCAGGAATGGCAGCACGCAGGTGTGAGTGCATCTGCACGCACAGTGAGGCGAAGACTTTTGGAGGATGGCCTGGTGTCAAGAAGGGCAGCAAAGAAACCACTTCTCTCAAGGAAAAACATCAGGGACAGACTGATATTCTGCAAATGGTACAGGGATTGGACTGCTGAGGACTGGGATAGTCATTTTCTCTGATGAATCCCCTTTCCGATTGTTTGGGGCATCCGGAAAAGACTTGTCCGGAGAAGACAAGGTGAGCGCTACCATCAGTCCTGTGTCATACCAACAGTAAAGCATCCTGAGCACCCAACCATCCAGGAACAGTTTGGTGACGAACAATGCCTTTTCCAGCATGATGGAGCACCTTGCCATAAGGCAAAAGTGATAACTAAGTGGCTCAGGGAACAAAACATAGATATTTTGGGTCCATGGCCAGGAAACTCCCCAAACCTTAATCCCATTGAGAACGTATGGTCAATCCTCAAGAGGCGGGTGGACAAACAAAAACCCACAAATTCTGACAAACTCCAAGCATTGATTATGCAAGAATGGGTTGCCATCAGTCAGGATGTGGCCCAGAAGTTAATTGACAGCATGCAGGGCGGTTTGCAGAGATCTTGAAAAAGAAGGGTCAACACTGCAAATATTGACTCTTTGCATCAACTTCATGTAATTGTCAATAAAAGCCTTTGACACTTATGAAATGCTTGTAATTATACTTCAGTACTCCATAGTAACACCTGACAAAAAATATCTAAACGACTGTAGTTTTTTTCAGGTGGAGGCACCCAGGACCGAGTTTGAGAAACCCTGTCCTGCATTGTACACATCTTTTGACCAGGGCTCGTAGGTCTCTGGGGTAAATCCATTTGAATTCAGACACTGTTTGACAGCATTCTTTTTTGATTTAAGCAAAACCTTCCATACATGATTGCCCTTGGAAGACGTGGTCAGAAAGTTACTTTTTGGACCTGAATGGCAAAACATTCAAGAGATAAAGGTGTTCAAAGTTGACCCATTTTGCCTACCCCACCATACCCTGAGACATCCATGTCTTCATCACTGGGAAAGATTAAAGGTTGAGTTTGATACCTTAACAAAAGCTTACATTTAAAATATTACAAACAGTGTTGTCAAACTATTTAATTATTTGTTGAGAAAAAAAAAGGTTCACATATGTCGCAGCTTAGACCATATTTCACAACATCTGAGGTTTTTGTGTTGTGCCCGCTATCGGTTGAGACACAACTCTTGAACACACGGTGGGGGTCATTTCAATCATAAAGAGTGTATTTCCCTAAAGATCACTTCAATTTAGCGGCTACTTCATTTAAATGTAATTGAA